>NC_142065.1:68334919-68651253 GCF_059756535.1 Pantherophis guttatus
GAAAGTGAAACTCCTCTGTTTGTGTTTTGCATTTGGAACAGATTTCTTTTGAGGTGGGGCAGGGGAGTACAACTCCTTAGCATCAGAGCATGTTAATCATAATAAAGGAAATACTAATGCTCTGATGGTTATTTCAAAAAATCCTTTCTTAGTGAACACCTAGAAGCCAAGAGGAACATATGTGGCAAATTTCAAGTTAGGGTTCTGGAGATTTCGTGATTAATGCATGAGTGGTTTTCGCTTTTATATATATATATATAGATAGATTATTCATTATTATTTTTCACATTTGAAAATATCATATTTCATATTTTTCTTTGTATTTGCTGAGTGTTCTATATGCATTATCTTTTATTTTAGGTCCACTGAACTGGACCTTTACCAATCTCCTATTAACTAATTCAACTAGGAGGTCGGTAAATCTTAAATAATAATGCATATATTGTCAGTGCAAAAGTTCTTAAATTTGGTTCAAATTGCAGGGGAAATGAACAAGGGTATTACTGTGCTCCGCAAGTAGGCAACCACCCATGAAGAATTTTTGCAATCTGTGCTTTCAAACAAAGCATCTATCCACATACTCAATCTTGTTATATCATGAATTTTTAATCTACAGATACTATAAAAATTGTTTGCCAGCATGCTTGTTTTACTCCATCATGCTGCCGTTACACCATGTGATTTAAATTACTGGTGCACATATAATTATGGTGTTTATGGTATTATATCTGCACAAACTCATGCCAATCTGTGACTGAGTACAATAATTACTTGTAAGAATTATACTCCTTAATGCAATTTTGTGTTGCATGTACTGCCTTTTAAAGGATCTAACAGTCAAATCAAGAGCAGATTTATCTGAACAACATTGATTTCTGTAAGAATGTCTGCATGCTAAAGAAAAAAAAAATCATCCATATTAGTGGTTTTCAAACTCTTAAATTGAAACTTGCTGGGCTTAATATCTGGCAAGCTTATTTTTCAATATGGCTCAAACTTCAGGATCTTTTTTTATTTGTTTTTAGTTTTATAACTGACACAAAAAGAAGCAAGCAAACAGCTTTAAAAAAGCACACAGTATAATATCGTGAAAATATAGCATGTCTGTACTCTGTAAAAAAGAAATTGCAAATATTAACTGATTGTCAATAATGCCATGTTTGAAACGCTTGTTAAAACTAGGATAATCTTAAATCAAAAAGACCTCCGCACCGAATCTTTTAAAATAACCACACTTTTTTATTAAATCAAAAGCATGAAATATTTTTTTGCCTGCCTAACAGATTTCATCCAACTGGGCACCAATTCAAATAGATGTCATTATGGAAACAGCCCTAGTCCAAATAATTTTGTAAGTAAGAACTCATATATGGAGCACATAGCCCAAAATATGTGGGAAACATCTATTTTTTCTCACCTTGTCCACTAATGCAGGATCACAGCCTGAATGAGATAAAAGAAGTTTCACCATCTCCAAATTACCATGTTGAGAAGCCACCATTAATGGTGATAGGCCATCCTCATCCTGAAGATTTATATCAGCATTGCATGACAGCAATGCTTTCACCATATCTTCTCTATCATGGCTCACTCCCAAAATTAAGGCAGTCTGTCCACCCTATAAAATATCATTAATGAGGGTTACGCATCATGTATTCAATTTTGCTATACCATATTCATTCACTCATCCCCATTGGTAAAATACCAATCTGCAGGCATACCTTCAGAATACCTTATATACATTACATTATAACCTTCTTTCTCTTTCTTTCCCTACATTATTCATCTTATGCTAGGCATCTGATGACCTGTTCCTCTGCATCTTCATTTGGCATTTTTCTTTCCATATCTAGTTTTATTCTTTTTTATAAGACTTTAATCTAAAGTTTGCTTGCATCAGGAAAGTGTGCAATGATTTGCGAATCTGCACGCTGTCTTGCATCTTTTTCATTTGGCATAGATAAATAGACTGATTTTTTTCCCCCAATCTCCCAGTTACTCCAGGTTATATTCTCTTCCTCTATACTTGGCATTTGTGCCATTTGTGAATTTAGGGGCCCAATCTCCTACAGTTAGTTAGCATTTCATCTATACCCTGCACATCCATTGTTCTTATTTACCAACAATTTACTACCTATCATATATAACTTTCAACTATTTCAAGTGATTCCCTGTCTATATATGTATCTATCGTTCTACAATCCTGTGTGTAAATTATTTTGGTACAGCTTTTCTGTTTTCCTTCAACCAAACCTCTTAGATGCTTTTTCTGGATTACTTTGTATAAATCCTACTTTGGCAGTAAATGTTCCTGCAGTTCTTTTCTTAAAATTCTTCTTTAAAATGTCTCTTCTTCTTTTTTTTGTCATCTTGTTATTGTTAACATTCTTGATTTAGATTTCTTTTTGGGTCTTTTCTTACTTGATGCTGAAAGTTTATGTTCAATTATTTATTTTATTTATTTATTAATTAGTTTGTCAAACACGTACAAGATAGCAGGTATAAATATGAACATGGACATGAACGAAGGAAATGAATACAAATAAATGAGGACAATAGGACAGGGACGGTAGGCACACTAGTGCGCTTATGCACGCTGTTGTGGTCCGCCAGCAGTTTACGGAGCTGGCAGCAGAGTCAGGTAGTGAGGAGGCTGGGAATGAACATGGGCCTGTCATGGAGTCTGGGGAAGACTCAGACGAGGGCTCTGTGTCAGAGGCAGAGATGGGGCCAGGGTCATCTGGGAGTTACGTGTGGACTCCGGAGCCTCCAGAATCAGACATTAGAGAGGCAGATGAACAGGAGGAGCCTGTTCCTAGTGCACGCATGCGCAGATCTGCCAGAAGACACAAAAAGTTAAAACAAAAGGGACGACTCAGGAGTAAGGCCTGGAGATGATTAGCCCCTCCCATAAGGCTTAAAAGAATAGCAAAGGCACGTGGACCCTTTGCAGGAAAGCAACATTGTTAATTCTGTTCCCAGTCGGCATCTCTGTTTGATTCTGGACTCCGTGTGGCTTTGCCAAGTAGGTCTTTGGCAGCGTGTCAAGGGAGATAAAGGTTGGTGATTGTCCCGAAGGACTTCTCCCGAAGGACTTTCTGCAACTAATTGGGACTCAGCTGTGAATGAACGTAATTCACAGCTGTTGCAATAAAAGAGGTTTTTGGGACTACTCATGTGTTTTAATGACTCAGGAAGCCTAGATCACAACACACACACCCTTTACGGACCTCCTAGGAATGGGGTGAGGTCCACAGCAGACAGTTTAAGGTTGAAGCTGTGAGGGTTTGAGGATGTAACAATCATATATTCTAACTGCAGAAAACTATTCATTCTCCATTTTTTCTGAGTGTGATAGCTTGTTATGAAACCATTTGCATCTTTTCTTCTTTGAAATCTTTGTTTGATTTGCTTTTTTTCCTATTTCTGTTTTCACAATGCCTATCTCTTCTCATAGTGCCTAGGTTCTCTTTTGCATAGCAAAATGGGACCTTATATTGATCTTATATGTACAATATAGAATGTATAATATATTATGTAACATATATAATATATATGTTAGATTTATTATATAAATACCAAAATCATATATATACCAAATCAAATCTTGATGGCATTCCTAATCTCTTTACTTTTCAAAGAGATTTCGGACCACAAATATATAGGTATAACCTGTATACATGTATATTTGAAGGCTGTTTCACAATCTGCACTTATAAAAACTCTCAATAGTTTGTACCTCCATCTTCTGGTATTTTTTATAATTGTTATGTGGTCAATTTTATTTATGTTGATGTTAATCCATCTGTTAATGTCTAGGACTGGAAGTAGAATGTGTGTTTACATGGTTTAAAGCACATATTGAGCAAAAAGTATCTCCACAAAACCTTTCTGCTGCATTATGGCACTTACCCAATGTAAACCTTGAGGTAATTTCAAGTTCCTCCACTTCTTAAACTTCTACATTCTAATTACTTATGAGTAGCTGTAGAGGAGTTGCACTTAGCAAGTTTTGCAATTTGTAAAATGGACCAAATCCAAACCAGCTAGGATTACACTACCTAATTTAGTGTGCTTCATTTCTACTTTAACCATCTAAAGTCTTCCTTGATTACTGATCTTCACAGTTTATGTTCCAATCGAAGGAACTCTTTAGTACTGGCCCTTCAGTAATTAGATTCCTTGTGATGAAATTGTCTCCAGATCAAAACATCTCTAAATACTGTAACCCTGTTGAGTTTTCTTAGCTACTGTATTTAAAAAGTGCTTATTCTTGTTTTTTCCCAGGTTTTATTTTGGAGTTCTTTCTCCTAGATTGATATAAGCATATCACATCATAATTTAATAAGATATAAATAATGAAACATTATTGGAGAAAATGATCATATAAAAATAGCCTTTGGAGTTAGCCAAAAGTTCAGTATACCTGGCTAGCCCTTATATTGACATTGCCTTCTTGCAAGAGCTTCTTGACTACTTCCATTTCTTCCTCCGTCTCTGCTGATGCAAGTGGAGTGATCATTACTGCTGTATACCCAGCTTTATTTTGATAATCCACATCACAAACACCTGAAAAACAAAACAAAGATTTAGATATCAGTCATTGGAGAAGAAGACTTTCCAAAATTGATTGATTTATAGTCTCAAAATCTAATCCTCCCATACCTAGTTTGCCTGAGGAAATGAGCTACTTCTCAACTGAGCTGCTCTTCCACTGAATAACTCTGTTAGTAGACAGAGGAAGAGGTTTCACCTCAGCTGAATGGTCACTGTATCTGTATCCATGATGTTACTGCCAGCAAGGTTTCCACCAACAAGACTCAACAGGACTCAAAAGAAGCAAGAACAGCACAAGGAGAAATAGGAAGTCTACATTCTTCTAAGGAGCTCCCACACATTGTGGGGAAATGCTTAATTAAATTAGGAGCCAAAGCAACTGGACCTAGCTGCAACAACATATCTTTCACTACATGTGTAACTACAGTGGAACCCCAAAGCTCACAAGGTCAATGGTCACAAGACTTACAAAAACAATACATTAAGATGCATGAATATTAGCTATTTAGGATAACTAATAACTACAGTATGGACTGTCCCAGAACCTCTACATTCTGATCTTCTAAGGAGACTCCATGTCCTAGCACCTTCTAACAAAAACAGTGTCCATTATTGTACCCATATATTGATGGCCCTCACACAATAGAAAAGACCACAACCTATTTTTTTATTCTCTGTCTCCTTCTCTTCCGGGGTAACAGGCAGATTCAGTTCTGCCTAATACACATTTCAGTATCATGTATGTAAGGAAAATAGTCTTTGTCTTAAGCATTTATATCTACATAGACAAAAGCTGATAGATTATGTTCCTCACTTCTATTGCACCGAATGAGAGAGAGAATGACAACCCTTCTCATTGGCAGCAGAACCTTTAGTTATGCTGAGTTGCATGGCTGTAGTCCTCTCTGACCTTAATTTAGGATGCATTCTTCCCCATATTTTATCATTACATAAACCAGGAAGATGTATAGATAATTGCACTAACCAATAAAGCCCTTTCTGTTGCTTCTGTTTTAGGATAGTTAATTTACAAGGTAGGTTTTATCAAGAATATTCACATGTTTATGGAGATTATCAGTCAAACAGGTCATGGTTGTCCCACAGGTCCTTTTCAAGAGGCAACTGGCTTTTCAAGAAAGTGAAGAAGTTTCTTGGATGAGAAACAAGATGTCTTCAAGGAAAAAACAAAGAAAGTCCAATTGCCTCTTGAAAAAGCACCTTTGGGACAATATTCACATGTCTTTTCAGGCCATGGAAAATCATAATGGGAACCAGAGGTGGGTTTCAGCAGGTTCTGACCAGTTCTGGAGAACCGGTAGCGGAAATTTTGAGTAGTTTGGAGAACCGGTAAATACCATCTCTGACTGGCCCCGCCCCATCTATTATCTGCTTCCTGAGTCCCAGCTGATTGGGAGGAAATGGGGATTTTGCAGTAACCTTCCCCTGGAGTGGGATGGGAATGGAGATTTTACATTATCCTTCCCCTACCATGTCCACCAAGCCACACCCACAGTACCGGTAGTAAAAAAATTTGAAACCCACCACTGATGGAAACTTCTCAAAAATTTGTTGGGGAAACTATAAGAGTTATGTATTCCCTCCCTCCATCAACTTTACTTCTTTGGCTTTATTTAGAATCTACCACCAAACAAAAACAAAAGCATAACTAGTCATCTTAAATTAATAGCAAAATGAAGAATTCTTGATTCATTTAGTTTCATCCAAGGAAGGGTAATGTCAGCGTTCCAGAAAAGCCCCAACTCCAAGTAAAGACGCGGAAACAAATATTTTTCCAAAGTTCTCTTTACTAGAATAGGCAAACTGGCACATCTGGGAAAACCCGAATCTGAAAAGCCCGGGTTTACCTTCAGCTCCCCAAACCATCCCCTTTTCCCCCCAATCGATCACATGCTCCAACCAACGTCCGTTCCATCTCGATCCAGCCCCTGACCACTCCTTCTCCAGATGCTGGATCGCCCTGACCTTGACCGACAGGAAGAATGCTATTATGTCTACTAACAACCCCTCTCCTTAATCCCCCCTCCTACTTTCCCACACATGAGAAGGTGGCAGCATTGAAGCTTCCAGCCTAATATGGCTTCCAAAGCTGACAGGTAATTCATGTTTACTGGTAGGGATTATTGAACACATTTGTAAAGTATTTTCAGAATTTTTTTGTTGACATCTTATAAGAATATCTTGGTATGTTACCCTTTTGCAAATATAAATGGGTCCCTAAATAATAGTGACATTTTTATCTCTGGTCAGCAGAGGTCAGTAGTATGCAAAATTGTCTAGACAATTAATGCCAACTTGAATATCAGCCAAGAAAATGTGCTGAGATAGTAAATAGAATTTAATTTCATTCAAAATATGTTGCAATACACTTGGACTCTGGCTGAAAAAAAGGTAGGAAGGAATAGGAAAAGTAAGAGTTACCTTACCTATGAGAATATATATTGGATTAGAGCCAGATTTAGTCAAACAGAACCAACCCACAAAAATTATTTAGGACTTACACAAGATCTTATCCATCGTGTCTAATTGAATGTATAATTTTTCCACATATTTCCTGTACTCCTATCAAATACAAAGTGCCCTAATTATCATCCATGCAATCCATCTAACCATCCTTTTTTTTTCCTGCTAAACTTCCAAATAACCATGGTTTTTTGGGGTAGAATTCCTCAAAGAAAGAGGCAGAGTAAAAGAGCAAAAGGACATACTCTAATGAGTAAAGAAGTAGAAAAAGGTAGATCAGAAGCAGAATGTGTGCTTTTCTAAGAAATTATCCCAAGCAGCAAAGTTGATAAAAAACATTTGCTTGCTGTCAGTAAGAAAAGAGAAATACAGGGTGTCCTTTGCATCATTACTAGAACTTCAGATCATTCTTCCTTTTTTTCATAAAGACTTGAAACAATTTAGTATTTAAAGTCTGTGTGTAACTCTGAACATAATTGCCCGAGGGCAATCTACCGAGAGAACAAAACAGCCTTGTTTGAATCTTCTGGAGTTGTTATGAAGTTTTCGCGCAACAATTGATTTATAGACACTTATGATAATATGCCACTTTTCTAACATTTTATAGATTGGCATGCCAACTCAATAGCAACAAAGCTTCTTTCTTCTCAGTAGAAACTGCATTCCTGTTTATTGAATGAGAATTTCACAAGACTCTCTTCTTATTTGATCTAACGATCACTCCCTTGTATGAAATTATTCTTTCTGAATTATAGATTTCTCTTACAATCTTAAAAAGCTTCCAAGTAACAATTCCTAATTATGAAGTACTAGGTCAACTCTTGACATAGAATATGTACTTTTGTTGTATGCACTCCTATACTCAATGTGCCGAATGCCATGAAATATTTAAAAAGTTTCATTCACCTGCTAACAGATAAATAGTGAATGAGGTTGATGCCTAAAGTAAGAAACAACTTTCAACCAAATTAGATTATGAAGGTTACATTATATGCCCGCTTTGTCAAGTCTACTGAATTTTAGGAATACAACAAGGGAAGACCCACATGATTATTTATTTGTTTTGTTAGGCTGCTTGATTTGCAAAATAATTCTAGGTATGGCATACTGTAAATCAAGAAAGTCTAAAGTTAAAACCTGAAGTTAAAACCTAAAGCTAAAACCTAAAAAATAATTATAGTTATATGTCTATTAAAATGTACACACTTGAACAATATTTACATTACACACACACACACACACACACACACACACATAATTGTAACTCTTAAGTGTTATAACAATATATTATACTATACTTTGATTTCTTCCATGTACAGCAAGGGTGTCAAACTGGCGGCCCGTGGCCTGGATGCATCACACGCAGGCCACGCCCACTTCAGCTCCACGAATGGAAAAAACATCGCGACATGTCACATGAGGGCAGCATGACGCCGCAAGTTTGACACCTGTGATGTACCGTATACCAGGTAGGAAAACAAACTTAGTAGAACATCCACCAAAATGACGATCAAAATATATGTCACAAAATCATAATGCAATATACATAGGTCCAACATTGAGAAATAAGAATGAAAGGCAGGGGAGGGGTTGCGACAACTCATATTTTGTCATTTTTCATCATTGTAGCTTGTACCAGGCATCTATGACACCAGATTTCGCAATATAAAATGGAATGAAAAAAGCCAATTCAATGGGACTTTTCAAAGCCCAGCTAGTGAAAAGAAAGCATAAATTAAGGATTCTTACCTGTCTCTAAAAGAAGCTTCACAATCCAAAAGTTTGAATGAGAAACGCTGTAATGAAGGGCTGTGTTGCCATTTCCATCGGCTAAATTGACAATGACACTCTGTAGGTGGGGATGAACCGCCTCAATCTCCTGGAGGTAAGCTGCAACAATTCCAGAGGACGAAGATTTCCTGCTTGAGATTCGAAACCACTCCTGACACACAGTGCTCAACACATGCCTCTAAAAGGATCAGAATCTGAGTTAGGTTAATGGTGTAGGTAAACTATCCAACCATGTTTGTATTTTTTTGACTCCCAAACCATAATAATCTCACTTTGGCCTCTTGAAAATAAATGGGTTTTCATTTATTAGGGGGAAATCTATTGCTTTATTTAAAAGCTATGAATAATATGGCATCTGAAATAACTGGATTATTTGCTACTTTCTACTAGAATGTTCCTTTCATTAAATTCTGAGGGGGAATATATTCAAGAGTTGTCCCTTCAGCTGTATCATATATCAGAGTACATATTTAAGCAATTATTTCTCTATTTCAGATGCATTGATTTTAACTGTTTTTATATGACACCCAGGGTCTCTCGAACAGTGAGATAGGAAGCATATAAATTTAATAAACAAATAAATAAATAAACCATGCATGTCTAGCTAATAATTGGAAGGATTTCTCTTTTTTTTTCTGGAAAGTTCTTTACACTCACTGTTTATTTGACACCCACCTAATTCTTCTAAATGGATAGCTTTACACTCTTTTTGTTGTTTTGTTCTCCGATATAGCCCCTAAGATTATTGGATGAAGA
Source organism: Pantherophis guttatus (assembly GCF_059756535.1). NCBI lineage: Eukaryota > Metazoa > Chordata > Lepidosauria > Squamata > Colubridae > Pantherophis > Pantherophis guttatus. The sequence goes on from NC_142065.1 coordinate 68,344,505, forward strand.
AGAGTAAGAACCCTTAAATACCGGCAGTATAATTTTGTTCAGCTACATTGCTTGAATTGATGATTAATCTATGACTCCTCTATCTTCAGTGTTTTACCTAGCTGGATTTTTTTTTAACTAATTGCTACCAGATAAGTAAACCATAATATTTAAAAGTCAGTGATGTTATGGTTTAGATGCTGGAACAAAAACGAGGAGACCAGGACTTCTTTAGACATGAAAGTGGGTTGGCTGACTTTAGGCCAATCACTCGCTCTCTCAGCCCACCCTTTCCTTCAGAGCTGTGATTATGGGGAAAATAGGAGGATTACTTAGGTGACTTTGAATTGTACTAAATAGAGGTAGGATCAGTGTTGGGATTCAGCAAGTTCTCACCACTTCAGGAGAACCAGTTGTTAACTTTCTGAGCAGTTTGGTAAATTGGTTGTTGGAAGAAATCATTAGGGCAGAGAACCGGTTGTTAAATTATTTGAATCCCATCACTGGGTAGGATATAAAGCTGATTAATAAATAATTTACTTATAATTTAAAAACCAGTTATACTGGTTGGCCTTACTACACTTCCTTCCTAATGTGGTAGATAACCAGAACATGTTTTCACTATTTCCTAAGACACAGACTTCACGTTACAAAAAATGCTATTTATTTCTGACATGCATACTTTGGCTCAATCCATTCAGATTCTAGGCAGGTTTTATGTGTATAGATTAAACATTACAGTTATTACAGTTAATTGCCAATTACTTCTCTTTGCACCTTGATCAGAAGATAGATTTACTCTGCAGACATAATTTATTATATTTAATTAAACAGCAATTGACAAGTGATGCTATTAAGAAACAAACATGGGTATTTGACCCAGGATGAATTATTTATAACTTTTGGAATGATTTGGGATAGACAAGATAGAATTTGGGATAGACAGTGGTAAACTTTCTACAATTGGATTACAATGACAGTTTGTTAACAGGCATTTATAATGCCTTAGTAAGACCACACTTGGAATACTGCATCCAGTTTTGGTTGCCACTATGTAAAAAAGATGTTGAGACTTTAGAAAGAGTGCAGAGAAGAGCAACAAGAATGATTAGGGGACTGGAAGCTAAAACATATAAAGAAAAGTTGCTGGAATTGTGTACGTCTAGTTTAATGAAAAGAAGGACTAGGGGTGACATGATAGCAGTCTTCCAATGTTTTAGGGGTTGCCACAAAGAAGAGGGAGTCAACCTATTCTCCAAAGCACCTGAAGGCAAGACAAGAAGCAATGGATGGAACCTAATCAAGGAGAGAAGCAATCTAGAACTAAGGAGAAATTTCCTGACAGTTAGAACAATTAATCAGGAGAACAACTTGCCTCCAGATCTGTTGAATGCTCAACACTAGAAGTTTTTAAGAAGAGATTGGACAACCATTTGTCTGAAATGGTATTGGTATAAGGTTTCCTGAGTGGGACAGCAGATTTCCTGAGAAGGGTTTGATTAGAAGACCTCCAAGGTCCCTTCCAACTATGTCATTCTGTTAATTTCAACAGAGTTTTTTTCAACTTTAATTTTGTTTTGTATTACTATCATTGTTTTTCCTGTTAACTACTTTGTCACTAACACAACATATAGAAGACAGATCAACAATTTGCAAATAGATTTAGTAGCATAAAAATTTTGGAAGGGCCTGTTCTGCAATGGGTGGGAACTAATGTTGTAATAATATTAATCAGTACTCAGCTAGAGGGGATAATATGTGTATATGTCTTTTTTTTTCCTTTGATGCACTTAAAAAAAATGTTTTGATTGTTGTGTTTGTATTTTTTCCTCTCTTTTTTTTAGTGAGTTTTGAATTTTGTATTTTAACCTTGTCTTGAATAATATATATCAGTTGGCTTAGCCAGGGCTTGTGCTAGCTAAGAATTCTGTGGCATGCAGCTTAACTTTATCTGAAAGATACCAAGCACACACTGTACACATAAGAAATTTGTCCTCCAAATGTGGATTTCAGCAACACATTGACCAATAAAAACAAAAGACCAATAAAAAAAGGAGACTTGATCTCCTTTTTTGAATCTTTGTGTCCAGCAGCCTCACTTTCTTTGTAGCTAAAAAAGGTTAAAGCTATTTCTGCAGGGTCAACATGTTCTAATGTGAGATCTGCAATGCATTGTCTTTTCTTTTTTTTTTTTACAAAAGAACTAAAGACATTGTTTTATTGTTGTCTGTCACAAGGATGACATATATTTATGAATGTGTTATTTGCACTTACACTTAACCTAGTTATTAAATTCTACCCCAAAATTCAATTTGGTTTTTGAGAAGAGGAATTTCAAAATTCCTAGGACTATTAACGGTTAGTGCTCGTATATAAAATTAAACGTAAATTATAAGGTTTTAAAGAAAGATAAAAGAAACACATGATTAAAATGCAAATGGGAAAAAAAAAACAGGAGTACCAGGAATTTGTCCTTTGTGGTCCTTATTTCTGACAAGTTTTTGCTTAAGATCTGGCACCCTTTGAGAAAATCTCCCGAGGGTCTAAATCTGAAAATGAAAAACATAATTGTGTGTGTTTATCTAAGAAATACATAAGGAATGGTGATTGGGAATTCAAAAAAAAATATAGATATGGCAATGGACAAGGGATCTTATTATAAATCTCTCAAGCCTTGATGACTTTCCTTTTTATTCCTTTACTACCAATTCTACTTTTACTATTAAGACCCTACTTTGTACTTATCTCTGAAGTTATTGGAAAAGTTCAAAGCAGAAAGTCAAAATAGCAATTAGGGCTACAGCAAGAATTTAAATGCATCCCTACAATAGCAATAGCAGTTAGACTTATATACCACTTCACAGTGCTTTACAGCCCTCTCTAAACAGTTTACAGAGTCAGCATATTGCCCCCAACAATCTGAGTTCTCATTTAACCGACCTCAGAAGGAAGGAAGGCTGAGTCAATCTTGAGCCTGGTGAGATTCGAACAGCCAAATTGCAGACAGTCGGCAGTCAGCAGAAGTAGCCTGCAGTGCTGCATTCTAGCCACTGCACCATGGCGGCTCTTAATTATATATGTTAATAAGTATATTACCAACACTGGCCACAATCCAATGGAGTGAGGCATGCTAGATTCGATTGCATGATTTCTCTTAGATTATATTCATAATTCTCATACACACAATACCCTGCTTAGTTAGGAGCAGAACTCTAGTTCATCAGGAGTTTCCTTGAAAGAAAGTTCCTTCACAAGAATTATACAACTGTTGGTAAGTTACTGTATGCATGACGATGCCATTGTCTACAGAATGGCTCAAGGCTTTGATGAAGGAAAAGTGGCCCACAGGCTAAACATTAAATTCTCTTATCTGCCTTTTTTTCCCCAGCATCACTATTCCAAAGTTAACTTATAAATCTATTGCTAGCTTTATAATTAAATATATGGATTTAACTATACATTCTACATGAAACCCAAGATCTGCTCAAAGAATAGATGCAGTCCTCCACTTACAACCATAACTGAACCCTAAATTTCTGTTTATAAGTGAAACAGTTGTTAAGTGAGTTTTGCCACATTTTACGACCTTCCTTGCCAATGTTGTTAAGTGAATCACTGCAGTTGTTAAATTAGTAACACAGTTGTTAAGCGAGTCTGGCTTCCCCATTGACTTTGCTTGTCAGAAGGTTGCAAAAGGGGATGACATGACCCCAGGACACTGCAACGGACTTAAATATGAACAAGTTGCCAAGTGTCCAAATTTTGATCATGTGACCATAGAGATGCTGCAACAGTTATAAGTGTGAAAAACAGTCATAAGTCACTTTTTTCAGTGTGGTTGCAACTTTGGTTACTAAATGAATGTTAATAAGTCGAGGACTATCTGTATCAATAAATATCATCAGTGTTAAAACTTTTCTTTATATAAACACAGATATTATTTTTCTCACTACATATTTCACCTGCAGATCATGTTATGAAACACAAATTGTTATGGGCTGATTACTTGCAGTTATATACAAAGCTGTAATTACCTCTCAGCTTTATCTTGCATTGTTGATTGTGTGGTTTCCTCTAGTTTTCCTGGATCGCGGTCCTTCTTTGCACTTGGAGGAGTTGCAGATGTTGATTGTTCATCTTCTTTGACCTCTTCCCCCCAACTTTGCTCCTCGTTCCCATGTTTTCTGTCCATCTCATTATCTGAATCACCTTCAGAGGAGTTTTCTTCACAGCTAGAATCTTCGCTGGACGTGGTTTCATAACTGAATATGAACACCAGGCATTACTTAGTTTTCTCTTTTGACAAGCAAAACAAGTAGTCAGCCCCAAATGTTTAACTCTAAAATTCACCCTATGCAAGACATATGGATTTAAGATGCAAAGAAGTTGATATGTATGTTCTTTGACTTATTCTTGGTCAATTTTTTTACTGCTTATAGTAATAAAATATGTATCTGAAATTAGGGTAACTCGGAACTCAGAGCTGACTTGAAAAATATGGTTTTTTATTGTAAACCACCCAGAGTCACTTAAGGTGAGATGGGCAGTGGGGGGGGGAGGGAGGGGGCGGAGAGGGAGCGAGAGAGAGAGGAATGATAGATGATGGAAATAATCATCTTGAAAGAATTATAGTAATGTTTTAGCTAGAGCTTTTTTTGAATAGTTTGCAGTGCTACTCATGCAGAATTATTAGGTGACTGAGTTTGTACACTGCATGGTTTATTTAATCACAGTTGTTGAATAAGTCACCATTGCCAGGATTCAAACAAAACACCAAGCCAATAAGTTTAAAAACCTCAATCAAAACCACATTATGACTTAAGAGTAGTGTGTGCAATCAAGTGTTTGCTTAGCCTAAGTTGAATGGAAGTTAATTCCAAGGAAATGAGCATAAAAGTGTAGCTACCATCATTATTGACAGAATAAATTAATTCCTAGAAACACAGTCGACTGCTAATGCCAAAGGGGGAAAACAAACTGGCTGTTTTACCTGGAAATATACATGACAGACACTGGTCTCATTGTTATTTTTATTCGATGTAAAATAGCAGCATTGCTTTGGTATCAGTAATACCAAAGCAATGCTGCTATTTTACATCGAATAAAAATTTATCCTGTTAATCTATGCATTCCTGACATTCATTTTTACTGCTGGATGGACAAGTAAATAGAAGAGGCATTTGGCGCATATATTTGAATAACACAGTATACTATTTTGCTTTTCGGGGGGGGGAATGAGTATTCTAGGCCACACAAAGGTCAACCAGATACATTCAGATAACTCCAAACAAGGAATGCCAGCTGTAACAGCTGGCATTCAAAGCATGTTGCATCTAGCAGATAGAGATCAAGACAAGCAGCCACTGGTAGCCATTTGTGCATTTTTAAAAAAAGCAAAACTGCCTCTGTGTCAGAGCATTTTAAAGCCATTAGCCCTTGCATGACTACGCTCTTTTTATTGATGATGTTCTTCAGTTCCTACATCAGTAAGTTACTTTTTAAAAGTGGTTTTGCTACAATAGGCTGTTCCTGAAAGTTTGCAAAATGCAGTCAAACTAAATGGTCCTGGATTTGTAAATTAATTGTTATTAAAAGAATTGTCCTGACGATACTTGTTTTAAATTGTAAGGAGTTGCATTAAAGGGTTTTAGTGTGAAGAGAACCTTAAGGTAAACCATGGAATTAGCTTGTATTTACTGCTTCATGAAGAAATCAATGTTTGATTGATCTTTCTTTCTGCACATGCTTGATGATGTTATAACTAGAAAGGTTCATAGGGCATTTAAAAATGAGAGTAATGAAAGAAAAATAAAATTTCTCCCAATGCCATAACTAATTTGTGGCACCTAAAACATCAGTTTAAGTACAGAAGTAATCATAATATTGTGAGCAATGATTAAGAATACTGTGCACTTTCAAATTTTTGAACCAAAAAAATTCATTCTCATCAGTCCAGATCTGATGAGTAGGCTCATCTGATTTAGGTAACTGACTTACCTGAGTGTGAATTTAAGCAATAATTCCGTAGCTAACTAAGTCATCCCTATTTTGTAGACACTTAATTCAACTAAAATAATTTGAAACATTTCCACAAATATGACAAACATGATATTTGTGATTTCCTTATATGAGCTCACTTATTAATGAAGAACTAGTTTTAATTACTTAATGAGTGATATTAGATGGAACCAGATTGAGATTATTGTGCAAAGACTTTCCCACAAAATCTAAAAAAAGCTATTGTGGTTCACAATAAACCATGCCTTTATATTTAACGTCTTGGCACACCTTCCTGGATTGCTCAGACCTTACTCTAGTAAAATCACAAGGAAGAGATCTGTATCAACAATTATATCCAGATTCAGGAAGAATTTGATTAGTATTTAGTAAACAACCCAAGATATCCATTTAAAGATTGCTTTTACAGTATGTTGAGGCACAATAACTACTTCTCATTTCTGCTTAGTCATTATGGTGGAGGAGGAGGAGAGTGGGGGGGGGAATAGGATGACTCGTCACAACCAATTTGCCATGGGCAACTGGCCGTGGGACAACTCGCCGCTAAGACAATTCCACACAGGATAACTGAATGCAATAAATGTTATCCACCACTGTTTCTTCTACATTATTTCCATTGACAAAAATGGAAATAATGTCAAAGAAACTGTGGCAGATAGCATTTATTGCATTGAGTTATCCCGCGTGGAACTGTTCCACAGTGAATTGTCCCTTGGCAAGTTGGTCGTGGCCAAGTTGTTGGCAAGTTGGTATGGCTGTAGAGACTTGTCCTAGACGTGGAGGAAGAGCAAGACTCAGTTCAAAAAACCAGGCTATTATCTAGTGCAGAAATGAGTCTGCTTCCTCTGCTGACATGGAATCTGCTAGAGGCAGGAACTCATGGCAAAGGAAGATGGGCACAAACAGGAGTGAGCAATCTTTGGGATGTGGACAAGACTGCATTAATATTTGGGGAAACAAGACTTCATTGACTAGAGACTGCAATTTTAGCAAGGCAGATAAAGAGGAACCTAAAAGGTTTTTTAAAAGGAGCTTAGAGTGCTACATCCAGCCTAGGATCTCCAGGTGTCCATTAGTGTTGCATGTGCCTACATTAGCTGTTGATTTAGGAGATTCGATCTACCCTCCCGATACTTTTTCTTCCTCTTGATGTTTGTCTTTGCCTAACTTTCTTATTTCCAGCAGGGATTGTTTTGCTTCTTAGGAAGGAAAAGGAAGGCGTTACTGTAATCCTGAGTATAATGATGCAGAAATAAATGGCCATTTGCCCCTAGGTAGCCACATAATCTCCTTCAACCATCAGTAGCCGCTGACTCTGCTCATTTACTGACTGAGTCAATTGCCAACTGCAGTAAACTTCCATTTTCCATGTGGTCATTTTTATATGCTTGCTTTACCCTTTTAAAAAAAAAATCCAGGGGGAAATATTGCTATGGAATAAATTGTACGTTTAGATTTGGAGCCAAGGGACAGGGATTACTTATGACTGGTGAGAAAGGATTTGATTAACATGGGGGAAAGGTGCAGTTGACTGATCCTGATGCCCTGGGAGCCAAGAACTATTAAGCCTCCCAGAAACTGGCAGGACCTGACCGTAAGCAACCTATAATAGTAATTGTCCCAAACTGTGAACTGTACAACACTTTCAGTTCTCTGAGTAATAGATTCAAGAACTCCCGTGTGCTTTTTTTAATGGTGGCTTGTAAGAGAAAATCGGGTAACAATCGTAATGACATTATTTGGACTCCTCTTTAGAAATCCAAAGAGGAAGAAGGTTAAATTGAAGGCTAAATACAATAACAGTATGGAATAAGATATGTAAGATAATATAAAGAAAGTAATGCATGGTATGTACAATTAAGTAATAACACTAGTGTGGCATACAAGTTATGACTGCTCATTTGGCAACTATTCAAACTTGCGATGGTGCTGAACAAGAAGGGCTTATGAGCAGTCCTCAAGAGTTCTGGCTGTCACATTGTCCCTGTAGTCAATTACAATTTCTGACATCCCTTGCCAATGTCCCACAAGCAAAGGCATTGGGGAAGCCAATAGGAAGTCAGAAGTCGCAATCATGTGAAGTCCATGCTTCTTACCAAACTGTGCTTAATTATGGCAATCAGGTTTGCTGGAATTGTCATTGCTTAGTGATGTGGTCACATGACACTGCATTTTACAACCCCATCACTTAGCAATGGCAATTCTGGTCCCATTTGCCATCATAACCTGAAGACTACCTGTATTGAGGCTCGCTGCATAGTCCTTTACTCATTCATTGGAACAAGTATCATTTCTTTTCTGAAATGTGGGTTGAGCTTCTCCTTGATCACTAAGCAAGGAATCAATTATGCTTGAAGCAGGAATATATGAGCCCTATTAATTACATTCTCTTTATTGCTTCTTGGCAACTTTTGACAGTGATCTAATCCACAGTAGAATGGAAGAGGAATAAACAAAGTTACATTACATCAGACATGTCCGTATCATTCTGAACACACATGCAATGAAGCATTATAAAATGAAAAGGCAATCTTGTCCCTTCCACTGATGCTTACCCACCATTTACCCCAACAAACTGAAGGTTCTTTTTGGTGCCATTACTTCCTTCGTGGAAACCAGCTTCTTTCTTTTTCATAATAGATTTCAGACTTGTACTTGGAGAGATTTCTGATAGAAATAAGTTTTAAAACAATTATATAAAAATGTTATCATCACCGCTCTTTCTTAATATTACCATATATGTTGCAAATGCTGAGTTCTACTGCCAATTTCTACTGCCATGACAGATGTTCATGATGGACATCCCTGGATGGCCAGGGCTTCATGCAGCCACCATGCATTCTTCCCAATGAACAGGAATTCTCATGCCAACATAGATGTGGTAGAAAAATCTTCCACGCTTTTCTCTACTGTGAGTCATACAAACACATTATGGCAGCTGAAGTCCGTAAAAAGAATTGTGACAATGTAGGAACAAGAACTGAGGGTACTGTGGGCAACCAAAAAATAAACACATGGATTACCAAACAAATCACTCCAGAGTTTTCCTTCAATGTACAAATTACCAGGTTCAAATTGTCCTACTTTGGACACATTATGTAGAGCAGAGGTCTTCAAACTTGGCAGCTTTAAGACTTGTGGACTTCAACTTCCAGAATTCTCTGGAGAATTAGCTGGAGAATTCAGCTGGCTGGAGAATTCTGGAAGTTGAAGTCCACAAGTCTTAAAGCTGCCAAGTTTGAAGACCTCTGATGTAGAGACTTAGCTCTCTGGAGAAGGCTCTAATGCTGGGAAGGTGAGACAAAAGAGGAGGACAACTAGTAGCAAGGTGGGTGGGCTCAGTTACACTGGCAGTGAGTGAAAGTACAATTGGAATCCCCAAAAGACCCTACTAGGGACAGATTGTTATGGAGAAAATCTACCTGTGTGGTTGTTAAGAGTCAGATAGAAGATGCTATGAGTGACAACAGACATTATTCCCCACTTTTCCCCATTGTCCTGAATTGTCCATGATGATTTGACTCATTTCTCAGGCTAACTTTTAATTAAAAGTTCTTTCCAATTGGGCTGATAAAGAGCTGTAAGTGAATAGGAAAAGAATCGGATCAAACAACATCCGTTCGTACAATACAGCATTTTTCTGAAAGGCAACAAGCAAGCATATGGAAGTGGTATTAAACAGCAGTGAGATATTAGGCACCAAGCTATCTACACAATGAAGCCCAATCTACACTCCAATACATGTCTGTTGTCTTCAGGAAGGAGGTTATCCTATGATCAGTCTAAGATGCCTCAAAAAGGCATCATGTTGTCTATCAATACTGCCAAGTACATTTCTTGAGCTAGACCTGCTCCAGGTGATAAATTGCCAACTGCAGAACTATGGCAACTAATCTGTGATATTCTAGATAATTTTATTTGTTTGCTTGTTTATTTGCTTACTTATTTGTATCCCATCTTTATTATTTTTACAAACAATCCAAAGTGGTGAACCTATCCAACACATCTTCCTCCTCCTATTTCCCCTACAACACCACCCACTTGGTTTTCATGGCTAAGTCAGGACTTAAACTCATGGTCTCCTGCTTTCTAGCCTAGTACCTTAACCAATAGCCCAAACTGGCTCTCATCCACAATGAAAAAGACTACCAGAGTTCACATTTAGTATGAAATGCTAATAATAGTATATTTTCCTACAAGACACTCTGGTTATTTTATATTGTATTTTGGTTGTATTGTCTGGACATTTCTACTTTGAAGAACCGTAAAAGCTATCTGGGGCTACCTATGCTAGCCTAATCTGGGCAAAAATAAGACTAGTGACTATGGCAGTACATAACATCTGGAACGAATTAATTTGCTTATCTGCACAATGGAGCATTAGGTCTCAGTATGAAAAACTGGTTATTTGTTCTGCTTGCCAAAGGATTATTGAATTGGGCTAATTAATTGTGATTTTAAATTATTAATACACATTAAGGCTCTGTTTCTTTTCAAATGCATCTACGTGCTTTTAAGTTCTGAAATTTAAAACTTTCTATTCAAACTATAAACTTTGTACATACTGTAACTTTCTTTCTGCATTAATTTGCCTTAGAATTTTTCTCTTGTGGTGGTTTAATATCGTCAGGCAAATGTAAGCAAGCCAGTGTCTCCCAGATATTTTGGATTGTAAACTCTTTTTTTTTTTTTTTTTGGTAAACACTTATCAGCCAAAGTTGGTGGAAAAGATTGTGAGTGGACAACAAATTGCCTACCTCTTCATCATTCTGAGAATCTTGAGATGGGTCATTTTCTGAACTCCATAAGTTTGCCTATACATTCCAGAAGATTTTTTTTGAATTTGCTAAAATGTTTTGTTTTACATCACATCATGTGCTACGATCTGATGGCAACATATTTGATAGCATCACCACATATGCACCATATGGCAGGTGTCTAGAATCATGCTAGATGGCCTAAAATGTTGGAAACGTATTTCAATGTTCCAATCTAATTTTCACCTAGCATGCTCAATCCCTCTACCCAGATCAGAGCAAGCACACACCACTCAGTTCTGCTAGAAAAAAAAAATACATGGCTTGATCTTTATTTATTAAACATCAGCAAACGCCACAATAGTTAACTGGCAAAAGCAGGAAAATGCAGGGAGACAGGCGAGAATTTAGCTATATCTCTATACGTAAAAAGGCACAAAATTTTCCAGAGCTACTAGAAATTATATTGTGAATAATTAGCATGGGTGGTGGCCTTTCTTTTATCCCATGTTTAAATCTTTTGTATATAAAGTGGCAGAAGAGAGATTGAAAGAAGAAAGAAGGTGATCCCTCCTCAATTCTGCACTATTAATGAAAGAATTGACTGAATAGGGATGATAAAAATATAAAACTCCAATTTCCCACAGTTTTTCTCCCCGTATTATTAGAGATCCATTCACTCTGGAGGGGAGATTTGTCAGAATTCCACAGGTCTCTGAGCTCATTCAATCCTTACTGGACAATTGAAAGAATTATCTTTTCCATTTAGGATTTTGTCCTTTCATTATTTTCCGGATTTGAAAACCCTCGGGACCTACCAAGTCTATTTAATATCTTCCTTTTAGGCATTTTAGACAAAGAACAAAGACATTCACATTTTTAATTTCAAACTGAACTTTGAAATTGGACTGAAAATTTTAAGAGATGGAATGGAATCATAGGGAATAAACTTACAATATGCTTGGGAAAAGGACATCCTACACTGCGTAGATTATGAGAACAAACATTTGTGAAATTCAACATGAATAAGGGCTCTTCTCTGTCTTGTTGTTCATTAAAATGTAAGGCTAGAGATCTATACAAGGTTTCTGCCAAAGTCTGTCATTTGTCAGCCACATTTAGCTCACTAGGTCACATTGTCACATGCTGAGACAGCAAACTAGAAAGCCCAGATCATTCAGAGATAGCATGGCAAAAATTAGAATGTCGATAATGCATGACAGAGAAGGAAGACTATCGGCTGATTTTCTACTATCACAAGAGATTGAAAAGTAGAATCTGAGAGTGACTAGGATTTGCTGTTGTTGTTTTACATGTGACAAACCTTACATTTAAACTTTAGCTGTCCATAATTTAAATCAAAAAGAGGCATCAGAGTTTGCCCACGATCAGGAACACCTTATAGTTTTGGCACAATAGTAGGCATTGTGGCAAAACAGGCACTGACCCAAAATATTTTGTTATCTAAGGCAAAGCGCATAGTAAGCTCCCCACCCCCTATTCTACGTAGTGAGGCTTCTTTGATGGCAGCATCCACCAACACTGAGAAGGTCAAAATCTGAAGTCAAGGACAAGCTATGTGATATTTAAAGCTTTGACAGAGATAAGAGCCATGGAGCTCAAGAGCCAATGTTCCCAAACATACCATTCTAGTATGCTTACAGTAGAATCAGTTTTGTACCTCAGGTAGTCCTTGACTCACAACCATTTTTTTTAGTGACTACTCAAAGCAGTGGTGGGGTTCAAAATTTTTTTACTATCGGTCCGGTGGGCATGGTTTGGTAGGTGTGGCTTGGTGGGTGTGGCAGGGGAAGGATACTGTAAAATCTCCATTCCCTTCCCACTCCAGGGGAAGGTTACTGCAAAATCCGCATTTCCTCCTGATCAGCTGGGATCAGCTGGGCAGAGAATAGATGGGGGTGGGGCCAGTCAGAGGTAGTATTTACCAGTTCTCCGAACTATTCAAAATTTCTGCTACTGGTTCTCCAGAACTGGTCAGAACCTGCTGAATACCACCTCGGCTCAAAGTTACAACAGCGCTAAAAATTGACTTACAACCATTTTTCACATTTATGCCGCTGCAGCACCCCCTTGGTCATGTGATCAAAATTCAGACACTTGGCAACTGGCATGGATTTATGATGGTTGCAATTTCCCGGGGTCACGCGATTACCTTTTGTGACCTTTTGACAAGTGACATGAATGGGGAAGCCAGATTCACTTAACAACTGTGTTAAGTGTAACTTAACAAGTGAGTATTTCACTGAATAGTTGTGGCAAGAAAGGATGTAGAACAGGGCAAAACTCAACAGCTATGTTGCTTGGCAATCGAAATTTCAAGCTGAATTGTGGTCGTAATTTGTATTGACTTACTTTTATCATATTGTATGCTTATTGTATGCTTATTTATATGCAATGAAATACCACTTCCTCATTTGGGAATCTTGGACTAAATGAGTAGAAGGATTGATTTCCCTGACTGGTACCAGTGGTGGGTTGTCCCTGGTTCGGACCGGTTTGCAAGAAATGGTAGTAAAACCAGCAGGAGGCTCCGCCCACCACCCCGGATGTTATAGGTGATCTGCGCATGCACAAAAGCTTGGCGCGCACATGAGCGAAGCAATCCCATTGCAAACCAGTAGTAAAGGTAAGTAGAACCCACCCCTGACTGATACCAACTCAAGATCAGGGTTATTGATTTAATGAATGCTACATGTACATAGTGAGCATTCCAATTAGTATAAATTTCTTGTTCTATTTGAAAATCATTTAATATTCCAGAGTTTGTACACCTAAGCTTCTTTCATAACTTTTGCTTGTTTTTCCATACTAGCTTTTTTAATATATATATATATATGTACAGGTAATCCTCTTTTATAAGTCATAATATATTTTTAAGTATTAACTTAGAATAATGGGAGCCCAGGCTCTTAGTACATAACTTCTTTGAGATTTTCCCAGACAACTGCAAAGAAGGTATGGACAGTACATTAAGCTATGTTTTGTTTTTTAAAAAATCAGGGAATATTCTGTAAATATCTTAGTTTTACTTTTTTATTTTGAAAAAGCAATTATGTCTACTTGATTTGTTTGTCAAGTGCTACCCCTGAATACCATCAGTGTAAGAGAAGGAAAGACTGGCTTTGTCAAAACTATTTACCCAACTGTTGATACTGTGTGTTGGAATTCTCTTGGTCTGTTGGTGTCTGTGCTGAGTAGGCAGAGAGCAGCAAATTCAGAGAATTAACAAGTTGATTCTGGATCGAACTGAGCTTTGAGGCAGGATGCTTTATTGCACTGGCTAGCTCGGGATACCCATGTTCTAGGCACAGCCACTGCTCTTGTAAGAGATCCTGGATTTTTTTAATGTATTGGCCCACAATGGGATCTGTAGGTGATTCCTTTGCTTCTTGGTGATTCTGCTCCTCCTGTTCTCGCTGAGCATCTTCTTGAAAAATGATTTGCATTCCTTTGGATTTTATGTCAGCGGTCTTGGGAGCAGAATCATTTTCTCCCCCAGGAACAAAGAGGGTCAAAGGGTTTCTTTCTGTCTTGTTTTCATTACCAACATGTAGCTCATCATAGCTTGGTTCAACAATAGAGCAATCACTTTCCTGAACAATTCTCTCTCCTTCCTCATTTCTCTGCAAAGTAGGCTCATCTCTTCCTCCATCATCAGCAATAACACCTGATATCTCAGCACCGAGTAGCACATTACATATTTCCACATTTTTATCGTCAGCCTCGTAAGTATCACCTCCTAGAGGTTCCACAAGCTCCTTGATGCTTACAGAAATCTCTTTTTCATGCATCACCTTTTCATGTACATGTTCGGTATTCACAGCAACATCGAAGTATTGGGGGGCATTTCTGGCCTGCACGCCTGGCTTAATTTCTTTGATGTTTTCCCCACAGAGTTTCTCTTCCAGCTGGGCTTTAGAACTTGCTAGCAATTCAATGCTTCTCTCTTTTGCTTTGATTTCTTGATCCTGTTGCTTCAAAACCATCCGGATCTGCTCGAGTTCTTCTGTTTTGTGATTCAGCTGCTTCTCCAAAATTGCAATATGCTGCTGTAACGCTCTTATATTGCTGGGACCTTTAAGAAGGAAGGGCTCGAGTTCTATATTTTCCCCCACTTCTCTAGTGCTAAAACCTGTCATTTCATCCTCTTCCTCTGCTTCTTCTGTAACAGTCTCACATATGTTAAGTTCTATTTCTTCCTGGGATTGCTTTACAGACATATTTTCTGAGGTACCGGTAGGGGCCAAACCACTCTGAACTAATGATGGATATATCTGTGACTCATGACATTCTTCTCCACTCTTGACCACCTCAAGGAATTTCTGAGAAATTAGGGGTTGGCTTTGCTGTGAATCACTGGGTTGTGTTATTTCCTTAGGAAGCTCTGTTTTTTGCTGGTCTAACAGAAGCTGAGCTTCTCTCCGTAATCCTGGACTTTTCTCAGAATCCTGGATGGCTTTATTGGTTTGCTCTTTCATATCCGTTAGATTTTCATGAGGGGTTAAGGGAGATCTTTTGGAACTAATTAACTCGGATGGCTTTTTTGCAGGGCTAAAATCAAGCTCTAAACCATTTCCATTGGAAGACCGAAGAAATCCCGAAGGCAGAAAAGCTGCCTGGTGAGTTTCTTCTTCTAAATTTGGAATTGGTAGAAGTTTGGCAGGCATGCTGGATGCCCTTAGAAGCTGAGGCCTTCCTTTACAATTGGCAGTCTCCTCTTCAAGGGGAAGAGGATCTTGTCTGACAGTCTCTATTAGCAGGGCTTTCTTTCTGTAGCTCGGTCCTTGGGGAAGAGTTGAATGTGAAGACGTGTCAATGGGTGTGACCAGGGATCTGCTCCCCTCTGCATCTAAGGAGGTCTTTCTCTGTGTAAGGAAACTCTTGTTTAAGGAGGACGAATAGACATTGGATCCATTTTCTGGAAGGCTAAAGTTCCGAGGCAGGGTGCTAAATTTGGGGTGCTTAGTTTTCCGGCGGACTGGAATTCTCTTGATAGTATTTCCCTTTTCAATGTCATCGACATACTTCAGGAAGTCAAGATCTAAATGGAAACCGTAGGGGGTTTCAACAGAATAGGGACTTTGGGGTGGATCTTTATCCTCTGCTTTTGATGCCCAGTTATCTGTTAACATGAAAAAAAAATGGAAACAAAAAATAAAAGCTTTAATTTATAAGAGATTATATTGAAATCTAGAAATCTCATTATTATCCAAATTCACTCTTCCTGATACATATAAATAGTCGAAGGCAAACCTAAATATTTAGGAAAAACAATTAGGAAATATTCTTCTCTTTTTAGATTAATTGTTCAGGAAATTCTACACATCTGCAGAGCTGTTGGCTTGAAAGTAGAACAAGCCTATAAAACTTTTTACTTCTGACTGGACATAAACAACTTTTATACTGAAACAACCCATATACTTATCATGCATCATTCTTATTCCAAAGATTTCACTGCATAAATTACACAAGCCCAAGGATGGAGTTCTATGGAAAGGCCAGAAGGAAGTAACAAAGTATTTTGACTAAGTAACATTATGCACACAGAATATTAATAACAGGCAGATTAAGGCTGATCTTTTTGAGCTTATTAGGTTTCATCCCAAGGAAGTTTAAAATGTTAGTTCCTTGGAGGAAAGACAGGATATATATATATATATATATATACATTTCTGCCTCTAGGTTGCAGCAATACAGACCTATTCCAGTACTGATGAAAATCAGCCTGTATCAGTATGCATAACTTTTTATTCTAAATGCTAGTTATAGCTTCAGGCACAACTACAAGGCAGCTTCATTAAATCACTGTGCAGTTAGTCTCCATCCACAAGGCAAAGAAGGAAAGAATGGCTGGCAATTTGTCATTCAAGACATCTCTGTAGAGTCAGCTAGAATATATAGCCCCAAAGAGGGATGTGAAAATATATAAACTTATTTTCTGTGACTCCACAGATATTTGTTCCACTACGAGTCCTCAGGAATTTGCTAAATCATCACTCTAATTGATAATTGTGTAAACAACAGCTTCTGCAGACTGCATTACAGATCTGCTTTAAAAGCCACACGATTCTAATATATGTGAAATCTTTACTATTATGTTCAGTGCTGATAATGCATTTTTCAACATGTTTTCTAACCATGACAAGTACTTACTGGCATGGATTTAACAGTAGTCTTGACGAAAAAGAATGCTACGTCAACCTTGCTCTTTTTAAAATGTAAGAATGTTTCAGTGGGCACACAAAATGGCATGGCCCCAGATGTTTATTTAGTCTATAAAGCTAAATAGATAAATACTATTTAGGCATTTGTTAATGGTCTTCTAAGAGCAATTCTTGCTAAATAGACTTCACTGCATAATGTATTTTTGGCTCTTGGATATGTTCTTTGGAATACTGAGTACAAAACACCCTAAGGAGTGGTGCTCATCTCCGTTTCAAAGCCGAAGAGCCAGTGCTGTCCGAAGACGTCTCCATGGTCATGTGGCCGGCATGACTAAACACCAAAGGCGCACAGAACGCTGTTAGCTTCCCACCAAAGGTGGTCTCTATTTTTCTACTTGCATTTTTTATGTGCTTTCGAACTGCTAGATTGACAGAAGCTGGGACAAGTAACGGGAGCTCACCCCATTATGCGGCACTAGGGATTCAAACCGCTGAATTGCTGACCTTTCGATCGACAAACTCAGCGTCTTAGCCACTGAGCCACCGCATCCCTAAAGAAATACTACAGCAGGGCTAATATAATTATAATTGGTTAGTTAATCTGATTAAATTGAATTATTTAATTCAAAGCCAAACTATCCTTGATGCTGCTTGGGGATATAGTTACTCAATATCCATATACCCATGCATATGGGTAACTATAAAAAATAGTAAGAATGACAGGTTCTATTCTTTTAACCTCAGTATTGATCGAATCTCAGTAAGAACAACCCCATCACTGCTCTTCACAATGAAAACCAAGCTGGCATTGGTGCTAAATGTCTACCTTTGTTTAAAGACTACCTATTCATAAAACACAATTCTGCTAACTTTGTCTGGGAAATCTTCTCCAACCTTTTTGTTTAAAATGCTGTCTAGATCTCCAACTTGCATTCTTTTTGGTTAGAATTTATGCATTCGAGTTTCTTTCCACAGATCAAGGGGAAAGGCCGTTTGATCAATCTGAAAATCTTAATCATCCCATCTTCCTAATTTCCAGTCATTTATCAGAAGCAATTATCAATGACGCCATTCAAAAATACATGCTTTCTGAAAAACACACTTTCTGCCATTGTACGGATAGATTTTGAACACAGAATATGCAAAATAAGGACATTTCAAAAACGAAAGTGTGTTTATGTTGTTCTTAGTAAAAGATAATTTTTACTTCATAGAGAAAATGCTTGACTTTCAATTAAGATGAAGTTTGTATCCATTCCATACCATCTGTATTCTCCATGATGAGAATTCTGTTTAATTTGCCAATGTCAAGCCATTAGTGAAGCTTCATAAAAAGAAATGCAGTCCACCTAAAAAAGAAAAAAAAGAAGAGAGTGGTGTGTTTTTTTAAAAAAAAGTAAGTCATGGCTCTTTCAAGAATTGAGTATAACAATTATAGTATTTACATTTTAGTTTTATACATATATTATACATTTCACCAGTGATGGGATTTGAATAATTTAACAACCAGTTCTCTGCCCTAATGATCAGTTGGATAGGCGTGGCTCGGTGGTCATGTGACCTGTGGATGTGGCCAACTCAACATCACTCGATGGGTGCTTCGCCTTAGCTGTTACAATGTAATAAGGGTTAACCAGAGAGGCAGTTTCTGTAAGCAGGACAATAAAGATTAGGCTAGAAACAACACTGGAATGTTTCCTTTGTGCCTTTCTTATGGGATTAGCCCTGTAAAGTGGAAAAAAAACAAAATGAGATTTCTTCCAACAACCAGCTCTCCGAACTGCTTAGAAAGTTAACAACCGGTTCTCCCAAATAGGTGCGAACTGGCTGAATCCCACCACTGCATTTCACCAATGTATTTTAAAAACTCATTCTGCTCTTCCTGGAATGAAATTATTGGCTCCTAGTCCTTACCTGATAAGCATTTTAAGAATTTTTTTAAGATCGGTGTTCCTCTCCTAACCACGACAGTTTCTGCTTTGAGAATACATAACTCTGTGTGATTATTTCTCACTGCTGAGAAACAATTTACCGTACTTCCAGAAATTCAGTATTATGAAAAGAGAAATGCCCAGGGGGTGCAGACTGAGCAGAGGCTAACATGATATAGTAGCTATATGAAAGTACAAATGTTTTGAAAAAAACAAAAGAACATATAACAGAATTGGAAAGAGCAAAAGGGTCTCTTGGCGTAAATATGGTGTCAGGAAAGCTGAAGCTGAAAATGAATTGAAATTGACAAATGATGCTGAGAATAACAAAAAGGGCTTCTCTACGTACCTTCAAGTAAAAGAATCAATGAAGATGATAAAATGTTGATAATAAAGAAAACCAGCTATAGATAGGCCTTGACTTACGACCACAATTGAGCTCAAAATATCTGATGCTAAGTGAGATATTTGTTAAGTGAGTTTTGCTCAGGGGTGCTATTCAGCAGGTTCTGACAGGTTCTGGAGAACTGGTAGCGGAAATTTTGAATAGTTTGGAGAACCGGCAAATACCACCTCTGGCTGACCCCAGAGTGGGGAGGGAATAGGGATTTTGCAGTATCCTTCCCCTGGAGTCGGGTGGGAATGGAGATTTTGCAGTATCCTTCCCCTGGAGTGGGGTGGGAATGGAGATTTTACAGTATCCTTCCCCTGCCACACCTACCAAGTCATGCCCACCGTGCCCGCCACACCACACCACCTCCACCAAGCCACCCCCAAAGAACTGGTAGTAAAAAAAATTGAATTCCACCACTGGTTTTGCCCCATTTTACAACCTTTCTTGCCATAGTTGTTAAATGAATCACTGCGTTGTTAATTTAGTAACACAGTTGTTAAGTGATTCGGACTTTCCCATTGACTTTGCTGGTCAGACGTTTGCAAAAGGTGATCACATGATCCCAGGATATTGCAACTGTCATGGATATGAGTCAATTGCCAAACATTTTGATCACCTGACCATGGAGTTGTTGCAATGGTCATAAGTGTGAAAAATGGTCATAAGTCACTTTTTTCAATGCCATTAGAATTTCAAACAGTCACTAAATGAACTGTTGTAAGTCAAGGACTACCTGAATTTCAACTGATCTTCAGCAACAGTTTTCTCAAGAAATTGTGAAGGGCAGAAGAAAGGGACAAGAATCTATCTGTCTGTCTATCTGTTTGTCTGTCTGTCTGTTTCTATTTATCTATCTATATTTATCATCTGTCTGTCTGTCTCTCTAATCAGGGTGTAGGCCACTTAAATTACAGAAGTAATACTGGGTGCCTTTCAGATTAAAATCAATAAAAGTAATCATAAGAATAAACAAGCAATTAAAAAAATCAAAAGACTGAAATTTAAAATTGACAGAAACAGGGTCATGGAATACTTTTAAACTTTTCAATGACTATAAATTTCCAGGCCCAAACAAATTGCTTCCCAGTGTATTGAAACCAATACTGATAGGCTTGATGAAATGTTATCTTTGAGAAAGACTAAAAAATTGGTAAAGAATAAAGTGCCAGATGACTTGGAAACAACAAATGTAGTTCCTATTTTCAGGGGTATCAGTAGAGTGGGAGTCAAACACTCTACTGATACCCTACTATGCTTTGTATGCACACCCCAAAGGGATGGAGCTTGTAGTGTGACAATTTGATGCTATCTTTGTCATTTTGATACAATCAGCAAAAGCCTGAGGACATCCATGCCTATCTTCCAAAATGCAGAAAGAGTATATCATGATGTGCTAATTAACAAGCTACTTAAGTATGTACTGGGTGACATGACGATTACTGTCCCCAAAATTGTACTCAGACAATGTTTTGCAATCAGACTGATGAGATATACAAGATTGAATGGGCTATGGAAGGTTTATACCAGGACTACTACTCTTCAATGCTTTTACTATGACTTGAATGAAGCAGTCAGTAGAATGCCATCAAATCTGCAGGTAACATAGAACTGGGTGGAATAATGAATGTCTTAAATGACAGAAATAAAAATTAGAATTTTCTTGACACAGCTATACAAGAGGTAACAAAAATGTAATATAAATAAAGGCAAAGTTACTTGGAAAGAGCAATCCTATGCGCAGGCACATTATCACTGAATATGTAATAATAAACATCTTAAAATAGTAACAATAGCAATAGCAGTTATATACCACTTCATAGTGCTTTACAGCCCTCTGTAAGCAGTTTACAGAGTCAGCATATTACCCCCAACAATCTGGGTCCTCATTTTACTGATTTTGGAAGGATAGAAGGCTGAGTTTACCTTGAACCGGTCACAATTGAACTTCTGGCAGTGGGTAGAATCAGCCTGTAATACTACATTCTAACCACTGTGCCACTACAGCTCTTATAGTTTTTTTTTTAATTAAAAAGTTTTTTATTAATAGTACAAAATTAAAAAACATTGGACATAGATATGACATCACTGGTTCCAAACATCTTCCGTCACTTTGCAATAATACTAATACTCATATAAACATACAGTTCTTAAACTTTGTTCATTATTTAAATATAATATAATATTAATAATTTTCCCTTATTTCTATATATTTATTCATCTCTAAACATACATTTATCTATAACAACATGTATATTTTTAGTCTAACACTGTACATTTGTCTTGGCTACCCTTTTATTATCTATCCAATCATAAAATTGTTCCTAGATTTTGTACTACTTAGTTTCGCTTTTATCCTTGAGTTCCAAAGTAAGTCTGTCCATTTCTGCACAGTTAAAGATTTTCAGTAATATTTCTTCTTCAGTTGGAATATCTTTCTCTTTCCATTTTTGAGCAAAGGCTATCTATGTTGCTATAAGTATATGCAGTAATAGATAATTTGTATCTTTCTTATATATTTTTTTTCTATAATTCCCAATTAAAAAAAACTCCGGTTTGACTTCTATATTTGTTGACAAAATTTCTTCCAGCCAATTTTTTATTAAATTCCAATGTTTTTGCGCCTTTGGGCATTCCCACCACTACAGCTCTTATAGTTGATTGCATGCTGAATATGATTCAGCAGTTTGATGCCGTGGCAGAAAAGAGTAATATTATTTCATATTACATCAACAGAAATATTGTGCTCAAATCATGAGAAGTAACAACTCCATTTTATTCTGCTTTGGTCAAATCTTAGCAGAAAAGCCATGTCCAATTCTGGCCACCACAGAAAGGATTCAAGAAAACTAGAACAAGTTTGGCAACAATGGCAACAAGGAAGTTAAAGGGTGTTTGTAAACTAAATCTCATGAGTAAAGAGTGAAGCAGATGAACTTGTATAAGCTTGAAAAGAAAATACTTAGGGGCATATAAAAGCATCTTCCATACCTGAAAGGATGTCATGCAGAAATGGTCAAGACCTGTTTTCTATCATTCCACACTGCAATATATAGAATTATGGATTCAGATTCTAGGAAATCAGACTCATCTTCAATGTTATTTAAAAAACCCTCTTCCAAGAGTAAGAGCAGATTATCAAAAAGAAAAGAAAAAAGGTGTTGAATACCTTTCTTGGGTGTGTTGAAAAAAAGGACCAGATAGCTCCCTGTTGGAGATGCTTGAATTTGGGTCCTTGCACTTAGCAGAGGGGTGAAGTCAATAGCTTAAATGGTCCCATCTAATTCTACTTCTCATTGTATTATATGAGATATAGTTTAGTTAGTTAGTTTAGTTTATTTGATTTGTATACCGCCCTACTCCCGAAGGACTCAGGGCGGTGAACAGCCAACAATAAAATACATAAATACACAAAATTTAAAAACCCGATAAAATCAAATTAAATTATTTGGCCCAGACAAATTTAAATACCCCAATAATTTAAAAACAGATTAAAATTTACATATTTAAAAAGGGAAGAGATTAGGCCAAGCCCGCTTGATGGAATAAAAAGGTCTTCACAGCACGGCGGAAAGAGCGCAGATCCGGGATCCTCCGTATCTCCGGGGGGAGCTCATTCCAGATGGTAGGTGCCCCCACAGAGAAGGCTCTCCCCCTAGGGGCCGCCAGTCAACACTGTTTGGCTGACGGCACCCAGAGGAGTCCCTCTCTATGAGAGCATACTGGCCGGTGGGAGGCTATTGGTGGTAGTAGGCGGTCCCGTAAATAACCAGACCCTAAGCCATGGAGCGCTTTAAAGGTGGTAACCAAAACCTTGAAGCGCACCCGGAAGACCACCGGGAGCCAGTGCAGCTCGCGCAGGAGAGGTGTTACATGGGAGCGCCATGTCACTCCCATTACCACCTGCGCGGCCGCACTCTGCGCCAGTTGGAGCCTCCGGGTGCTCCTCAAGGGGAGCCCCATGTAGAGAGCATTACAATAGTCCAGGCGGGAAGTGACGAGGGCATGAGTGACCGTGCGTAATGAGTCCCGATCCAGAAAGGGACGCTACTGGCGAATCAGGCGGACCTGATAAAAAATCCTCCCGGTCACGGCCGTCAAGTGCTCTTCTAAAGACAGCCGTGAATTCAGGAGGACGCCCAAGTTGTGAGCCCTCTCCGTGGGGGCCAATGATTTGCCCCCAATAGTCAGTGATGGCGTCAACTGACTATATCGGGACGTCGGAAACCACAGCCACTCGGTCTTGGATGGGTTGAGCCTGAGCCTGTTCCTCCCCATCCGATCCGTACGGCCTCCAGGCACCGGGACATCACTTCAAGGGCATCGTTGGGGTGATCCGGGGTGGAGATGTACAGCTGGGTGTCATCAACGTACTGATGGTACTCCACCCCGAAACCACGGATGATCTCGCCCAGCGGCTTCACATAAATGTTGAACAGGAGAGGCGAGAGGACCGACCCTTGCGGCACCCCACATATGAGGGGCCTCGGGGTCGACCTCTGTCCCCCTGTCAACACAGACTGAGACCGGTCAGAGAGAAAGGAGGAGAACCACTGCAACACAGTGCCTCCCACCCCTAACTCTTCCAACCGGTGCAGCATGATACCATGCTGAGAGATCTAACAGGACCAGGACAGAGGAGCACCCCCTGTCCCGAGCCCTCCAGAGATCATCAACCAATGCGACCAATGCCGTTTCCGTGCTGTACCCGGGCCTGAAGCCCGACTGGAACGGATCCAGATACGTCGTTTCATCCAGGTGCTGGGGGAGCTGTTGCGCAACCACACTCTCAACAACCTTCGCCACAAAACAAAGGTTGGAGACCAGACGATAATTTACCAACATTGCCGGGTCCAGGGAAGGCTTCTTGAGGAGAGGCCTCACCACCGCCTCTTTCAAGGCGACAGGAAAGACACCCTCACCCAGCGAAGCATTTATAATCCCCTGGAACCAGCCTCGTGTCACCTCCCGAGAAGCCAGCACTAACCAGGAGGGACACGGGTCCAATAAACAAGTGGTCGCGTTCAGTCTACCCAGAATCCTGTCCACGTCCTCAGGGGTCACAGGATCAAACTCATCCCAGATAACATTCTCAAGACCTGCCCCAGTCCCTCCCCCTGAGACTATCCAGTCGGAGTCCAGATCTTCCCGAATCTGAGCGATTTTGTCATACAGATATTGAACAAAATCCTCGGCTCTACCCTCCAAGGGGTCCTCCTGCGCTTCCTGGTGGAGCAGGGAGCGGAGATATGTTGATCATAGTAGGATGGCTTGCAATTTACATATTGTTTTCCTAGTTATAGGTAAATTCACATTCAACTCAACTTTGAATCCTGGGGATTTTGTGAACACATCCATATACTATTCTTAGCAACAGTAGATAAGTGGTTGCCTTTATCACCTCGTATAATGTTTTCTTGACTTCATTGTCTCAGTTACAGTTATGTAGTCTTCCATTTCTATATGACATACGTTTGTGTGTGTGTGTGTAGCAGATACAAAAAATTCAGTTAGAGATAGTCCTATTTATGCTTCACAAGCTCAAAGTGTCAATGTTCAAAAGTATACAGTCGTAGAATTAAATAATAGGTCTTTAATTTTTCTTTTAATGGTACAAAAACCCAATTCCTAATGGTTATACAGTCTTAAAATGTCAGGAATGTAATATTTAATGTGCCTGTTTGTGCATAGGTATGCAGAAAAATTCTGTGATCAGCCCAGATCATACATTTCCTGCTTTAGAGATAGAGATCATTCTTCTTGATAACCTTGATCAGTGCTTTAATTGCTGAATATACCAAGAACACAATAGAAAAAGGAATCTATACTTTATGTGAATTCTACCAATGTTAAAGGTAATCACAGATTACTGCACACTTTAGAAATACATAGAGATAACTTTAAGGAATTCCTTTCACTGTGTGAATTATGGCCCTTACAATTAAGTGCTGGGTTCTAGGAAATCTACCTCAGGATAATGTAATTTTCTTTTGTTTTGCATTGGGACTCAGGTTTCCTGTAGGGTCTCAGGATTTGATAGAAAACTCCATGCAGAACATTTCGGACTGTTCCTCCCTTTTATTAAACAACCAGCTTCTAATTTCACTTTCAATCACCTTCCACAGTAAGGTTATCTACAGCTGTTCAAACCATACAGGGGCGCTCCTGCCTTCTCTTAATTACTGATAAGAAGCAGAGACTTTTTGCCTGAGATCGAGAAAATGCATGTAAATGGATAGACTTTCCTTTACTAAACAGTCCATATATATTTTCTGGCAAGGCATTCTTGTAGTTTAGCCTATATGTACTCTGTGCTTCTAAATACTACCGTCTAGAATCAAGAAGAGGTTTGATTCCCTCTGTCAGCCAAATTGGATCATGGCTTTTCTCTGGTTTACAACACCTTTCAATTCCCATAATCTTCAATTCCTGAGGGATCATCCGTGAAGAATAGATTTTCTCTCACAATGTGTCCTTCTTTTCATTTTCACATACTTCTCCAGATCAGGTTCTTTTCCACTTCATGATCCCAAGAACAAAAACAAAGGTTCAGTAGTGTAATACTGTCCAGTCTGTTTCAGGGTTACCAGTTATCGTTGCTCTTTGCTAAGGCCAAAAATTAATCTTCAGTACCCGGAATCTTTCTAGAACCATCTGAACTATCAACCATTACATCTCCATTGCCGTTCTCTCTTCCGTTTTTTTTTTTTCACAATCTGGTAATTTTAAGACTATCTCTGATGTCAGCCCCTTCATCTTCTATGTGCCCAAATTAAATTATAGCAGCCCTAGGAATTCAGTGTACACATCTAAACATTCATATTTTATTTGCTAAGAAAACCTTTTGACTATGCTACTGGAATCCAGAAATGTGTATTATTTAAAAGAATTTTCTGTGCATAGAACAGTACTGAGAAATTTGATTTAAACTTTAAGCCAAATTGCCTGAATATGAGCAACTTCCTATCCTAAAGGATGAATCTATATGAATGGGGACAATTACAATAAATGAAAACATAACAGAAAATAAAGCTATGAACCTGCATAATTATGTTATTAAATGGGAAAAATTGAACCCATATATATATATATAAAATCTTGTAGCTTTTTTTTACTTCTAAAGATGATGCAACAACTTTAAAAACTTTAATCTTTGTAGAAAAAAACCCTGCCCTTATGTTTGTACTGATTCCAAAGTGCAAAAAACTTGAATCTCGTAATAAATATGCTGTCATGAGAATCATCCAGCCATTTTAAAACTATGTTAACTTAAAGCAAAATCCTGTCAATGTCTATTCATATAATATATAAAGGATCTTACTCTCAAACACATGAGCCCTAATGTATCTAGAACAGCATTTTCCAATGTGATGATTTCCAGACAAATTGAATATAAATTCCAATTTCCCCAAACCAATGCTAACAGTAAAAGCAGTTCAATGGTGTAACCAATTATCCAGGTCAATGGGGATATCTTTGGCTGGATAGCATCAAGCAGAGTTAATTTACCGGTAGATTTCATTTACCGGTAAATGAGGATTTGTGCACTTATTGTGAAATGTCCCCTTTCACACCTATTGTTCTAAATCAGAATAGGTGGATATAATATAAAGGATTAATTTCAGTTAAACTCACTTCAGTGACTAAGACTACAATTCCATTTTACTTAAACAGTAATCCCATCAGTCACAGGAGAAAATGCTGGTATTTGGAAAAAATGGGAGCCCAGCTAGAAAGAGGCTGACAGAAAGCAAGGAGCCAAATACCATAACCCAAGATTCAAGTTTAAGCTTCAAGAATCCTAATAAGCAGAACTGAGATACAATCTGAGCAAAACATTATCCACTGAGTCACAACGAATCAGAGGCAACTGAGCACTTAATTCAATGGAACTTCTATTTTCTGAAGAGAAGGACTGCGAGAATTAAGAAATGCACGCAGAATAAGCATTGCTTAAAATAGTCCCTAAGGGGGAAATGACTTGTCCACCCAAAAGCAAACCATGATATAAATCCTTTCCAATGGACTTATTAAAAAATTAATCCCATCTCATTAGAGCTACAGCAACTGCTTTCTGATCCAGCCTATCATTTTCAGCTGCATTACAACCATTCCATTTAGCATTTAATGACCAAAATGAAAGCTAGCAATTAAGACAAGTGCCTTGTGAGTTACCTTCACAGACTCTTAGCTGCCAAGGAAAGAGAATCGGGCCAGCTTTCCTTTCGAGGAAGTTCTCAGAATTGCTATACTGGCAAATTGTGGTGGTTTTTTTTTTCAGGAACTACAGGAGTGGGTCAGCTGGCTAATGACCTTGTTTGAAAAGTAAATACAACGTGCAGTACGATAACCTGCAAGAATAATTCATGTTCACAAATGTGCATAGCAACATTGGTAAGGATCCTGGCTGAGGAAACAGACAAAAGAGGCTTCCTATTGACACCAGTTATGTTAATTAAATCCTCAGTAGAAAACAATCTTTAAGCTTCAAAAACCTCCAATAAATCATATAAATGTACATTCCTTACTCAAAAAAAAAGGTGTTTTGTTTTTTTTAAAGATAGTTAATCATATATCAGGGATCACACGAAGGACCACACACATTAAAATATTGAGGGAGAGAACAAGGCAAGGCAAGGCTGCTTCTTAAAAGAGCTTTTTGCCTCACCTAATAAACCTCCATACAAAGAAACTGTTTTATTTTCTGAAATATTGCTCTAATTCTAAACACATTCCTGAGTCTTAAATCAGATTGTTCCAACAGGTTTTATATTCCAGTATAAGCATTTGGAGGAGTGTAGCCAAGGTGAACATCCTGAATTGTGTCCCATTTACTTTGGTTTATTTTTAATAATCTAATATTACTTATGTGGTAAAGAAAGCAATAATTATACATTAAGTTATACAAGTATATATTGCCATGATGGCGAACCTATGGCATGTGTGCCCAAAGAGCCACGTCACCTGGCACGCGTGGCGTCATCCGTTCTTCTTCCGGGTTTCTGGCACGCATATGCACGTGATGATCATCTGGCCTTTATGTCTGTGGCAGTGCTGGAAACCGGAAAAGCTGGTCTTCTGTTTTCCGGCATGAGCATGTGTGCCGGCCAGCTGATCGGCATGTGCACATGAGCAGCAGTGACAGGAAGACTTGCTTGCTGGCGTGCATGTGCGCGCCAGAAACCAGAAGTATCTTATCCGGTGCACGCATGCCCCCTAGGCAGCTCCTCTTCCTTGTCGTGGCCCTGATGAGCGTGTGTGCGCGAAGTGCTCCCTTTTTGGCAATTGGTGCCCCCCGCGCCCGCACGCTCCCTTTTCGGCACTCATTGCTGAAAAGGTTCGCCATCACTGATATATCGTTTTTAGATTTATAGTCTGTCTTTCCTCCTGACACAACCTTTCAAAATATAAAAACAATATTCTAACCATGCTAGGCTAGGCTAGGCTAGGCTAGGCTATTATTATAATAGTCTTTTTTAAAAAACAAGTTTTATTGGTTTTTTTTCACACACATATTTTATGAACAGAGTATTGACCAAATCATATCTTATATAATTTATCATATCCAAATACACTTTACATAATTTCAATTTCTGCCAAGGTATTCTTTTTCCCTACCTTTTTATCTTGTCTTAATACTTCTATACTTATTATATAAACAGCATCACCATCCGCCCTCTAATCCTAATTTCATCTCATCTTATCTATTGTTAATCATATATATTCTCTTTTAACTTTCATATTAGTTCATTCTTCATCCTAATAAGCTTGAGTATACTCGGGGTTACCGTTCTACCATTCCATCTCTCTTATTTTACAACAATCCTTCTTCTCCTTCTCCTCTCTTTCCCTTCCCTTCCTTCTTCTATCCTTTTCTACTTTCTTCTTTCCTCCTCTCCTTTCCCTTCTCTACTTCCCCCTCCTTTCCCCCACTATTATAATAGTCTTTTTGTGGCAATTTGCACACTATGATTTGCAAATAAGCTAATTTACAGAATTCATCCAAAATTCAGGATCCATTTTCCCATGGGATTGAAATTTAGTAATGTTGTCACCGCCTAAGCACTGCCACTCTACTACTATGCAACTACAATCATCTAAGGTCATGTGATTGTCATAGGCATATCCACAACATCTTTCTCATTGCCTTCTGGCCCCTGTGCTTAATTGGCTGGTGTCAAGGCTCAACAGGTGAACGGGTAAGCAGCTTCAAATCTTCTCTTTTTCTATTAATCTGCCCGTGGAGCTAGAATTCCCAATTTACCTTTTTTCAGACATATGTGCTACCCGTCCTGTGGTGCCTGCCTTCTGAAATTATATCCTCTCAGAGATCTCTGTAGCTCTCACCTTGAATGTGTTCTGAAAACCCTTTAAAAAACAGGCTTCTCCCAGGCCTTTTTAAAAGATATTTGTGCAGCCCTAGTTTTTTTTGTTTTTTTTTTTTAATTTGATTTATATGCCGCCCTTCTCCGGAGACTCAGGGCGGCTTACAATGTGCTCAGCAATAGCCTTCATCCTTTTGTATATTTATACAAAATCAGCTTATTGCCCCCACAAACTGGGTCCTCATTTCACCTACCTTAGAAAGGATGGAAGGCTGAGTCAACCTTGAGCCCGGCGAGATTCAAACCTGCAGTAATTGCAGGCAGCTGGTCTTAAAAACCAGCTTAATAACAGGGTGCCTTAGACCACTGTACTACCAAGGCTCTTGGTAGTAGTTGATTGATTGATTGATGCTTGGTTTGTCTTGTCACACAGCTCCTCTTCATTTTTCAATATAAGCCAGCCAGAATTGAGATTCTCCAAATCTAATACTGGTAGTTCTCAAATTACAATCATTCGTGGTGGCGCAGTGGTTAGAATGCAATAGTGCAGGCTACTTCTGCTGACCGTTGGCTGCCTGCAGTTTGGCAGCTCAAATCTCACCAGGCTCAGTGTTGACTCAGCCTTCCATCCTTCTGAGGTCAGTAAAATGAGGACCCAGATTGTTGGGAACAATACACTTAATCTGTAAACCGCTTAGAGAGGGCTGCAAAGTACTGTGAAGCGGTATATAAATGCTAAATGCTATTGCTATTCGTTTAGTAACCATTCCAAGTTACTATGACACTGAAAAAGGTAACTTATATCCGGTTTTCACACTTATGGCTGTTGCAGCATCCCCATGGTCACATGATCAAAATTTGGGTACTTGGCAATTGGTATATATGTATGACGGTTGCACTGTCCTGGGGTCATGTGATCACATTTGTAACCTTCCCAGCCAGATTCCAATCAGCAAAATCAGTGGGGAAGCCAGATTCACTTAACAGCTGCATGTTTCATTTAAGAACTGCAATGATTAACTTAACAACTGTGGCAAAAAAAAAAAAAAAAGATCGTTCAATGGGATCAAAACTGAACAACTGCTTTCCTTAGCAATGGAAATTTTAGGCTTGATTGCAGTCATATATCAAGGACAACCCACTGCTTAAAACAAACCAACGCTTAACGAAAGAAAACAAAACAATGCTTAAAGCAAGTCCTTGAGGCTGCTGCTTTATTTTTCAATTTGTTTGTTTAAATCTACACAATTAAAAGAAAACCAGGTAAGGGAGGTGTCAAACTTGCGGCCTGCGGGCCAAATGCGTCACGCACTGGCCATGCCCATCCCCATTCCAGCGAAGGGTGGGGGGGAAGTTGCAATATGTCATGTGACGACAATGTGACGCCACGAGTTTGACACCCCTGAGGTAAGGCATAAAGCTGGATGGGCATATTATTATTCAGAACAGCTACAGTGAGGACCCAGGACCTATAATTATAGTACCAGGAAATTAGAAATATGAAGAAATCCTTAGGAGTGGCCTTCGATCCAGAGATTCACAGGCAACTCTTTTTCATCATGGAATATCTTTGTGTTATGTTAATGGTACAATATGATAATCAGATTGATATCTCACTGCAATCATAAATGGATTCTCAGCAGCTCATAGGCAAGAACAATAAAATCATAATAAATAATAAACTATACAATATATACAGCTCCCAAATAATATCTGGCATCAACGCACAGATAACCTTGAATTACTCAGATTTCAGCTGGTTTTGGAAGACAGAACATTATTTCTAGTTCCATTTCTGATTTTATGACTCCCCTAAAGCCATGGATTTTGCAAGTTGTAAAAAGGTGTTGTATTTGTCTTCTGCATTACAAATGGTCTTCCTTTTCTTTTGTCGTTTGAAGTTGTGGGTGCTCTAACACTGGAAGTTTTTAAGAAGAGATTGGACAACCATTTGTCTAAAATGTATAGGGTTTCTTGCAGGGGGTTGCACTAGAAGACCTCTAAGGTCCCTTCAAACCCTGTTGTTGTTATTGTTATTATTCTATATGAGATGCTCAAAAGTGTATTGGCTTTTAATAAAATTGGTGAATCGCAACTGGTGCTTCCAGATTCCTTCTGGTTTTCTGCTGCCATGGACTAACCAGGCTCTTTTCTTATTTTAGAAGCTGAGCTGAAAAATGTTCAGCTAAAAATGTTGTTGTTATTTAGTCGCTAAGTCATGTTTGACTCTGTGCGGCCCCATGGACCATAGCACGCCAGGCCCTCCTGTCCTCCACTGTGTCCCAGAGTTTGCCCAAATTCATGTTCATTGCGTGAAATTGAAAAATTACATTTCAATAAATGAATAGATAGCACAGAGTGTTCCATATTCCACAAATTATCTTTTGTAGCCATACATTAAATACACTTCTTTTTTTCTTTTCTAGTTAACATCTGCCCTGGGAAAATCCTAAATATACCAGGCACAGCATGAAAGTCTTTCAGAAAGCAATAGGAGGGATAAAACAATCTAATGAAAAAATTAAGCTGAATTACAATGCCGACTTTATTATTGCTCTTCCCTGGGCAAAGATGCTCTTTCTATATGCCCCATTAAAAATAAATTACACCAAAATATTCATGAGTCTTTAAGGAATCATCCGTACAATTGCTGCATGGTGTAATAGCATTCTGGAAAGGTCACCTCTAAAAAAAAGTTACCTGAAATGTATCTACTATTATTATGTCAAAATAAAACATGGTAATACCCATGAAAAGCATCCAGAAAAGAGCTTCTACATAATCAAAGGTCAAATTCTAAGTTGTATTTATATGGCTCTGAGAAGACAAATGCACCCATATGGTGAGCATGCGTCTCTATGTGTGAATTATTTGCAACATAGGGTATGGAACAATTCTAGAGTCAAACCAAGGTAACAAGGTGAAGGGCTCATGAGAATTGAACAGGTATATAAAACTGTCACAATCTTGCCTAGGATGAGATGTATTATATTTTCACTACTCTTGTAATTATAAAGCATACTCTTCACATAGTAATGTATGCACATTTAATGGAAATCTGTTAACTTTTGACCTCTTTTTTTGATGAAGCAGCCATGTCTGATAGCAAGAAGCATTAAAGGAGCAATATAGGATAACTTTCTCAAGCCTGGTATCTCCTGCTGTATTGAAACTATGACTCTTCCAAGTACCCACACA
This sequence comes from Pantherophis guttatus, assembly GCF_059756535.1. Classification (NCBI taxonomy): domain Eukaryota; kingdom Metazoa; phylum Chordata; class Lepidosauria; order Squamata; family Colubridae; genus Pantherophis; species Pantherophis guttatus. The sequence goes on from NC_142065.1 coordinate 68,377,289, forward strand.
TTTGGAAGCACCAATTTGGGAAAGTTCCTACAAGAGGCTTTTTAGAAAATAGAACTTGAATTTACAGTGAGGTGCAATTGGGTGCCTGCTCTTGTAGCTCTTTTCAGCCTATATATCTCTTTTTTTTAAAAAAAATAGACCTTTTGAGAATTTAACACTGTATATACCTGCAAATTGAATTGACCCTATTAGTTTCATTCATCAGAAGAATGTCTATGGAGATTCTCAGTCATCCAGGTCATGGTTGTCCCAAAGATGCTTTTTCAAAAGGCAACTGGACTTTCTTTTTCCTTGAAGATGTTTCACTTTTTGTCCAAGAAGCTTCTCCAGCTTCTCATCCAAGAACTGAAGAAGCTTCTTGGATGAGAAGCAAAACAGCTTCCAAAGAAAACAGAGAAAGTCCAGTTGCCTTTTGGAAAAGCACCTTTGGGATTCAACAGAAGATCAACCTTGAATCCCAAATCATTCCTTTTTCAGCTTGGGTCATTATCAAATATATTACTATGTGAACTAATTTGTGCAAACAAACCCAGCTTTAATACAATTAATTCAGAATCACTTAATATACACTCAATTGTCTTCAAAACGTTTACCTCAACTTTTAGTGATTCTGAATCTGTACACCACTAAAGAATCATTTAACAATGAAGGCAATAATGCATATATGGGACTATCATTTTTGTCTCGAATGTCATTTTCTTTCACATAACTAATGCTTGCTTGATTTTGTTAAGAAGGTTAGTTCACTTGCTTTTGCTTAGTTGCTTCATGTATGTTTTATTAAAAAATAAAACTTTAAAAATCATTAAACCTTCCCTTTCAACATGGTTCAGGTTTGCAGAGTCCTTTCTCCCTTTCAATTTGTTGCATCCTTTAATATGTCCTGGCAGCCAGTTGGCAAATATGAGGCATTTTCTAAAGAGTAAATCATTAACCTACTGAAGTCAATGACAAAGGTCCCATTGACTTCTCTGGGATAAAAACTTGGATGTCAGTCAAAAAGCAAGTCGGTCTTTCTCAAGCTGGCTTATGGCTTTAACAATCTGTAGCTCAGAGGGAAGGTCAACACCCACCAATGAATGTCTACACACCAAATACTGCAAGAATGGCATTTTTCAAACTTAGACAAAATGCTACTCTGTTCACACTGAATGGTGGCTCTGAACTGATGGTGCAATGCAGGCAACTGTGAATGAAGCATAAGAAATATGCAAATCCAGTGAACATGTTCTTTGTAGTGGACTTGATTAAAAAGATATCATTTATCAGTCGCACAATTATCCAACTGTTAAAATGTTCCTACAGTTGCTTGGCTAATTGGTGCTACATATGTAGAACGTTTGATGGAAAACAACCTCTGATAACTGGGTTTTCCCACCCATCCCGCAACTTCAGATTTCTGATTTATTTATTTTGGGGGGGTAATTCTATTTTTTATGTGAAACAGCTGCTTGGAGAATATAGCACATAGAATATAAAATCGTAGACTGGAAGGGACCTCGGAGGACTTCTAGTCCAACCCTGTGCGCAAGACAGAAGACCTTATACCACCCCAACCAAATGGTTGTGTAGTCTGTTTTTGAAAAACTCCAGTGATGGAGCACCCACAACTCCAGGAGGCAAGTTATTCCATTGATTAATAGTTTTCACTATGATTTCTAATCATTTCTATTGCAGTTGTGCATGTCTAATATACTTTCATACATTGCACTAAGCTATTGTTTAACCAGTTTAACATACAAATATACAATTTGTATTAATTGAAGTAATATATAAACCACAGTTAAGTTCACATAACTTTAAAAAGCTTTTAAAATCATATCAGTGCTTATCTTTAACTATAAAGTGAACCTAGCCAATGTATATAAAGTGCATGAAAACTAAACAACTGATCTGCTACAAGATAAAAGAGGCTGCTCTACTTCTTACGGAGAAGAAAGATGCTATAGAGTTGGAAAAAGGCCACTATACCACCAATATCTAAAGAGGGACAAGATTTGATTTTAATCAGACAGTGTTGAATCTAGTTCGCTCACTGGGACCAGAGGTTTAGTCTTCCAAACTTTTGGACTTGTGCTGGAGCCCAGGGAACTTCTCTCTCACCAAACACATTCAGTGACCTATTCTGGTGAGAGAAAAGTTCCCTGAGGATGGGCTCCAGCACGAATTTGTAAGCTTGGAAAACTAAATTTCTAGTCTGGTGACCAGCCCAGATTGAATCCTGCAACATTATCCTGGGACACATATTTGCCTTCTTTTGTCTAACAAGATACAGTAGGCTGATGTCATTACTGAATAATGACTACAAGTTGTTTACAATATTTCTAGCAGATAGACTGAAAATTATTTTGCAAGAATTTATTCATGAAGATCAATGTGGATTTTTACCTACTAGATAGTTAAAGGACAATGTTAGCAATGTGCTGGACATTTTGGAATATTTAGAGCAATATAATGAAAAACAAGAGGCATTGGTTGTTTTTTAAATGCTGAGAAGGTCTTTGAAACTTTGAACTGGGCTTTCTAGTTCAAAGTTTTGGAAAGTACGAATTTTATTTATTTATTTATTTTAATTTATTTTATTAAATTTGTATACCACCCTTCTCCTACTGGACTCAGCGCGGTACACAGCCAAAATAAAAACATCCCAAAACAAAATTTAAAATTTGTTAAAAGAATTACACAACTTTGGCCTAAATGTAAAATCCCAACTAAAACCCATAGACAATTAAAAATCTAACATCTCAAAATGTTGGAGAGAACTTTATAAAATGGGTAAAATCTTTCACAGAAAGCACAAATAATTGTTAATAGAAATCTAACAAAACCTTGTGAGATACAAAAAGAAACAAGATAGGGATGTTCACTGTCTCCTCTCTTGTTTCGGTCCATGAAATACTGAATAAAGTTATAAGACTAAATGAAACGATTATGAAAGATTTAAAAAGAAATTCATAAGTTAGGGGGTTTTGCAGATGATGATGTCATTTTTGAAAGACCCTTTAAACTGAAACATTAATAGTCAAAATTTAAAAATATGGTACATTAGCCAAATTAACAAACAGGATAAAAAAATGAACAAAAAATTCAAAAATATGAAAGTAGGTGATCAAAACAAACTGATAAAATCGGTTTTAAGATTGAAGTAAGATAAGATATCGGGATATAGGTATGATGAATGTGATTATTATGTTATTTTAATATAACTATGTTAAGACATGGAATGAAGTTTACAAAGGTTAAGAGGAGAAAAACTAAAACTGTCATTGCTGGGGAGAATTTCTGTGATAACAATATCTAGAATGATGTACGGATTGTCCTCGATTTACAACTCATTTAATGACCATTCAAAGTTACGATGGCACTGAAAAATGTGTCTTATGACCAATTCTCACACTTATGACCATTGCAGCATTCCCAGTCATATAATCAAACTTCAGCTACTTGGTAACCAGCATCTCTTTACAAGAGCATCCTAGAGTCCTGGGATTGTCACTGTCCTAGGAAGCTTCTGACAAACGAAATTAATGGGGAAAGCCAGATTCTTACAACTGTTATAAAGATTAGAAGCCACTTCTTTGTATCTTTTTTCTTTCCTTTCTATTTTTTCTTTTGCTTTCTTTCTTTCTTACATTTTTACCTTTCTTTTTGATTTATTTTTTTCTCTATTTACTTTTTAACTTCCTTTTAAATTTTCTTAATAATATTATATTAGAAAAATAAAAGAAACATCTCTGTCAATCTCTTCTTTAATTTAGTAATTGTTTTTCCCCCTCTCCTCTTGCTTTAAAAAGAGTTTGCTTTGATATCTGCCAGACCATTTCTTTTAAAAGCAGAGGTCATTCTCGTTTTTTATTTAACATGGATATATTTTATCATCAAGCTACCCAAATCCTTTTTTGATGTCAGCATTTTAATAGTTGAATGACTTCATTTAAAATAGGAATATAGCACAGATTTTAAATTAATTTGTGACCAGAATTCAGTGCCTGTGATCTTTCATGTGTCCTACACGTTTCATAACAATTAATTGTATGATTACTTTGAATGGAATCTTCTGCCAAGTAAAGACTGCCATTTATGAAGATTGCGCTTATTCATTTTCTGAATTCAACTCAACAGCAAACAAAAATGTCGCCAAAAAAGAAACAAAAACTGGCAAAAGCACCCAAAATATGTACACCCAATGTACAGCTGAAAGATCCTACTTTTGGAGGTTGGGAGGTCTTATATATTGCTAAAAGAAAAAAGAGTTGTTTTGTAGTGTTTGTGCTACCATGTATCGTTGAGTAAAAAGCTTATAGCTGGCAAAGCAAAAAGCAATATTTTCACATAAAGTCAGGAATATACAAAAGCGCACTCTGAATTCATTGCTCTCATTACTTCTAGAAGATAACTGAGGAATTAATGATTTATTTAGGTCAACCAGAGGGTTTGATGATAAACTGTCCCGTCTGGTTCAATTATTAAAACTGTTTAAACTGGAGGGCTGCAATTTGTCCTACTGCCATTGGTGGGATACAGACTGGACAGCCAATGGTATGCAATATCACAGAAAGGTAAAACCAAGATTCACATGGTTAGGTAGAATCTAAGTCAAAGCAGCCAGAGCAGTGGTGAAATCCAATTTTTTTAACTACCGGTTCTGTGGGCATGGCTTGGTGGGTATGGCTTGGTGGGCATGGCAGGGAAGGATATTGCAACATCTCCATTCTCACCCCACTCTGTCCCACCCCAGAGGTGGTATTTGCTGGTTCTCCGAACTGCTCAAAATTTCTGCTACCGGTTCTCCAGAACCTGTCAGAACCTGCTGGATTTCACCCCTGAGCCTGACCTATTGTAGGTAGACAACAACTAGATGACCCCTTCAACAATAGAAAATAAGTCCTTTGAACATCTATTTTGAAGCTCCAGAAGTGCCAAATAGGAAATGCAAATTGTGGGAACTTTCAGCTTTATGAATGCAAAGCAGAAAGCTGGGAGATGATGAGTCACACCAGGCAGAAAAACATTTCTTAAAGATCACTCTCTCCTTCCATTTCTAGCCTAAATATATGGGTGTAAGCAGCTATAAGGTAAGGTAGAGGTTTCCCCACACATGCGTGCTAGTCATTTCTGGCTCTAGGGGCGGTGTTCATCCCTGTTTCTAAGCTGAAGAGCCAGCGCTGTCCAAAGACGTCTCCATGATCATGTGGCCAGTATGACTAAACACTGAAGGCACACGGAACGCTTTTACCTTCCCATCAAAGGTGGTCCCTATTTTTCTACTTGCATTTTTTACATGCTTTTGAACTGCTAGGTTCGCAGAAGCTGGGACAAATAATGGGAGAGCTCACTCGGTTATGCAGCGCTAGGGATTCGAACCGCTGAACTGCCGACCTGATCGACAAGCTCAGCTTCTTAGCCCCTGAGACACCGCGTCCCTGTAAGCAGCTATAGAGATGGCCTTTAGACCATCCAGAAGCCATCAAAAAAGAAGAACAAGTGCAGAAGAGGGCATTCAGCGCAAGGATGTGGGTAAGTATTGGAAAAAGTCTCTGGTTGACGCCCTTTGACTCGCTGTGCTATAAGTGGAAAAACACAGTCTTGCAAGATACTGTTACTATAGCATAGTTCAAGTAAGTGTAGAGCTAGTCCTCCTGGGGAGTCAGTTTCCCTATCAGGTCTACCTCATAGGCCTCAGAACAGAGATCATTTTAAAAAGAAGAAATTAAAAATTGTTTTTCTTTAACCAAGCAAGCAGACCAGGGATGGGTTCTACTTACCTTTACTACCAGTTTGCAGTGGGGCCACGCACGCGATCGCTTCGCTCGCACGCATGCACGCTCTCTTCTGCGCATGCGCAGAAGCGTTTTGATGATGTAGGGGTCGGTGGGCGGGGCCTCCTACCGGTTTTACTACCGGTTCTATAGAACTGGTGCGAACCAGGGACAACCCACCACTGAAGCAGACGTATAAAAATAAAGAGTGGGGATCATGAGCAGTTACTTGTTCCTGGTTTTTATGGCTCTCCAGAACTGTAATAAAGAGGAAGCGAAGAAGATCTCCTGAAGTGAATTCCAAAAGAGGGGAACCATTAGCAAGACGTCTTGAGCCAGTGATCCCAAAAGATAATGTGGGACTCTCAGCAAGCCCTCTTTGTCAGATCTTATTGATTTGGCAGATTCAACTTGGAGAAGGAAGGTAACTGGGTCTTGATATACATAGGGCTTCCAAGGTGACAACCAGCACTTTGAATTGTACCCAGAAATTTGTGGGCAGACAGTGCACTTCTCACTGTGACATGTTCCATGGGTGAACCCCCATGTACCCATAACTACACCAGCTGAAATTTCAGATGATTTTCAAGAAACTTTCAAATGACATTTCAATAATCCAGATGCAAGATGGCAAGGCATAAGTGACTGGAGGTTTTCAAGAAAGGATTGGACAACCATTTGTCTGGAATGATATAAAGTAATGAATGAATATAAATAATCCTGCCATAGACAGGGGGTTGGACTGGAAGACCTCAGCGGTCCCTTCCATGATAGCCTCTACATGCTATCAAGCAGGAGCTATGAGTCCAGGAGGCAATATCAACCCAAGGGTATGCAGTGTCCCAAGGCAGCATTTTCTGATAACACCACCTACTGCTGATGCAGATATTTGCATGATTCAGAAGGAGGGGGAAACCCCTAAGCTTTGGCACCCGAAGCTACTGCATATTTGGCCTTAACCTAAAGCCAGCCCTGTATCCTTAAGAGGCTGGCCAGCTCCATCACTAGCCTATCCAGAGAGAAAGATGCTGAGCCCTTGTGCCAGTGACATTCTAGATGTCTTTTCTGAAATGAGGGAGGGAGTGGCCATAGGAACTTTGCAACCCGGAGGCAGGGATCTGTTGTAACTTCAAACAATCACTAAGTAACCAGTTGTAAGTTGAGGACCACCTGCAGACTAGAGGTACATTTTTAAAAGAGAAGAACATGTTGAACAGCTGATTTGGAACTTCTTTCATCCAGAATAACAATCAAAAGCCTGCTAAAAAGCTAATGACATTTTTGTGCTTGTGTGTTCTGAAATCAAACAGTGTACCCTATGCTCAACAAGAGGATTTCTTATGATCCAGCATCTAGATATGAATATGTACAGAAATTAAATGGGAATAAGTATGGCTTTATTTTGGCTTATTAGAATTGTTTTTCCTTCGGGCAAGTTAGAGCTTCTCACATTTTCAACATGTGTTTTCATATATACCTTCTAGTATTAAACATTTATATAAGAGGATCTGAAGAGAAAAGTAAGCACCTGGAGAAACCAAAACACACACACACACACACACACACACACACACACACACACACAGCATTCACCTTGGCACCACTACAGTGGGCAGGACATTTCTACCCTTCCTGATTGGGCAGCACTACCAAAGATAGTATTAATGCTGATAAAGAGGGATCAGAAGTAATTTTGAACAAGACATACCACAAAAACAAGTTGTTCCACAATTGTCAACAAAGCAGCATTTATTCCATAAATCGTCAACTTAGTCTGATTAATCCCAGAAGACGATTTGGCTATGAAATACATATGGACTCTGAAGTACTGTAATTTGTCTTTATCATGCAAGATCTAGAACTTTTGTCCCTTATGGCTTACAAAAATGGTCTAAGATTGACTCTACTCTGTAATAACTAATAAGATGAAGGTTTCTCTTGTCCAGTCATGTCTGACTCTAAGGGGCATTGTTCATCTCCTTTTCTTGGCCAAGGGAGCCAGCTTTGTCCAAAGACTTTTCTGTGGTCATGTGGACAGCATGACTATACGCAGAGGCATGCGGAGCACTGTTACCTTCCCACCCAAATGATACCTATTTATCTACTTGCATTTATTGTATTTTTCACACTATAAGACGCACCGGACTATAAGACACACATTAGCTTTAGAGAAGGAAAACAAGAAAAAAAAATCTGCCTCCCAGCATTCATCCAGTATTCCTCTGGCTAGTGTCCTTGCAGCAAACAGCAAACAACCCAGTTAGCTTCAGCATGTTATTGCAACCCCAGCACGTGTCTCATCAGGGCTCCACTCCATTGCGCCCACCACTGGTCAACTGAACTGAGCTGCAGCCGCCACCGGGGAACAATGGAGCCTTTGCTGCCAAGCAGCTGATTGGTGGTTGGATCAGCCTCCCAGCATACCCCCAATCAGCTGTTCTAGGTGGTGGCAATCAGCGGCGATAGGTGGTGGTGGCAATCAGCAGTGATAGGCGGCGGTGGCAATCCCTGCCACCTAGAACAGCTGATCGGCAATATTCTGGGAGGCTGATCCAACCGCCGATCAGCTGCTCGGCAGCAAAGGCTTCAGCGTTCCCCTGCAGCAGCGAATGGCAGCAGCGCTGACAGGCGGTGGCGGTGACAGGTGAACACCACCGCCGCACCAACCCCCCCTCCCCTACCACAATATTCACTCTATAAGATGCACAGACATTTCCACCCACTTTGTTTGGAGTAGGGAGTGCAAAAAATATGGTACATGCTTTCGAACTCCAGGAGGTCATGCTGTCATGCAATGCTCTGGTCTCAAATTCAGGCTGTCAAGTTTCAAGCTGACAAGCTCTGCATCTTTAACCACTGAGCCATTGCACGCCCTGTGTAATAACCAATACTGTCACTCAATTATTCAGTTTCTGAACTGCTTTTTCAAGACATTGGATGTTTTAGGCCTGTGAGATCCAAATTTAATTTTTACATACGTGACTCCACAGTGTCTAGAAAACAGAGTTACCCTGTGGTTAGATGGGCGACTAATAAATTTAACACAAAAATAAAATAAATAAAATGATATGTATTCAGCTATGTATTGAAAACAACCACATTTAGAATCGGTATATCTTTGAATATCCCATGATGCGGAAAACAATTATTATTCTCACATGCTGCTTGTGGGTTTATAATACCTAATAAAGTAAACCACTTTTCAAGGAGATATTTGGGATGTTTTGGAAAAAGGCTGAGTCTTGAGAACACCATATAATTCTCGCCCAGGGAAATGATTTCAATATATTATTATTATATGCACGAAGATGGAAGATTACAGAAATATTCATAATGCAGGCGTGGATCGTGAAAATGGCTGAGCCTGCAGAAATAGCCAAATTGGCATGCTCTGTTAAGGAGGGAACTATAATTACTTATATAAAAGACTGGAAGCCTTTTATGGACTTTTTGCTGAAAATGGATTAAAATGAACAAGTGATCTGGGGCTTTATTGATTAAAGAGGTCTACTTATGGGAACAAGGGAACAAAGATATGTAACTTGGGAAGATGGAGATGGAAATCGGCAAAGAAGATCAGAAGTTCCTTCATTTGTGTTCTGTCTTTTCTTTGTCTTTTATTATCTTTCATGTTTTATTTTCCTATTTTCTATTTCACATCTCTGTAGTTTTTTTAAACCAGTGTAAGATAATCCTAGAATATTTTTTTTTAAAAAGGAAGGGCTAGTACTAATACATAAAGAGTATTGTTCTATGTCTCCTCCAGATTCTACCAAGTGACATTTTTCATAATTTATTTGTTGAATCCATCAAAAATCCATCATTTTGTATCCATTTGTATTCAAGACAGGATTTACCACAATTTGTCTTTCAGCTTCTCCTTCCAATTTCTTTGAGTTATGTCAGGTTGAGCCACTGCAACTGGCCCAAAGGCACCCTGTGAGATCCTATAGTTGAGGATGGATTTGAATCTGGTTCTAATCCACAATTTAATCCCGGTACCACAGGAGGTCTTTGTATCAGGAGTTACTTCTGTGAAGAAGCCCGATACAGGTAGGCCTCAACTTCCGACCACATCTGAGCTAAGCAAACCTTTTGTTAAGTGAGTTTTGCTTCATTCTACAACCTTGCTTGCTACAGAGGTTAAGTGAATCATTGCAGTTGTTAAATTGGTAACACGGTTGTTAACAACTACAGTGATTCACTTAACATCTGTGGCAAGACAGGTTGGGAATCTGGATTCCCCATTGAATTTGCTTGTCAAAAAGTCACAAAAACTGATCATATGACCCACCTGGGACACTGGAACTGTCATAAATATGAGCCTGTTGCCAAGCGTCCGGATTTTGATCAGGTGACTATGGCAAGACTGTAAAGGTTGTAAGTGTGAAAAATGGTTATAAGTCACTTTTTCAGTGCCATTATAACTTTGAATGGTCATTAAATGAATTGCTGTAAATCAAGGACTCCCTGTAAAGCAGTAGCCCCCAAACTTTTAGGCACTAAGGACTGGTTCCATGAATAAAGGTTTTTCCGCAGATCGGAGGGGGTGTGGTTTTGCATGCTGCCTGTGGATGGGACTTCCCTTGTTTGTGCGTTTGTTGCTGGCACGCCCCACAGACCCGTGCTGTAAAGAGAAAGTTAAGAAGCTAAAAGTCAAACTTAATCTTCTTAATCCAAAGCCCTTGAGAATGCTTGCTAAGACCCTCTTGAAGATGGAAGCTCTTTGACCCCAGGGAAGCTTTACCTACCTATGTGAGAGGAGAGGTGATCTACCTGAATAATAAAGCAGGTAGGATAAGCTCTGGAGGTAAAGAAAAAAACAACAACTTCAAACAGGAATTTAATTATTATGAGCTTTGGAAGGGGAGAGCCAAGGGATCCAATATGGACGATCATATCATTAAACATGAGCCCACAGTGTGCGGCAGCATCCAAAAAAGCTAAATACAATCCTTGGTTGTATAAACAGAGGCATAGTATCAAAATCACATGAAGTATTAGTATTCATTCATTCATTCATTCATTCATTCATTCATTCATTTATTTATTTATTTATTTATTTATTTATTTATTTATTCAATTTATATGCCGCCCTTCTCCGGAGACTCAGGGCGGCTTACAATGCGTTAAGCAATAGCCTTCATACTTTTGTATATACCTGCTTAGTAGGGCTTTCGGCCCCCCCAAGCAGTGTTCTTTTTTATACAATGTCAGCTTATTGCCCCACAATCTGGGTCCTAGTACCCCTCTATAAAGCCTTAGTAAGGCCACAACTGGAATACTGCATCCAGTTTTGGCTACCACGTTACAAAAAAAAATGTTGAGACTTCGGAAAAAGTGCAAAGAAGAGCAACTAAGATGATTAAAGGCCTGGAGACTAAAACATATGAAGAATGGTTACAGGAAGTCTTGAGAAAAGAAGGACTAGGGGTGACATGATAGCAGTATTGCAATATTTGAGGGGCTGCCACAAAGAAGAGGGGGTCAACTTATTTTCCAAAGCACCAGAGGGCAGGACAAGAACCAATGGATGGAAAGTAATCAAGGTGAGAATTGACCTAGAATGAAGGAGAACTTCCTAATATTGAGTGGAACAGATTGCCTTCAGAAGTTGTGGGGGCTCCATCACTGGAGGTTTTTAAGAAAAGACTGGACAGCAACCTGTCTGAAATGGTTTGGATCTCCTGCTGCATTCTAATTGTGATATTGGACACTGCATTTGCTATATATAAAGACTATAGTGTTCCTTACCTCTCTTGAGGCGCAATTTGTTTATTTATTTTTTAAAAAAAATTCCTCTGTGGCATAAATGCCTTCAGTTTTCAGTGATTGAAATCGTTGCCCATGAAGCTGCTAATTTCCAAGGCAAATTGGATTAGCATAATAATTGTGTCCTTGGGTCCCTTACTGATGGTAAACTTAATTAGGTCAATCTTAAGGACCTGCTATTTGAATTCATCTTCTGAATGATTGTTAATTAGCCCTGTTGAAGATGCTCACATATACTTATAATCCTCTTGTTTCTTAAGGGGGTTAAGAAGCAGAGGTTGTTTGCAAACAAAACAAAATAAAAATCCTTTATAGATTTTTCAAATTAGCTTTGTTTGCTTGGCCAAAAAGAAACGAATACTTAAAGGCCTCCCCCTCCCATTTTCTTTGTTTCTTGGAAATATTTGTCATAATACTTCAAAATAGTAGCTATTCTTTTGTTTGGCAAGTAATCATGCCTAAATATTTTGCTGACTTCACTTTTCTTGTCCCCAGAATCTATTTTCTAGGAATTAGAGATCACCCACTCCTGAACTCTTAAGAAAAACAGTCATCCAAAACAACTTTATCCCTCAATAATTTCATACTCCTATAGTCACTTGTACAAACAAGCCTCTCTTTAAATCTACCCCAGCAGTTGCTTTCAGAAGCAAGGGAAAAAAAGCAGAAAAATGTAGTCTTTTTTCCCCCCCTGTAAATATACAGCAATAAAAACAATAACTTATTTTAGATGCCTTTACAGACTTCAGAATAAAAATTGTTGGTCCGTTTTAAGAATCAAAGTTTTTAGTGAACCTTCAAAATGTTCAGGTAGTCTATTCACAGTATATTTTGGAACCATAGGTAAGGAATTAAATGCCTCTGTTCTTGCCTCCTGTTATTGTACTACTGTACATATTATTTTTATTTATTAGATTTATACAGTTCCACCCCCACCCATCTCACCTAAGTGGTTTTGGGCAGCTCACAACAATTTAAAACAACAATCCAATAAGAGCAAGTTAAAAACCAATATACAAGCATATAAAATCATCATTAACTCATCAGCAGTCAAATCCATCCTTGTTTCAAGCCCCACAAAGCCATTGTAAAATTTCCCCATCATTGACATACATCAAGCATGGTGGCAGAACCATCCTTCAGGGCCTTCTTAAAGGCTACCAGGGTCAAAGCTAGTCTACCTTCTGTGGGGAGTGGGGGATGATGTCCTGTTTATGTATTTTTGAAAGCTCATATGCTAGACCTGACTCACAAACACCAATTCAGTAATCCTTGATTTATGACCGCTCACTTAGCAATTATTTGAAATTATGATGAACCTCCCAAATGGTATTTACGATGCACATTTAAAGTTCAGACCACCAGTTCCACACACACAGACACACACACACACAGTCACATTTTGGGCACTTGTCAACCAGCCTGCATTTATAGCGGTTTGCAGTGTCCCATGGTCATGCAATTTATGATGCTCTTGCTAGAAACCAGCATTTATTTTTCATTTCTGGCAAAAAAAATGTCCACTGAGGGCAATGGCTTCCCTTAACAACTGTAGTGTACTGAAATATATGTCATAAAATCAGGTTGGTTTTGTGTGCCTTGACTTACAATAGTCATGATACACGATATTAATTATGGGCTCCATTATAGTTGTAAGTTGAGAATTAGTTATATTGAAATGCTGTCTCTTTTCTCCATCCATTCCATAATATTCTCACTGTGGTACCTGCTCAGTGATCTCAGAAAGAACAACCAAGGAGGTCCCACCCTAGCAGTCCAAAACCAAATGAGATTTGTAAACTAATCCCAGGTATGTCAATCAGAGGAGTACCAAGGACTACAGGCTGTTATATCCTGTGGATAACTCAAGAGTTCTCTGAATGTTGCTAAACTACATCTCTGAACATCCTACCATATTGTTCATGCTTTGTAGGGAGGCTGAAAACTGTACAGGAAACCCTCAACTTGCAACAGTTTGTTTAGTGACCATCCAAAGTTACAAAAGCACTGGAAAAAAGTGACTTACAACCATTTTTTCACAATTACGACCATCGTAGCATCTCCATGGTCACATGATCAAAATTCAGACACTTGGCAACTGACTCATATTTATGACAGTTGCCCTGGGGTCATGTGATCACCTTTTGAGACCTTCTGACAAGCCAAGTCAATGGGGAAGCTAGATTCACTTAACAACTGTGTCACTAATCTTACAACTGCAGTGATTCACTGTGTCAAGAAAGGTTGTAAAATGGATCAAAATTTGCTTAACAATGGAAATGTTGGACTCAATTATGGTCATAAGTGAAGGACTACCTGTAATTCAGCAACTCTCAGTAACAACCCTTGGTCTTAATAGAAAGGCTGAGAAGTGATTGTCCTATAACTGGCAAATGTTAAGTATGGGCACAGAAAAAGATGTTGGACTGGAGATCAGCTAACATAATAAAGATGTAAAGTTCTTTTCTCCTTGTTGTATTATCATTTGTTGGTCTTGTGTTACAACCATAATAAACTTTAGTCTTTCCTACAGTAAGCATGATCCCTGCTTTGTAGCTATTGTATACCATAAAATGCATGTACTGGATATACTGAATATACTGGTAAAATGCACAACATACTATTCCTGTATGTGACACACATGCACATTCACTCCATGCCTACCCAATTTACTTTCTAAAACACCTCCCGAGGTAAGTACTGCTCTATTTCATGTGCATTCATACACTCCTTTTTTTAAAAAAAGGAATTCAATCAAGGTTATCCTCTTGTGTTGCAGAGGCTATCTTTTCTGAATGGTTTCCTCCATAATCTTTGCTTCTTTTTAAAAAAACTGTTTGCAAACTACCGTGACAGTTCTAATAACCAGCTCTAGATACAGTAATTGCACCAATTATTGTATCGAGTTGAAGTGAAATTTCCCAGAAGACATTTTTTTCAGTGAATATTTGAGATTTTTTACCCACCATCCTCCCCCGCCTTTATGCTCCCAAACGACACTAAACCCATGCACTATAGAAAGTGTTAAATGGTGATCAGAGCCCCAAATATGTACACACGATGCTTCTTGCTATGCTCAAAATTTAAAAGAAAGGGAAACTTGCAAAGATTGATGAGAGAGAGAGAGAGAGGGAGGGAGAGAGAACGAGAGAAAGATGATGAAGATATAGATAGATAGATGATGAATGGATGGATGGATGGATAGATAGATACATAGATAGATACATAGACAGACAGACAGACAGACAGACAGATGATAGAGATATAGATAGATAGATGATGGATGGATGGATGGATGGATGGATGGATAGATAGATACATAGATACATAGACAGACAGACAGATAGAGATAGATGATGAAGATATAGATAGATAGATGATGGATGGATAGATAGATAAAAGAAGAAGAAGAAGAAGAAGAAGAAGAAGAAGAAGAAGAAGAAGAAGAAGAGGAGGAGGAGGAGGAGGAGGAGGAGGAGGAGGAGGAGGAGGAGGAGGAGGAGGAGGAGGAGGAGGAAGATATAGATAGATGATAGACAGACAGGTATGTTTCTGTCTAAACTCTTGGAATATTTCTCTATAACTTTGATTTTATCCTATTTGATAAAATAGGATCTTGCCCACAATTTCTCTCTCAGCAGGAGAAGCATGTTGAGATGGCCTTTGCACAGGTGGACTGGAGCTGATGCCCAACACATCTTGAGGATACCATGAGAAGAAAGGCTGTGTTTGAGAACTGAAATACCTTGAGTTGATACCCAGAATCTAAGGAAGCCCAAAAGCAGCTGAATGCACCATGTATCACAATAGACCAGGTAACCATTCTTCAGTCCAAATAAGTGTTTTGGACTTTCAAAGAAATCACAGCTAGTAAATCATTAGTGGGTTCAACTGAGGTCTCCAGCAATCCTGTACCTTAACTCTGCTATCCAAGATGGAAGTCTTGGAAGAACTGATCCTGTTTATCAGCAGTCTCTACAATTGGACAAACCCAATCCTTGGGCGGGAAATGGCAAAATTGTTTCGCAGAGGTCAAATAGGTCAACCTGGCTTGCAACTGATCCCACTCTGGAAAAGACCCAATGCGACTAGTTTTCCCAGAGCCCCTTCCTCATTGTCCCCCAACCGAGTTAGGGCTGGATCTTTACAGCAGACCCGAATTGGGGCTGCCGACCCATTTCCACGTCGCTCCCTCATCAGACATATGGACTACGCAGTCCCGAAAGGGAAGGACTCCGGGCGGCCGGACTAACCGGGAGTCAGTTGCTCGGCGCTAGGGGTTTAGAGCCGGAATCGCGGGCTCCGAACTAAACAAAGAGGGAATCGGAGGCAAGACGTCTAGATCTCCCTAAATCCCGGATCGGGAGATCTGCTGCAGTCCGCCGGTTACAGAAACGTCCAGACCGCTAGAACTGCAGTTGGGGGAAACCTCTGGGGTTTGGGCCGCCCTTGACCTGCAGGGGGCAGCCGGCCCGGGCATGGGGGCGAGCAGATCCGAAGATCCGAGGAGAAGGGAGCCCGTGCAAACCTTCGGAGAGACGCTACTCCAAGGTCGCCCCCCATAAATTAAGTCTCGGCCCCCGCTGCTTCAGTCTCGCCAGTTGCTCTGCCCCGATTCCCGGACATTCCCCACCCACCCACCCACCTTCCCCCGAGCTCTCCAGCGCTCCCTGCCCGTCTTCACCCCCGATCTCCTCCTTGGAGACTGTCAAGGCTGGGGATCCTTCCAGATCGACCCGCGGGAATTTGCTTCGCGAGAGATCCGGCGACCGTGCCTTTCCCTCCGCCGAGCAGATACAACAAAGAAGCCGGCAAGTTTGGATTTACCTTGGAGCTCGGAGCTGGGGCTGTGTCTGGCTGCTGCTGGCCGGAGTGCGCCCATCAGCCGCACCGAGGCAGGCTGCGCCCTCGGCTCCCGTGTCCAGATGCGCCTGGTGGGCTGCCGCCTTCTCCTCCTGCGGCTCCCCTCCCTCGGCGGGCGGCGACACAGCGCTCCCTGGAGTCCGGCGAGCTGCTCCAGGGCTTCTCCTGGCAGAGGGAATGCGCCTCGGTGCTCGCTCGTTCGTTCGCTCGCTCGCTGCGGGAAAGTCTGCCCAGAATCCTCTGTCGAGAAAGGGAAAGGGAAAGAGGAAAGGGAAAGGGACGTCCCCCCTCCTTCCCCTCCTTTGCTCCAGTTTTTGGCCTGAGAGCCGCCTTCTAGTGATTACAATTCAGACAACCTTTCCAGAAATTAATATGCCTTTCCCGTCCCTGAGTTGGACCTTAGATTGATTTGGCAGCGAGAGTCCCATGCAAAGTGCTGAAATTTGCTAGGGAAGATGTTCCCGAGTCTCTGCCTCTTATTTAATGCATTCACGTCTTTCCAGGATACTTTGTAAACTGCCATTCTTTCGAGAAAGTTTCAGAGAGGTTCTCTGTTCTCCCTTGATTTTACCTGCCAAACAAGGACTTTCCCAAATATGAAGGATGAAGGGGGACAATGAATGAATGAATGAATGAATGAATGAATGAATGAATGAATGAATGAATGGGAGACCTTCCCATTTTACCTCATTCCAGTTTTCCCCAGCCGGGAACCAAATTATATAGGGGTCCAAAGGACTGGGGGGGGGGGTTCTCATAATAATTCCAACACAGTTTGACCCCAAGGTCAGAGAAGGAGAGGTAGGTATCATAATGTCCATTCTTAAATAAGCCTATTTCATTTGGGACTAGAAAACGGTGCATCCAGATATAAAGAAGTCTATATGAACAGGGTTTCCATATGATTAATTCCCTTAATACCCTGTTTCCCCCAAAATAAGACATCCCCTGATAATAAGCCCAATCGGGCTTTTGAGCGCATGGCAATAAGGCCAAGTACTTATTTCAGGGTTCAAAAAAATATAAGACAGGGTCTTATTTTCAGGAAAACACAGTATTGATTTAGCAAAGTCAGGTACCCTATAATAGTTCCAATTCGGCTATCTGCCGAATTGGATTTCTGCCAAAACTTTATTTTGCAACATTGCAATTACCCAAGGAGGTGAGTGCACATAGCTTAAGTGCTGAAATTTGTGCAAATATTAATGCTTAGGTATAAATAGGGACATAATTTTGCTGGCTTTACCCTATATTTTTTGTTGTCTTAAGAGCTGGATTTCATTTCCAGCTGTCCCAAAGCTGTCTATCATAGGAGAGATGGGTCCACAACTTTTCTTTAATGTGGCTATTGTACATATGGGAAATTATCTGTGTAAATCCATAGAAAATCTTTTTTTAAAAAATCTGTAAACTAAGTTTAACAAGGGTTCCTAGGCCTTCAGATTGCATGGATAGAAACACAAATGGAAATTAAATCTACTCATATGGTCTCTTTTGGGGGCGAAGCAAACTCTCAGTGTCAAAGTATCAACATTTTGATGTTACGGAAAACTTCAAAAAATACAACTTCCCTGCTTGCATGTATTCCATGAATGATATTTTACAGCTGCATTTGCTCCTAAAATAATCCTCCCTTAACCTTGCTGCTTCCAACTTCAAAACTCTTAATCCAGTCACAGTAGGGAAAATTGAACTTGTCATAAATAAATATTTGAAGGGGATCAAGTGTGCCTGAGAAAATATTACCTCACCATATGGAAAAGTTTCCATGGTCCAACCTTGACAGTGATTTAGAAAGTTTAGATGGTCCAGGAACTATAACTCAACTGGGTGAGCTCAGCCAGACATCACTGTGCCCATATACTATACTTAGCTATGGCATTGTGTGATTGGTTTGGTTGTCTTAATGTATATACAGTCAGAGCCGCATGGTGGGCTAGAGGTGGAGCTCTCTCCTCATAGCAATAGCACTTAGACTCATATACCGCTTCATAGTGCTTTACAGCCCTCTTTAAGCAGTTTGCAGAGTCAGCCTATTGCCCCCAACAATCTGGGTCCTCATTTTACCAACCTCCAACCTCAGAAGGATGGAAGGCTGAGTCAACCTTGAGCCTGGTGAGATTTGAACTGCCAAATTACGGGCAGCCAGCAGTCAGCAGAAATAGCAGTATTGCATTCTAACCACTGCTCATAATTAGGGAGCTGCGGGTTTGATCCTAGGTAGTGGCAGATATTTCTCTCTCTGGGGACAAAGAGAAACTATCTGCTGTGAACTCCACGTAGGTATCAAGAAGGGTATCCAGCATGTAAATGCTCAGCTCCATTCAGTTTCCCTGACTCCACCCAGATGCACGGGTTTACAGAGTTGTTAAAAGAAAAAAAAGTGTATATATATTCAAACCTTGTTTGATAATAAACATTGTAAAATATGTGTAAAATATGAAAAAAATGTGAAGGCTTATCCTTACTAACAACTATTGTTTGGTCTTATGTATCTTTCTAAATGTCACTCAAACTTTCCTGTTGACTTGCATCAATTCCTTTAATCATATTAATGGAAATAGAATAGAATAGAATAGAATAGAATAGAATAGAATAGAATAGAATAGAATAGAATAGAATAGAATAGAATAGAATAGAATTTTTTATTGGCCAAGTGTGATTGGACACACAAGGAATTTGTCTTGGTGCATATGCTCTCAGTATACATAAAAGAAAAGATATGCTCATCAAGAATCATAAGGTACAACACTTAATGATAATCATAGGGTACAAATTAGCAATCAGGAAATATAAATATAATCGTAAGGATACAAGCAACAAAGTTACAGTCATACAGTCATAAGTGGAAGGAGATGGGTGAGGGAATGATGAGAAATTAATAGTGCAGACTTTGTAAATAGTGTGACAGTGTTGAGGGAATTAGTTGTGTGTTTTATCTTTCTGGCTGTTCACTGCCCTGAGTCCTTCGGGAGTAGGGCGGTATATAAATCTAATAAAATGAAATGAAATGAAAATGATTTTGTTTAGCAGAGTGATGGTGTTCGGAAAAAAACTGTTCTTGTGCCTAGTTGTTCTGGTGTGCAGTGCTCTATAGCAGGGATCCCCAACCTTTCGGACTCAGGGATCACTAAATTCCTAATTTTAAATCCCACGGACCACTAATATGATCTGCCTAATGACCTACTGGGTGGGCGTGGCTGGTGGTCATGTGACTGGGTGGGTGTGGCCAACGATGGCCAACTTGATGTCACTCACATCAAGGGGCGCCTCGCTGGCCTCTACTCACCCCTCTCCTCCCAACCTCTCCTTGCCTCCCCACCTGGGCTCCTTAGGGCCCCAACAGGAAACAGTTGTTGGAGTTAAGCAGCTACCAACAAGAAAGAGTTGGCAAAACAGCTGGCTCAGTTCAACCGAGCCAGAAGGATCTGACCAAGATCTGACCAAGAAGGAGGCTCAGCAGAAGCATCTCACACAGGACTACGAACATAGGCTTTTCAAGCAGAGGGAAGACCTGCAGGAATACAAGGCCAGGTACCAGCGCCTGGAGGCTCAGCGGGCTGAGATGGTCAGCCAGTTCTAGGCCACGATGCACTCCCACTGGAACAAGGCCCTCCGGCTTCTTGCCACCAGCAGTACTTCCCTCCAGCCTTCACCCAAAGCCCCACACCAGGAGGCTTAAGCAGACCCCAAGTCGGAATTTCTGCCCTCCTCCAACCCACACAAAAAGACCCCAAAAGGGGACACTCTCTGCAGCAACATAGTGTTTTTTCTGTAAACATTTTTATGCACATTTAATTGAATCAGGATATAAAAACAAGAAATTGGCTGGGCCTTTTCCTGTCTCTGTCCTATCATCCTGACACAATAAATCATGACCACGCATAGGCTTGCTCAGAGTTGTGTTGTTCTAACCATACAAATGAGCCGGTTAAGTATGCACCCTGCTCTGTGTTTGGCCTTTTGTCTGTTCTTGGAATACATTTGGCAGTTGCAGAGTACAATTTATTAATGCAAGATCAGATTCCAGGCACCCAAATTCTATTCATCTATCTTTCCCCTTCTATTGGATCAGGCTTTGCCCTGCTCCTTTGCTATACCAAGCTACTGTGTAAAGCATGGGTTATTTTCCCAAAGTACTAATTATATTCCCCTCCCCCAAATTAATAACAAGTTGGGTTTCATGATGAAGCTTCCTGGATGAGAAGCGAAACATCATGTTCATCATGGAAAAAACAGTCCAGTTGCTTTTTGAAAAAGCATCTTTGACACAACTATGACCTGGATGACTGAGACTCTTGACAGACAAGTTGGAATTCAGCCATTTGTTTTAACCAAGGGAATAAAGACAAGAAACAAGAAATATAATTCCACAGCATATAATTGTTAGGAATTTAAAAAAAAGAAAATTGAACAGTTAGCCATGATCTTCAGCAATCCATTAAATAGATAGATAGATAGATAGATAGATAGATAGATAGATAGATAGATAGATAGATATAGATAGATAAAAATCCATTGATATTTCACATATGCTTTGAAAGGGCAAACAACAAACAGATGCTGGGTGCAAGTAGAGCACACACAGCTGGAAGAGCAGAGGTGCGTCTCCATCACTTCATGCATTTTAGATAAATGTATGGGGAGTTTCTAGCTCGGTGTTTTCTAAATTTGGGAATCTCCAGTGGCTTGGACTTCAACTCCCGGAATTCTTAGCAATGGCCATTGTTGGCTGAGGAACCTCTGGGAATTGAAGTTCATGCATCTGGAAATGACAGAAACAGTGCTTCTGGCCTATGGATCAGTACACCTGCCAGCCTTTTCTTTCATGGCACATTGCTAGAAAGATAATGGTCAGGGTAAGTCTTCTTAATGTTATTGATTTTCTATAGTGAGAGATTACATTGGCCTATGAGGTGACACATCTTTTGTTATTGGTCAAGGAAAGAACCTGCCATCCCAAGTCTGTTTGGGTCAACTGAGAAATTGAGACTTGAATAGGGAGATGATGATACAGAAATATCTCCATTTAAAGATTTCACATAGAATTTATACTTAAGTATTAACTTTGACATTTAGGTTTTGCTATAAGCCTATATAGACTTTTTTTTCTCTGCCTCAGCTTTGTCAACATTGACCAGTTAAGCGGTATTGTGCTCTTAAGGATACAAATTATATTGCAGATTCATATTCAGCTTAAGAATATCATACAAATACTCTTCCTCTTTCCGTATCTATTTTTTGTGTGAGTAATATTCATGTGGATCATTTAGTACTGCTTTGATTACAACCATAAATAAAACCATTACATTAAATAGGAAAAAATGTTCAAAGAAATAATTTCTAAATTGTTATTACCTTGTACTGACAGCCTTTGAGAGTAATTAACTAAATCAGTATGATGTCATGGAATGTTCTATTGTTTGGAATATGAACCAGATTGCTGTTTACCTTCTATGAAAAGAAAGAAATACTGTCATTTATGAGGGATAAAACATCACACAGAGAAGGCTAATGACTGGAAAGAAGTCTACAGAGATTTTCTTTTTAAAAAGTCCATTAAAAAACCATTTTGTATTTAATGAATTCCAATTTAAACAGCCATTCTTGAACCACAAGTTATCTTTATTTCTTGAGATTCCTAATATATCAGCATCAGGACAATTCCACCTTATATTTATGATTCATTAATCTCAGCCACAAATAACTTAGGAAACATAGGCATCTGTAGACTTGTGAAGGCAATTAAGTGATCAAGAGTCTGGAGTAGCTTCCTTATTTCAGCTTTTTGGTCTAGAAATGAGAAGGCAGTATACAAAATTATGTATGGTGTAGACAGAGTAGACAAGGAAAGGTTATTTTCCTCTTCCCCAAATATTAGATCCAGAGGTTTTCAAGTGAAAGTTAATCCTGGAAGAGTCAGGACAGACCAAAGGAAGAATATTTCACACAATGCATAATTAAATTTTGGAATTTGCTATCACAAAATGAGATTTGTGACAAGCAATAATCACTGTTTTAAAAAAGTAGACAATTCAAGATGTTTCATAGAAAGCATGCTAGAAAGATGGGGTTGCTTCCTTTCCTCTTTTTCTGTAAATTTGAGGTGTTAGTTTGGTCAATATGCAAAAGGAGAATACTGAATTTATGCAAAATTCAAAAGTTATGAAAAATTATTGTTTATTTCCAAAAGAAATGTCTGATTTTATACAATTTAAAGATTCTACGATCATAAGATTGGGTTTATAGATAACAATAGCAATAGCATTTAGACTTGTATATCACTTCATAGTGCTTTATAGCATTCTCTAAGCCAGTGATGTCTAATCTTTTTGCCATTGCGTGCCAGGAGGGGGGCGGGGGGGTCATGCGCGTGTCCACATCCATAATTCTATGCGACCACCCCCTGCTCCCCTCACTCCTGGTACACGATGGCCCGGTAGGCCCGTTTTTCTCTCACACCTGGCTCCAGAGTCTCTCTAGGAGTCTGGGGAAGGGAAAAATGGCCTCCCCCCCCCCCCGGAGGCCCTCCAGAGGCCAGAAACAGCCCGTGTGCTAACTTATGGTGAGACCGGAAGTTGGCAAATGGGCTGTTTCGGCCTCCGGAGGACCTCCAAGGGGTGGGGAAGGCCGTTTTCGCCCTCCCCAGACTCTTAGAGAGGCTCTGGAGGCTGGGGACAGCAAAAAATAGGCCTTCTGGTCAGTGAGTTAGGATTGAATTCCTGACAATGAGCAGTTAGCATACAATACTGCATTTTGCTACAGAAGGGCATTTTGCTACAGAAGGGAATGATTAAAAGTGGCATATTCATTTCTTACCCAACCTAGCCCAATGAAATTATTAATTTAAATGCAGGTTTTGGTGGGGGGAGATTCACAAAGTTATTATTTTAGAATGTCACAGCACCATGAGGTCTGAGAACCTAACTTTTTATCTAATTTTGAGTATCAAGGTGATTTTCTTTCCCAGTAGAAAAAGGATGTGTCAGAAAAGTATGTGCCAAAATATTTGCCAACAATCCATATCAAGCTGAGGATGAATGGATATTCTCATGATGAGATAGTTGATATTAACTTTTAGATGCTGTTTCTTCAATGAATAATAATTTCTGCATCAGATAAGAAGCCATTCTTAATTAAGCAGTGCACTGAGTGACAACAGTTAAAATTGATTCTCCATCTCATTTCCTCGGATGAGATTATCTTTTAAAGCCCCTGGGGTCATAAAAAGGTTAGGAACACTTTGCGATCATCTACAGTAATATGTCCCTCTTAAAATTGTCAATATTGTGATATGTGAAATACATAAACTGTTGTATCATTAGAAACATACAGTATAGTTAAAGGCATGAAGAAGAGAGTCAAATACTGTAGGTAAATATTATTGGTTTCCAGGCAAGCTTAGCCTAGTCTGAAAATTAATTACTATGATAAGAATGTTGAGATTACATAGTAAATCTTTCATGAAAATATATATGTAATTTGCATCTGGCAGGATGGCTAAGCCAGGCATTTCAACACACAAATTCATGAGAATACAATTTTGATTTATTTATTTTGATTTGGCCTTTCTTCCTTTTCCGTGCAGTGGCTTCAGTGGCTTGCTGGGTTCATTCAAGCTTTGTTGCTTTTCTATGCAATGATTGATTTATTTACTGTCTACTGGCCTCTGCATCCCCCCTGCTTCCAAATATTATCTATAGATCATTCCTATGAGATAGATTAGTCTCTGGAGGAGATTGTGTGTCAAGGAGCCAAAGTGTTCAGTGACATCCTCAACCAAGATGGGATATACGCCCTCATGGCAGCCATTTTCTATGTAGCACCTATAACATTTTCTCAGAATTCCAAATATATTCCCAGACACATTGAACAGGTCTAAATATAAGCAAGAAGAAAGAATGAGCACTGAATTAAACAAGAAGAGTGCACTGTCTAAAATAGTGAGTTCTGTCCTAATAACAAGGTTTACAGGCTGTAGAGCAGAAGTGAGCAAAGTAGATAGACTTCTGTATCCAAAGTGTAAAGAACCAAAAATAAATCCAGAGACAACATCTAAATGCCAAGGGTTATTAGGCATGGCCGATATGCACTCAAGTCATGGCTGTTCTAAACACAAACATCTGTAAATCCAAGGAATTGACAAACATTAGCAAAGATTTATTTTTTTGCTTCATTTATTTGTATCACACTTTTATTATTTTTACAAATAATTCAAGGGCACTAACATTCCAACACACCTTTCCCCTCCTATTTTCCCCACAACAACCCTGTAAGATGGGTTGGTTGGGAGAAAGCGACTGGCTCAAATCAATCTTTCCATTTTTCACACAAATAAGATTAGGGGCTGATTGAGATGAGTTAGAAATTAGGATTTTTTTTAAAAAAAGTGTAAATGCATCTTGTTTAGTAGTAAGATCATGATGAGTTGTATAATCTCAGTCGTAATTGATCCATAAGGAATAATTTTGCCTCAACTTCCAGGGCTGATTAGAGATACTGGGACTAATGACCTGTTAAATTTATCTATAATTGATATTTTCATCTCTGAAGGAGATGAAAATGTCCCTACATAGATGCATCCTCATCAAACTATTCTTTTTCAAAGTAGGGACCATGATGTAACATAAAAAAGAACTAAAAATATTAAATGATATTTAATGCTTTGGTAGTACACTGGTTTAAACACCCTGTTATTAAGACCAGCTGCCTGCAATTACTGCAGGTTCGAATCTCGCCAGGCTCAAGGTTGACTCAGCCTTCCATCCTTTCTAAGGTAGGTAAATTGAGGACCCAGTTGTGGGGGCAATAAGCTGTCTTTGTATAAATATACAAAAGGATAAAGGCTATTGCTTAGCACATTGTAAGCCGCCCTGAGTCTCCGGAGAAGGGCGGCATATAAATCAAATTTTAAAAAAATGAAACAAATTAGTGCTATTTTGCTAAATTTAGCTTACACATCAACACTACTCACTGTACCCCTCATGAGCATCTGTGTGCTGAGTGTCAAAAAAGATGGTGGCCCCGCAATTGAAGCTTCAGCCTATTCTAACATGTTCTGTGTTGCACATAAAAAAGAAGCGGCTTTGACTACACAACTGAAGCTACCATTTTACCCAATGCTTATACCTATCAACTTTTCTTATAATGCCTGTTTCTGCAAACCATCTTGTATCCATAGTACAACTTAATACCCTAACTCTCTTCTTGGCTATTTTGTTTTTTATTTTTTAAAGTATTATCTGGACCTGCTTAATTTTAAAAATATTACTAATTCAATGTATTTTTTTTACATCTTAAAGTCAATCTTTCCATTCTAAAATGGGTATACCGATCCATGTCCCTTTAAAATTTGTGTTGGATCAGCATTTAAACAAAGGAGGTTAAATCCTGGGGAGGGGGACGGGGGACGGGGGACGGGACCAGATCCACTGTTTTCATACATTGCAGAAAGGAATGTAACTTCAGTCAAATTAAGTTGGTATCCTAAGGGTTTTACTTTTTATTTTGCATAAGGGAGTTAGCACCAATTCATTTATTAGGATGCTTCCTTTGTCAACAATCCAGATAAAATGGGTCTAACTTCTAGGAGAGACCGAGCCTTGGATCCATATTTATGGATGAGTATAGATAACACATTATTTAGACGTCTATCATTCACATACTTGATCTGTGATTCATTGGCCATTTTATAATTTTATTTGGATAGCTTTCTTAGAAACATTGGAGAGCTTGAAAACATTATAACATTTCTGTGGGAATATTTCCCCCAACAAACTCATTAGTTTTAAAAACCACTCTAGCTCTGCAAGCTTTAGTAATAAACGGCATACAAACAATACAATTTAGTCAAAGGAACTAGGGAGAAATTCATGCAATGGCCCCCTCTCTTATATCTTTGATCTTTCAGCCCCCAAACTCTTCCAGTCATTTCAGTAGATCTATCTTAAAATAAATATTTCGAGTCTACATTTAGATATGCTTTTAGAAGGCAGGAGTTTATTTTCTCTCTCTCTCTCGCCAAGACTTTTAATTTGTCTTTGCTCACTATTTATTTTCACTCCAGAGTCTTGTGCTTTGTGTGGCAAATTTTATTATGGCTGCATATTTTCATCCTAAAAATAGAAGGAAATGAAAATAGAATGAAAAAAAAAAGTAATGTCATCTGCAGACATAGTTATTGATAGATACCCTTGGGAAATTAAAAGCCAGAATGTTAAACCTGAGACTGATCAGATGAAATTTATATTTTTAATATACAACTACTTTATGCACACATTGCAGTTAGCATTTGTTGAACCCTACAATTCAGCCCAAGATTCTAAATTCATTAACTTTCAGTTAAATTCTATCATGACTAAACTGTAAAAACTGCAGTGTGCTGTAAAGTACTTGCTAAGAAATACATTTCACTGAAGATAGAGGGAGGTCTTTCTTAATATCCACAGGACTGCATTGTGGATTGGAAACCATAGTTTTTCTAGAGAAAAATGTAAGTTATTGTATGGACTGAGTAACGTTCTATATAGTGCGCACCATTGAGGAATCTGGTGCTGACAATTTTCTCGATGCAAAAGCCAAACATGCCTTTCACTCATTACATTTAAACTAGACTTTGCAAAATCTTAACTACATTTGCAAAAAGCTTCTGGGCAGACATTGCAAATTCCCTACAGCCCATTTCTTGAATGCAAGTTAGTTTTGGTAGCTTCCTCAAATGGCAAGATCGGCAATCGCTTATTGGTTTGGCCAAACCTTCTGCAGACATTTCTGTGGATCATACCTTCAGAGGTCTGCTCCTAGTAGGAGTTTTTTTCATGCGTATGTGATTTGCTACATAGCAGGGGTGTCAAACTTGCAGCGTCATGTTGTCGCCATGTGATATATCATAACTTTTTCCCCCTTCACTAATACAGGGGTGGGCATGGCCAACACATGATGCATCTGACCCATGGGCCGCGAGTTTGACACTCCTGCTATATAGACTATGACAAAGAATATGAAATTATTCAAGCCTTCAAAATGCATAGGTCATTCAGAAGACTCACACCCTCACTTTCCCCTTATAATATGCTTAATGAAAAAGTCAATTTCAAAATTCAAGTGAAAGGCCTAATTTGTAAGCCACACTAGGTGAATGTTCTGCTCAAATGTATTAACTCTTACGTTAGAAGCCATAATCTGAGATTCATAATGATGCTCAATGAAGGGAATGCAACAGCATCATCATGGTTCATGGAAGAAAATATGAATGGTTTATTGTTAGATCAGTGCTTCTCAATCTAGGCAACTTTAAGATGTGTGGACTTCAACTCCCATAATCTCACACATTTAAAGCTACCAAGGTTAAGAAACAGTGCAATAGACTATAGTGCAAATAAATGCAAATCCTACAGAAGGAACATAATTAAGCAGTAACCAGCACTAACATATGTGAGACATCAACCCTTCAAGAAATCTATAGGAAGAGTAATAATATTGCAGTAATAATTATAATATTACTTTTCCTTTACTAGCAAGCTGTTCCATTAGCTTCCTTTAGATAAGAGGTCATTTTAAACAGGGCTCGCTTTGTAACATTTGCTCCATTTACAAATATACAAACAGGGGATGGAAACAGGTGTCTTCGGCAGGCAGCACAGCTGCTAATTCTGCATGACTCTCAGACAACAGCTGCTGCTGTGGAATCTTCAAGGCCACATCTTGGTTTAGCTAACTCCAGCTGTCTCTTCTCTAACTTCAAGCTGAAATTTGTGTTGCTCTCACACACTCCCTGGGGAACATTAGAGTAAAATTCCAATTCTGCATGGGAATTGTCTATCTAAAGAGCCATCGGCAGATACTAGGGCTGCCGTACATCTGGTTACACTCATAGGATATTTCAGCTAGGAAGTCAATCCTCACATCATACTATTTCTTCTCTCAGAGGAGGTCTGGATACTCCATGGCAACCTAAATGGCTTACAGCTGCCTGTTCCAAAGAAAAACAGACTTGCTAACAGCAGTTAAGAACATGTCAAAGGATACATGGTCTAGGTTTTTTTTCCTTCTTTCAGGCTAGACTCTTAACACACACACACACACACACACACACACACACACACACACACACACACATATATATATATATATATATATTTAAAAGTGTGAAATATTTACAGAGCTATTTGGCAAAATCTTGGAAATGACTCGTTCAACGTAGACCTTTCTGCAGACAGCCAAATTCTTTTCCGTTGGTCATCAATTGTACTTTCCTGAACCCCATGAGATATTCACACCTTCCTGTTACTTAAAGAATTTTTCTGTGCTGTACTTTGTGAAGGCATAAGAACTAGGTGGTTTGGGTAAAGGCCAATAAGCTGTCACTGAAAAGATGGCGGTACTGTGAGTAATGTTCTTCATGGGTTTGCAAAATCATTATAAGAACTGTTTGGATAAGACTACACATAAGAGAGAGAACCAGCGCATGGTTTGGGTGGGAGTCCTTTTATATCTAGCTTTCTCGGGGGCCTCCGTATGGGTGTGGGGCCTTAAAGATGAATGGCAAATAATGCAGTCTATTTTTAAAGAATCATTATGGAGATTGCTAGATGGATCATATTCTATTCGGTATTTAAAAACTGGCTCTTTTCCAAAAAATATGTAAGCCTGGGTCCTCTTTTTTTTTCTATATTGGTTTCCATTATACAGGAGCCCTTTTACTTTTCACTGTTACTGTGAGAACTTTCCATAACTCATGGAATTGAGGTTGCCAATTGTAAATAAAATTATGGAAATGGGGTCCCGCTTAGAATTGCTCTGCCTAGAGGAAAAAGAACAAAATAAACCCTTCTCTAATGTCTTAGGATATTGAGCACGGTAATCTACTATCTCTGGCTTAGAGGATGTGCTCTCCCGTCTATTGCGATATATATTTTCCTTTGAAAAAATTATGCATCTTCATTTATCCTTCACAAGTTTAAGATTTTCCTAAGGCTATTTTTGTCAGGTCCTGTTGATTAAAGGTCATCTTGTGGGACCCAGGAAGGACACCTGCTCTGTTACAATTCCTGGCCAATGGAATGATCTTTCCCCAGAGATTCATATAGATCTCAACCTTACATTGTTCAGAAAGCTATAGATCTGATTGTTCTCTCAGGCCTTTGGACAGTGTGGTGGTTGTGCCCTCTCTTTGTTCTGTGGCTGTTTTGTTCTGCTTTATTTTGCTCTTCCAGACAGTTGTATATATGATTTGAGATATAAGATATGGTACGATCACATACACACATACATATTGAATCTTAATTATAAGCTGTCCAGAATCATTTGGGAATCAGGTGGCCAAAAGATAAATAAAATAAAATACTCCCTACATCAGGGGGGAAATCCAACAGGTTCTGGAGAACCGGTAGCAGAAATTTTGAGTAGTTCGGAGAACCGGCAATACCACCTCTGGCTGGCCTCAGAGTGGGGTGAGAATGGAGATTTTGCAATATCCTTCCCCCCGGAGTGGGGAGGGAATAGAGATTTTTCAGTATCCTTCCTCTGCCATGCCCACCAAACCACGCCCACCAAGCCACACCATGCCCACCAAGCCATGCCCATCAAACCGGTGGTAAAAAAATTTGGATTTCACCACTGCCCTATATGCCTTGCAGAGAAGAAATTTTCACAGCACCAATTAGACCAATCAGCCTAAGATCAATACCTGGGAAGATATGGGGAAAAAAACCAAACAGATCTGTGAACATCTAGAAAGATTATATTTTATAATATACATATTTGTTTTAAAAGGTATTTTCTGTCTTTCAATTTTATGAACTCAGGTAGGTTTGATTCTTATATTTAACGTCTTAGCACAACAGATACCATATTCAAAGAAACACCTTCACTGATATGTCTCTTTTTGAAGTTTTTCTTCAGGTTCTTTTTATGATTGGAAATAATTTATTCAGTAAATTAAATTAAATACACTTTTTTAAAGCAGTGGTGCTTAAGCTATAGAATTAATATAGAATTTTTTTTTAAAAAATAATAATTTTGCAATGTGTAAATGTACCATTATGGAGCAATCTTATACAAAGCTACTCAAAAGTGAATCTTGCAGAGTTGCAGAAAATCCTATTAATTTTCTGTTAAATAATACTATTAGATGGGGTTTGTTTTTATTACATTCTTGTAGAGAAGTGTCTTGGTCCCTGGATTAAGATTAGTATGAAATTAAGTATCTGCATCAGGGGTGGGTTCCACTTATCTTTACTACCGGTTCACAACGGGAGCACCCATGCTTCGCTCGCGCGTGCGCTTGCTTCTGCGCATGCACAGATTGTCAGTGATGAAGTCAGGGTGGGCAGGTGGAGCCTCCCACTGCCATCACTACTGGTTCACAAGAACCGGACCGAACCGGGAGCAACCCACCACTGATCTGCATCCTTGTGGGTGCAAGTTATGCTTTTAATTTAACCTGAAAACAGCAACAAAACTATTGCAGCATCAATCATAGAAAATTACTTCTTTTTATACTATAGTCCCAAATTAGACAAGTGTGTTTACTATTTACAGTTGGTTCTTTTTTAATCAGTTCTGCCCTTGTTTGAAACCCAATTTAAAACATTTGTGGGACACTATCTGTGGATATAAGAAAGTCTTTGATGCAAAATTACTTTACACTATCAAACAGAAGTCACTCCAAGTAATTAAAAAAAATAAGAGTATGCTGCTGTTTTTCCAGCTGTGAAGTCTGTGCTAGGATGGGGCCCTCAGAAAGGAGGAGAATAATATATAGAATGTGTACATTCTGCACAATGTCCACAAAACTCACACCATAACTTTGACAGTGCCGAAAACCAGTTAGATTTATAGCTTGAAGGCTGAAATTCCCTGGGGCTGAAGGAGGGTTCCAAATTGGATGAGATTTCTATGGTTTAAGAGCACAGAAATAACTAAAGCCTGCAGGATGCTTTCCTGCAGCCCTAAGGCTTTGTAATAAAGACTCCCTCAAGGTACTTTCAAAATTTGCCTCTCCAAAGCTGTGATTTTCAAATAGGGCATGTGGTTATTTTTGGCAAAGCGTGTTGAGCTTTTGGGTTTGTTTTTTTTTAGGGTAGTTATTTTTGCAGACCCCAGTTAGAGAGTTTATAGAATTAGGCATGGTTTAATCTTATCTGCCTAAACCTATCTCATTGCATATACTATGGAAAGGTTTGTTCTCTCTGCCCCTGTTGATCTTCATTCCAGCCTTTTTCTGTCTGCAAACCACAAAGTCTCTCAAATGGTTAGGCTTTGAGTCTCTCCATCTTTCTTAACCCAAAATCTAATCCAGAATGTTTTGATTATTTGCAGATCTACTGAGATATTTGATGCTACATGTTTATATGCTTGGATGTCCAGAGATCATAGAAAATTATCGGCCAATCAGTGCTTGCCTTTTCTGGCCAATAACTGAGCAGATTATTGCTTGCCAATCAATGCTTGCTTTCAATCTGTTGAAAACTGTCTGATCTGTACTCAGGTGCAAACCTGATTCCCTTTCACAGAAAAATTACTACCTTTCCATCTCATACTCTGTTTTGGGGCATACATTTGTCCTTTGCTCTTCAATAAAACCTTATTGTAGACTGTATGACGGGTGTTAGACTGTTAAAAGTTAAAAACAAAATGTATTCAAAGGATTTTTATTTGCAATATTAACAAATCTTGGTTGCATTTCTTGCTCTGAATGCTAGATTACTGCATTTTGTCTCTTTTTCCAGAAGTGACCAGCACACTGCTAAGACAGGATCCCAGAATTCCCCCAAATAGGAACAGAAACTGTCAATTCATGATTAAGGGTTGATGCACTGAAGTTGCAAAATAAATGAAGGATTATTACAGAAATATTTGATGATGGATCACTGTGGGAAGGAACTAATAATTTTTTGACAACTTAGATAAAGGGATGGGCTTAAAGATATTTAGGGTGCTAATAAAGCTTCTATGAGAGGTTATTTTTTAATCCAACATAACCAAGAGTTAAAAAAAGAAATCTCAAGAAAAAATGCAGGCTACTTTGTATGAAATTATTTATTAGCTTTTTATTCCACTTTTATTATAACTCAAGATGGCAAACATGCATAACACTCCTTCTTTGTGTTGTGGCCCGCCGGCGGCCAGCGGAGCTGGCAGCTGAATTGGACAGTGAGGACGTTGGGGAAGAACTTGGGCCAGTCCTGGGGTCTGGAGAAAACTCGGACGAGGGTTCTGCATTGGAGGCTGAGAGGGAGCCAAGGCCATCTGATAGTTATGTGCAGCCTCTGGAGTCTGACAGCAGCGAGCCAGAAGAACAGTGGGAGCCTGTTCCCAGTGTGCACATGCGCAGAGCTGCCAGAAGACAGGAACAATTAAGAAAACAGGGTCGACTTGGGAGTAAGGCTTGGAGATGATTGGCCCCTCCCATAAGACATAAAAGAAAAGCGAATGGGACGTGAACTTTTGCAGGAAGGAATTAGTTCATCTGGCCAATTCAAGATTTGAAAATTCTGTTTGTGACTCTGTGCCAAGTTTGACCTTGCTCTGCATCTGGATATTAGCTCTGGCAGCGTTCCACATGAGATAGGTGGGTGTTGATAACCTTCCTCTGAAAGAGTGTTTATCAAGCCTTGTGGACTGTAAATGAAAGTAATTTACAGTCGTATAAATCAAAGAGGTTTTGCGGGACTAAGATTGTGCTTTTATACTTTCTAAGGAAGCCTAAATCAGAACACTTCTTTCCATTTTCCCCACAACAACAATCTTGTGAGATGAGTTGGGCTGAGAAAGACTGACTGGCCAAAGTTAAACTCAAAGAAATTAGAAGAGTTACAGAAGACACTGATAACTGCAACAGTTATATATCAGATTAAACTTCTACAATAACTATTTATATTATCTGTATAGGAAAAAATTGAAATATGTAAAACAGAAGAATTTTGAGTTTGCAAATAAACCTGGTAAATAGTTGACATACAACCAGGGCTGAATGGACTACCAGGTTCTTAAATGTAAAACATTCTTCAAATGTTTTGAAGATCAATTCTTGCAACCCCTTCAGAAAATGATGAATTCTATTTTACGAACAGACGCAATGCCAGAACCTTGGAAAGAGGCCAACGCTAATACACATAGTCCTCAACTTACAACTGCAATTGAGCCCAGAATTTATGTTGCTAAGTGAGAAATTTGTTAAGTGACTTTTGTCCCATTTACAACTTTCCTTGCCACATTTAAGTGAATCACTGCAGTAGTTAAGTTAGTAATACGATTATTAAGTGAATCTGGCTTCCCCATTGACTTTGCTAGTCAGAAGGTCACAAAACATGATCACAGTGTCCCGGGACACTGCAACTGTCATAAATATGAACCAGTTGTCAAGCATGTGAATCACATGACAATGGGGATGCAACAAAGGTCTTAAGTGTGAAAAATAGTCATGTTAATTTTTTTTCAGTGCCGTTGTAAATTCAAATGGTCCATAAATGAACTATCATAAATTGTGGACTACCTGTACTGCATAGTTACCAAAGGAAGGTCAAGATCTAACTTTTACTAAAGATTATAGGCCAATTTCTTTATTGAACAATGATTAAAAAGTGTTTTCATCAATTATGGCAGGTAGGCTAAAAATATTCATGAATAAACTATACAAGAGTTTGTTCATGAAAATCAGTGTGGATTTATCTAAAAGACAATTAAAAGATAATATTAGCAGTGTATTGGATGTAATAGAAAATGTGTACTCAAATAATTTTACCCCGAGTTCTTTATTTGAAGAGGTTTGCAAAGTGGCCTGGAGATCCATGAAATACAAGACGGGTGGGAATCACAATGTTTGCAGAAGTACGAAGAAGCCTGAAAGAGAATAAAATGATATATTTTTTAAAAAACGCGTACTAAGAAATGAGTGCGATCAGTGTTGATACAATGCTGATGACTGAAAAAACAGAAAATCTGGAGAGAATGGAATGATTTATCCAAAGAGAAGCATTACACTGCAATGTTTTATTGCAGGACTCTCATTTTTTCCCCAATCTGAATCTTAGCCTTACGTGCATATAACCAAATGGCATTGCTCAAAGTAAACAGGAGCAAAAATTCTAAAAAGTGCAGAGGGACTAAATTGGGAACCAAAACAAAACAATGTAAGCTAAACATGTTTAGTTACTGGAATGCTGCTGAGTTCATTTTTCCTCAACAGGAAATGTAGAGAGGAAGAACCACTTTTTGGATTACACAAAATGACACTGTTTGATGAAAGGGACCCAGAGCAGGCCATCTCTCCTAGATCTGGTGGGCTATGCAGGAACAATGGGAGACAGGCAAATAACCCAGTCGTATGTTCTTTTAATATATAACATTCAGAAAAAATTAACATCAATAAATTTAATCTTAGATAATCCCTTCAGGAAAAAAAAAGCAATAGTTTAAATGGAACAGTTGTGCCAATACAATCGAATCTATTCTAAGGCTGTGGAACACTATTAGTTGAGGGCAATGGAGAAACCAAGTAGCACTTTTATGGAGATGTCTCCCAAAAAATCACAATGGGGACCACAACCATGTAATTATAGCTCATAGAACATAGAATAATAGGGTTGGAATGGACTTTGGCAGTCTTCTAGTCCAATCCCCTGCCCATTGAAGGAGATCCTATACTATTCTGGACAAATGGCTGTCCAGTCTCTTCTTGAAAACCTCCAGTGATGGAGCTCCCACAACTTCCAGGCGTAAGCCATTCCAACTTATTAATTGTATAATAGCTCAGGTCCTTTTTAAAATACGAATTGCGCATAAAAGGGTTTGGCTTTGAAGTAGTTATGACTGCCATCTTGATTTTTTGGGCAGCCCCTTCCTCTTTGTTGAAAGAATGGAGAGAGAGAGAGATTAAAAATCTATTTCAATTGTGCTGGGTAGAACATTTCCTCGTTCAAGCTGCAAGGCTTACGTTTTCTAGAAATGGAAATAATCACACTCAAAAAAGAATGGAGTTTTAGAGAGTGGGAAGAAAGCAGGTAAAACTCATCCTGGACTCTTGACCTTTACATAGACCCATTATCGTCAACTGCTTTGTTTCTTCTGGATCCTTAAATACTTTTATTTTATTTATGAAGCTTTATACTGTTTATAAGCTTCTTTGCGAAGCTTTATACTGAGACGCAGAATAAAACTAATTGTAATAAGAGTGTGTATAAGACCTTAGAGAAATACAACACTTAGCTATAGTCCGCTTTTAATGCTTCTGGAAGCATTCAGTGCACAGTGTAAAATCGTAACTTTGTTTATGAAAATTTCAAAACAAATAAAAGTTCCATATTGTAGGTGGAATGTGTCTGCGGCTGAGCATTAGTAACTTAAGGTATGCATTTCATACTGAACACTGCAATTCAGACTATGAAGTAGCTCACAACAATGCTTTGATGTTATATAAAAGTATTTCAAAAGACCTAGAAAAAAAGGTTTACAGGAATAGATGTATGAATGTAGGTTGTATTAATACTTCACGTTTAAAAAAAGGGATGGCTTGTATTCTTAATCAAAAATCTCCCTATATTTCACCAATAACAGTATGGATCAATCTACTTAGAGATCGCAGATAACTTCTTGGATGCCTGAAAGTATCTTAGGATTCCCCAGCTAGCATATAGATCAGATGTACTTGTAAATATATATTGATAATATGTAGCAAATCCCAATTAGATCCAGAATTTCTGTCCAATGTTTACTTTTTCAGTCTTAGAGTTAAGAAATACACCTACACCAGAGATTAAATTCAGGATTCCAACTGAGGGTTCAACCTCTAGGAAGTCATGTTGCTTTGTAGGCCTTTCAGTTCCAGAATTTTTAATTTGGTAGCTTTTGGTAGATACTTACAAGAAAGAAGAAGTTGGGAAAAAGTGCAGTGTTTGAAAAATCGTATTATTACTTTTTAATTAATGGGAGAGAAAAACAATCTCATTGGTAGTGAAACTGTTCTCTAGACCTAGACTGATGTCTATAGAGGAATGGATAAATAGAATCGAATATTTTGCAGAAGGGAAATAATGAGTGAAATTCTACAAAAAGTTTCAATGTAGTGCATATCAACATTAAATTATATCAGTAGCTCTGAAATCATATACGCAATCTACAAGGTTTTGTCAATCGCTTTCCTCACTGAACCAAAACAAAATATTGGAAAAATAAATGAATTTTCCATAAATTTCATGTAAAAACTATCCAGGAAAACCAATGTTTCATTATTGAATTTAATTCTGCCTGGTCAAAAACTACAAACAATCAGATTTTCAGTCAAATGAGCATGGCCTATCTTGTAATCCTAAAATGATGTTGCTACAAACTATTTTAACACTTAATTCAAATATGGATTTCCTTCACATTTTGTCAGAAACTGTCTATAGGAAAAATTCTAAAAGGTTTTCTTTTAACATTTAAAACAATTATGTTACATAAGGTAGTATTAAAGCAAAAACAATGTCAAAATTTACTATAAGAGAACAATTATATTTCATATGCAAGAATAATTCAATAATATCCATCCACATTTTTATTGCTAAAGCATCTAAAAGGTAAATTGTGCCATTTTTGCATCTAAATTTAGAGAGAGTTTTTCCTCTCATTTTTCTTTTATCATCGATCAGATTATAAACAGCATAAACAAAAGTGGTGTTATTTATTACCTCAAAGTGCTTTTTGCTAGAACTCTTAGTTGGATGCAGTTTAAACATTGGGAGGGTTGAAATGTGCTAGATGTATACAAATTCCTACATGATTTGAAGTTTATTAATAGACTGGCCTGGATCTAGGACAGTTAGTCGTTATTCTTAGGTTATTTTTAAAAAGCTGCTGTAATTAATATTTATGATGAATCTGACCTTTAGTGCTAAATTAATAAGTATTAATTTGTTTCTTTATTCAAACATTCAAAATAACTGCAAAATAAAGTTTGGCTTTGTCAAGAAATTAGATAGCAGATAACATGCATAAAAGCATGGACCCATGATAATTTTATGTCATAAAATGTTTTATAAAATTTTTCAAATTTTAATACCAGAGAAGTCATAGGTTCTGGATTTTGGACACATTTTGTAAGTTAGCCCATTTGAGATACTTCGGTTGATTTTTTTAAAAAATTATGATGCACCATTTCACCCAGTTAAAGGTTTCAGACATGAGAGTTTAATAGTATATAGAAGATATTGATCTTTTCTATATAACTCATCCAATGGTAGTATTTCAGTTCCTCAACTTTTATAGTTTGTTTAATAAAAAAGTGACATTCAGGATTAGTTTAAAATGGAATGTGGCTCTTATGCAGTGGTGGGTTGCCCCCGGTTTGGACCAGTTCGCAAGAACTGGTAGTAAAACTGGCGGGAGGCTCCACCCCCGACCCAGACATCATCAAGAAGCTTCTGAGCATGTACATGCGGTCCCATTGCGAACCGGTAGTAAAGGTAAGTAGAACCCACCCCTGCTTTTATGGCATTGAAATTTGCTTCCCAGATAATCCGAAATATTTACAAAGCTAATCTTCATTTTATGGGAAGGTTTAATCTATATAAACCTTGGCAATGAAGTCAGTGTATGTCATCAGAGATCTGTACAATGTAACAGCCATTTTCTGAAAAATGTAATCCATGGCTACTGATGTTGCAAGTGGAAGTCTACACCTTCCAATTTAAATGGGAATATGCAAATTCTTTTCCCCAGATGATTACTTTGTCTTATTTTTTGACAGATACATAATAATCTTTTAGGCTTCTTGCATTGAAAATCTCAAGGTTGACTCAGCCTTCCATCCTTTCTAAGGTAGGTAAATTGAGGACCCAGTTTGTGGGGGCAATAAGCTGACTTTGTATAAATATACAAAAGTATGAAGGCTATTGCTTAACGCATTGTAAGCCACCCTGAGTCTCCGGAGAAGGGTGGCATATAAATCAATTTTTTTTTAAAAAAAGATACAATTTATCACAATTTGTTGTGTTAAGTAACAGCCAACTCTTTGTAGAACTCACTTTCTGTTAGGGACTG
Source organism: Pantherophis guttatus (assembly GCF_059756535.1). NCBI lineage: Eukaryota > Metazoa > Chordata > Lepidosauria > Squamata > Colubridae > Pantherophis > Pantherophis guttatus. The sequence goes on from NC_142065.1 coordinate 68,415,703, forward strand.
CAGAAAGATTTTTCAGTAAAGCCTATTTTAAAAAGGATATCTGATATTTTCAGTAACCCCTTAAGACCAATCTGCTATTTCTTGGGCAGATTCTTTGAAGGAATGTGGTTTATAGAAACAGGCAACATTTTAGGAACTAGCGGGCATTTTGAGGTTGTAGGGCTTATATCAGAAAATGGTTATCACAGGAAACTTCCCTATTCACAAAAGGGCTGCCATGCTAACCACAGCTGATCACAAAACACCCATTTGCCAGAAGATAAACCAGCTTCCTATGATGCTGTCTATCATCACCATGAACTGCTGCCAATAAATATAGTGCTGGTGCTGTGCTTTGTAGCATGCCAGCTTTCTATTTATTGATATATTTTTTAAAGACGGGTGAGCCTGATAGACACCAAGGGATGTATGGATGGACATATTATTTTCAATGAGCATCATACTTGCCACCCCTGCCATATATGTGGAAGATATAGCCCTTCAGATTAGTAAAGGAAGAACATTTAGCAAGCATCTTCAATGGGCATCTGTGGTATGCAATACCTGGTTCTTCACCTCTGCATGCTTATTATCCTTAATTGTTTAAGTCATGTATAGGCAATTGGTAGATGTTTTAGTCTTCAGGTCCCATCAATAACACAGGAGCTCAGTTAGCAGGCTTTCAGAGACCAAGAGAGAACAAATTTAAATGGTTAAACCCATAGTCTCTTTTTACCTGTGAATGTGAATTTTAATACCAAAGAAGTCATAGGTTCTGGATTTTGGAAAGTGACAATCCTTGCTCTCCCTTTGCCTGCACAGATATTGGAAAAACACAGCTAGAGGCATTTAAACTTGTTCCCCTTTTGCTTGCACATGGTAAAGGCAAAGGGGGGATGAATTTTGAAAGGCTAAAGGCTGTGCCTCCAGGCTTTGTCTATGCTGGCCCTGAGATCATGTTCTTTGACTTTGTCCAGGGGTGTCAAACTCGTGGCCCATGGGCCGGATGTGTCACCCACTGACCACACCCACTCCATTTAGTGAAGGGAGGAAACGTCACATATGTCACATGATGACGTGACACTGTGAGTTTGACACCCCTGACCTAGTTGAACTACTACTTGAAAACAGGCTACCTAGTGATGGGGATTCTCCTAGAAACCATAGATCTACAGAAAGCGGATCTCTGAAATTCCCTTAAAATATTGTCATTAAATTGTAATTTTAATGCGTTGAAGGGGAAAATCATTACATGGGGCGTAGTCACATTAATATCAATCAATTTCAGTATAATTATTACATATTATGAATTATTGTTGCTTTACAATGTTTTGATTTTTATTAACTGCTAAGTAGTTTCAGCAGAAGCAAGCAGGACAGCGCTAAATATACATTAAATAAATATCTAAATAGTTAATTCCAAGAAAGAATGGTAATTGAATTTGGTCTTTCAAAAAAGTGGAGTTTAAATTCTGTATCACAGCATTTTTTACTATGCCTTTATTGCTTTAAAACAGCATCACTAAGCCTACAAACCCAGATATATTTACTGAACCAGTGATACCTCAGTAGTTATTGTTTAGGATATCCATCCTGGATTTAGGGGGGAAAAGTACAATAAATGAAACACAGTGGGATATCTATAAACAATAAATTTTTGTTTGATTTGAAATATAAGCTGAGCACCACCTAGTGGAGATTTGGCATAAACAGTTTAGTCTGTCATCATAGCTGTGATCATGTATTATCATTGCTAATTTATTAACCGATGTGGGCTACTTTATACAAGATGCTGTACTGACATCTGGGCAGTCAATTTGTGGTTCTGTACACCGGTCTAACACAATCTTTATCTCTTCAATACGTTTCTATCAAAAATATTTTCTGGATGATCTTTCTTAGAATGTAAGTTTTGTCAGAAATGACTGGTAAATAAAAGGAAAGTGTTTTAAAAATTTAACACAGCAATTTATCTGCCCCATTTAGAAGGGTGCTATTCTCTAAATTTGGCCCAAAGCATCTACTATCCGTTTGAGAAAAATTCCCAAAATGCAGAACTGCAAATTATGCAGCCGAATTATAGCCAGCATGCTGGGCAAATTCAATTAAGTAAGCACATTATGGTTCAGTCTGTCATGTGAGGCTTAAAAAATAGATAGAATAAATCATGATTAAATTATCCATGAGTGAAATGTGCTGTACAAACACAGCTAGTGTTTTATTGTTATAAGACATCCCTTCCATTTCCTGACATGGCAAAGTACAAGTCAATGTACGAATTATCTAGTAATCCTGCCTTGAACAATTTTATACTTTTAAAGTAAATATTCACATGAATTGCTTATATCAATTCTTACCCCACCCCTTATTGACCAACCTCTCTATTAAGTTGACTTTCTCACCTATGTCACAGTAATGCCAACTATTTTTCTAATGTTGCCAGCTCATGTGCTGACAAGTTTCCATTTCTTTACGGCTGGCATAACACCAAGGAATTGAAGAGTATTTGCCACAAGGAAGTTGCATGTCTTACAACCATTCATTTAGTGACCAATCATAGTTACAACAGCACTGGAAAAAGTGATTTATGACCAGTTTTCACACTTACAACAATTGCAGCATCCTCATGGTCAAGTGATCAAAATCTGGGTGCTTGGCAATTGGCGTGTATTTATGAGAGTTGCAGTGTCCTGGAGTCAACAAGATCACCAGCTGTAAATTTTCCAGCCAGCTCCCCGCAAGCAAAGACAATAAGCGAAATCAGATTTGCTTAATGACCATGTTTCAATTAACAACTAGAGTGATTTGCCAAACCATGGCAAAAAAGACTGCAAAATGGAGCAAAACTCATGTAAAAGCTGCCTTGCTTAGCAACAGAAATGTTGAGCTCAATTATGATTGTAAGTCAAGGATTACCAGTAACTAATGAATTACCTAGGCCAGGGTTCCCCAACCCCGATTCGGTAGATTGCCACTGGACTGCAGCATGCCAGAAACCAGGCTGTGCAAACAAGCGAAGCCCCATCCACGGGATGCAGGCAGCAAACAAAATCATACCCCCCCTCCAGTCCGCGGACGTCTCACTCTCCACGGAACTGGTCCCTGGTGCCCAAAAGGTTGGGGATCACTGACTTAAGCCATTACCCGGGTAAAGTGCTATCCACCCTTTATGTCAGCATAAAATACACGCACAAAATTGGTGGTCTGGATCATCAGTTATAACCTGTCTCTGTTGTGCAGTCAGATTTGTGGATTTGTTGTTGCTTGTTTCTATAGGCATACTGCTTGTTTTCCTCTGCTTTACTGCTATTTCCTTTGGCAAATTAGCTAATGGGAAAGTATAGTATCTACAAATGTGGACAACTGCAGCACAAATGAGGCATAACTTCATTCTGCAATTTGGGATTCGCCTGAATGTCTGGAGATTGGTTTAGCCTGCCTTTCCTCCCAAACGTCATTGAGGTATCTCACATATTAAATACATGAGATGTGGAAATGGATAGACAATGGCTGCCAATTATAAATATGTGTGCCTTTACCATTTTAAAAATTAACTGAGTTAATTCTAATTCAAGCAGATGTGATTGAATACACTGAGGGAAACACAAGGAAAGAAATAGCTCTAAGAAAACAGATACAGACTCCCTGCTATTGTGTTGCTACTGGATCATGGAGAATTGGATAATCAAAACTGACTAGCCAATGGGCTTTCTTCACTTGGGAAAGTGATTGATGTTAAGAAATTTGTAATATAATTCAGGAAAGCCCAGTTAGACATTTCTTTTCAGGATGCAGCAAGAAGGAAGGACTACTGCAGCAATCCTAATGCAATTTCAGAGTTCTGCTAACAAGACACATTCCCTTTTGTTCCCTAAATAAAAAGAGAAGTTCTTTTCTTCTCCCCTATCTGGTTAGAAACTGAGCTATTTATAAAACTTGTTCCAATTACCTTTGCCTGTCATATAGGGACAGGGTAGGCATGATCTGGACCTTATCAACTAAAAAGGCCCATACTATGGGACCCAGAGCATGCCTTCTTTGTTGCCCTTCAATAAAATGTTAGTCAGAAGGTTTCTAATTTTTTTTATCATCCCCCTCTGCCTCCAAGGGTACTTGGCCTTGATCCTGCTGTCCTTTAGGGAAGCTTTAAAAAGTTAACTTTTCAAACAGGCAAAGATCAAGGCAATTTATCAATTTCTTTTTGGAATTAAAAAGAGTGGCAGGAACTACAATAATGCCATATATTAATACATCAATATATTGCTATTTAATATTAATACTATTAATATATTAACACAGTAATATCACCAGATGATTGGTTAGCTGCCTTGCAGGCACATTTTAAAATCAAACTCATACATCTACCTGCATGTTTTAGTGAGATTCCTCAATGTCTCCCCTCCCACTCCCTAGAAAAAAGTAACTTAAAAAATACACTGAATATAACTTGTGGCCTTGTGGAGAAACGGCGGCATTTAAGTCCGATAATAAATAATAAATAAACTTAACATATAAGCCCTCTTTCTCATTTGATGCTAGATTAGCTTTGTAACCTTTCTCTCCGTGAAAGTGAAGAAAGATCAAGATGATCCTTAGACAGTTAAATATTGTTTCAAAACTTATTACCTATGTATCTACTATGACATGTTACTTTTTATTGGTAACTGGTTTGGATTTCTGGTAATTTATTTGGTTAGATTAGAACACAAGGGTTTATGTTCTTCGCACGAAGATACTTTCTGCTTTTGCCTCTTGCAGCAAAATAAACAAGCTGACCATATAAACTTGCATTTGAAAGGTGTGTAACAGTGTCCTATTAGAGTGAAGATAAAGGAGCTTATTGATGTATAGGATTTACAAAAATGGGCTGTAAAATTTGCAACAATCACTAGATGGCAATAGAAATAATTGTTTACATTTGGTTTTGGCTTGCTTACTTTCTTGGAACGGATCATCCCACTTGTCACACAGATAGGATACATAGGCAAATAGAGGAAATAAGCAAACAATCTCAACCACTTCTTGGCAAGGGTGTTCCATACAACAGTAGCTGCAAACTCCAAAGAATCTGTGTAAAACTTTAATCTTTTTAGCACTAAAGATTGCTAAAGTTTGTAATAGATTTGGCAGCAGTTGGTCACTTTCCCTTCCCATTGAAACATGCTAACCTATCTAATGCATTAGGAAGGTTTGGAATTAGCAAAGCCATTCAGTAGGAAAGACCAAGCAGAAGGAAACAGTGATGACCTGTTTTCTATAGAAAACAGTTAATATTTTATTATTGATTTTCTAACAGAATTTCTCATTCAAACTTTCCCAAAGTGTAGAAATGCAGTTATGTAATATACATTCCCATTTAAGGTGGGGTTTGCTCAATTCTGAAGTTTGATTAATTCTGTCATTCTGGCTTGATTAGGAAGACCTATAGCATCTTTTTTCATTATTTTAAATTGGTCTGAATGAAGATACCCTGGATAGAAGACCTTTCCAGGTGTCAAACTTAGTGTACCTTTCTCAATCTTCCTTTCCCCCCACCCCGCCCCACCCCAGGACCTTCCAACAATTCTCAAATCTCGGGGAACCCTGCATAAAAAAGGACAGAAAGCACAAAAAAAGTTCACAATCCAATTCACTCCTAATCTAACCTCCACACGTATGACATCATTTTGAACCACAGTGAAGCAGCAGGCAAGTTGAGCACAAATATTTCTACCAGTGTGCACACCAGCACTATAGGAAATCCCAAGTTCAAAAAAAATATTTACTTGTTCAATCACTACGGTATCTTCACAGAACATAAATTGATTAAACTTGGCTTAATTCGTGCCAGGTTGTTCGGCATGACTGCGGAGAAACTACTATATCTGAGTTTTATTCAGGGACTTTTATCAAGGAATTTTACGGATGATTATAATTTTCCTTTGCTTTGTCACAGGAACAAATAAAATCTAAATCTAGCAAAGGCTCACGGGCATCTTCTTGGCTCCTTAGCATATTGTGTTTGCCTACCATATCAACGTTTTTATATTTCCAAATCCTACTAAAAAGAAGTAATTTTTTAAAAAACTATTTAACCTGGGCCAGTCACTCTTTTAGCCCAACTCACCTCACAGGGTTGTTGTTGTGAGGAAAACAGGAGGAAGATGTGTTAAATAAGTTCCCCAACTTGAGTTACAAGTAATCCTTGATTTATGTCCACAATTGACTCCAACATTTCTGTTAAGTGACACTTTTGTTAAGTGAATTTTACCCCTTTTATGACCTTTCTTGCTGCAGTTGTTAAGTGAATCACAGCAGTTAATAAATTAGTGACCCAGTTGTTAAGTGAATCTGTTTTCCCCATTGACTTTTATTTGTGGGACGGTCAAAAAAGGTGATCACATCACCTTGGGACACAACACCAGTCGTAAAAATGAACCAGTTTCCAGGCATCTGAATTTTAATCCCACCATCATGGGGATGCTGCAAGGGTCCTAACTGTGAAAAAACGGTCACGTCACATTTTTTTTAGTGCCGTTTTAACTTTGAAAGGTCACTTGTTGTAAGTCGAGGACTATCTATATTTGTGAAAATAATAAAGGCGGGAGATACCAAAAATGAGAGGCACAAACTGCCTTTCTAGTCTCTCGCTTAGGGGGAAAAAAAGCAGGCGATTACTGCAAGTGGCTTTATTTCTCTCTTCTCTTTCCCTGCAAGCGTTGACAGTAACCGCCCTTCCTCAAACACCGTCTGCAGCTCAGTGGAAAAGAGAAACCGGCCGGTTCTTCTGGATTTTAATAGCGAGGCTAAATGCGCCAAATATCCTCCTTTCCCTTTTAAAACTCTATCCCTCCGAGGGGCCTCTCCCTTCCCTCAACCGTTAGATGGCCGCGTTCAAATGCGCGGCATCCCCCCTCGCCCCCCCCCCCGCCAGCGATCCAATGTGGGCGAGGCCAGAGCGGAATTATTCGCATCTCCTTACGCTCGCTTACACACATCTTCTACGTCGTTGGATTTGAGCCTTTCCAACCAGGCCTCTACAGCCGCACGCGCGCTTCACCCTAGGACCCCTTTTAGGCTTCCAAGCCAAATGCCTGACCGAAGAGACCGGAAAGGGGTGCTTTTTTATTACCCTCCCGCGCTCGGACAGAAACGGGGACCATCCCTAAATAAGCGAAGGAGGCCGTCCGCTCCTGTTTTTACTTCTTCCCGCCTCGGAGGGTTGAGGAAGCGTTTTTTTTAAACAGGCATTCACGACGGCGGGGCGGAGGCCCCCGGCGCGAGAAACGCGGGCGAAAGAAGGGGTCCTGGAAGCGAGTCAAAACGCGCCAAGTTTCTCGGTGCGGGGGGGCGACCGAGTTTGGACTAATCCAAATATCGGTGACCTCCGTCTCTCTCTCTTTCTCTCTGTGTTCCCCCTCCCCCCCCGCACGTTTTACCCTTTTGGGAGCGCGCAGAACGGCAAGATGTAGCGGGTGAGGAAATGCGGCCGCGGCCAGATCAGCGAACGAGGAAGCGCGGGAGTTAGTGCCGCCGGCCGGGCAGAAACCCGGCCTGGGGCTATGTAAAGCGCCAATCCTTGAGGACTAGAAACTTGAGGACCCTCCCCGGGTTGAGCCGCAGCGGCTTATAATAGCCCTGAGGGGGAGAGAGAAAAAAAGAACAACTCCGCTTTCGGAAGACGTTCGGGCTAAAGCTGAGGGGATCGCTTCTCCCACCAGATGGGGAGAGCGGCGGGGTGGTCATCCTTGGAAAGGATGCGGTGGGGATCCGTTAGCCGGGGTAGTCGTGAGGGGAAGCCCTGCCGAAGACGGAAGGGGTTGACTTTCGGGTTTGCGCCCTGTTCGTTGGCGGGAACGGGGTAGAGTCCGGCTGTGGCGGCAAAATTGCCCCGTTGGTGGGTTGGGAGCAATTATTACACGATGCGATGCGAAACTCGTGTCAAAGAGCTCCGTGAGGTGATTTCTCCCTCCCCTCCCAAAAAAAGTACGGCCCGATTAACGGCTATAAAATGTCCTAACGATATAAAATGTGAGGACTCGAACTCCCACAAATGCCCCTTAAGCCAGAAGTGGCTTCTTTCTGCCCGCCTTTTAGGAACTGCTTTTTTCAAAAAAAAATTATATATTTCCAGGGAACATCTAAAAGCGCCCTTGAAAAGTTAACTTGCTTGCTATATATCCTTTCACGCAGAAGATACTTTTTTGGTCCCGTTTCACAAAGTCAAAAAAAGCCATCTTGATCTATGGCGCAAAATTGGTTAAAAGTGCAGCTGCTACCGTATGATCAGCCCGATTCGTTGGGGCCCGGTTGTCCTTTCGACTATAATGTCCCTGTGCCGGGGTATCGCTTAACAAAACGCAACCGTCTTTTGTGTGCTTCAACAGGAGTAACTAAGCTGCAGGTTACGGTTCCCTTTCATGCCTTCCTCGACGTTTGGCTGAGGGAGGGGGAAAAAAAATGCCTGGCGTGCTGCCCAGTGACAGCCACGGACTTTCAAGAGATCCGTCAGCCACAACAAAAAGCAGGCTGTCGTTGAAGTTTTTCCAGAAAAGGGAAACAAAACGAGCGCTGGATTTTGTAGAATCGGCGGAAAATGAACAAAAGGCTTCAGAATATGAGTCTTCTGAAATGTAAGCCTTTTCAGTTTGTAACAATAGAGCAAAAAAGTTGGAAAACATTAAAAAAAAAAAAAGTTACTCCGTTGCATACTTAAATCACAGTAAAAGATTCTACTGCAGATTTTAAGCATACAAATGTAGGTTTTTCCGGTCTGGTCCAGTGTCTTGGGACAGGGGCAATCAATTTTTGACATCATGCAAGAAGGGGTTGGAGCAGGACAGTGTGTCATTTATGAAAAATATGTTACACTAAGCTGGTATTTTTGGATTTCTTGAAAGATATTAGCTTCTTGAATATTTCCCTTACAGTAGGATAGATAATTCATGGTCCCAGTGTTGCCTTTTTATGGCTTCCAAAGGCTCCCTGACCTCAGCTGCTATAAACATAGACAGTTTTCCTGGTGTTTTGAGGTGAGAAGTACTAAAAAAACCCAGTGGAAGACCTAAATATGCTCAGCACATGCAAATCCCAAGAAAATTCCATTCATATCTTTAAATTTTTACTCCATCCAGTTTTCATCATCATCCATTCAATGTAGCCCTTGATCACCTAATAAATGTTAAATTCAGCCCTGGGCCTCCAATAGATTACCTATCTGATTTATGCAAATAAGCTTTTCCTTTTTTAGGTTTTTGTTAGTTTAGATATAAAAAATGCCTTACTTCAAAAACTAGTTTGTAGTGTGTTATAAATAATGTTAATAAAGAATACAATCTGTTGAGTTGATTTTGTAAATATGAAAATTGTATGTTTTTAAAATCATAATTGCTGTACTGTAACTGTACCTTGAATACAACTCATAATTGTTTAGAATCTAAATTCATGTAAGTGTTGTAAACCTCCATGTAGTTATTTGGGCAATTCATTAAAGTCTGTGTGTCTTCTGGAATGTTATATGTAGGATAGTATTATTAAAATGCATGCTATATTTTTCATACGTATTTTGAAATTGATTTTTTTTTTTTTTTGTATATACTAGTGATCAAATAGTTCCTGCAGCACAACCTCTTTCACCTGCCTGTTGTGATAAAAAAGACAACATGCTACCTTTTGTGGGCTTGAACAATCTTGGAAACACTTGTTATCTTAACAGTATACTTCAGGTAAATTTTTGGTTTTAGAAATTTAATGTTTTTGTTTTTGTACCTTATTGGATGAAGCAGGTTGTTTTTAAAAAGCACACATGAAGCAAATGTTTCTGTATTTTTATTTAATCTTTGTTTTCTTGTCAACATCCTTTGTCATGATAAGATACTGATAAGCTGTCTTTTTAAAGTAACTTTAGAGATTGATTTTTACCCAGAAAAAATGTTTTGTAATGTTAATTTTATATCCTATTTTAAATACATTTAGCTATTTCAAAGTTTAATGTGCTTTATCTCTTACAGGTAGAAATATTAAAACAATTATAATGCAAACTGAATATTTCCCATGCTGATCATCCATACTTTGCATATAAATACTTTCTGGGATGTTCTCATTCAAACTTTTTTTATAACCACAATTACTGTTCTTTTCCTTCTGCCCAAAGTACTCATTCACTTTTTACTAACTCTAAATTCTCCTCTTCTAATGTCTCACTCCCTCTCTTAGCTTAGATGTCTGACCTCTAAATACCAAACCCACAGTTGGCCTTGTTAGGCTTAACTGTCTTCTCTGTTTCACAGAGGAGGAACTTGACATATTAAACATAGATAATAAATTCTGCAATTCCTTTCCCCCAATATAAATGTGAAGAGGCCAAAACCCTCATACACATTAGAGAACACATAGCACAATTTTAAAGAAAACTAAAAGATTACCCAATAAAATCACCATACTAAAAACAAATAAAGCATACTCAGTTTAAGAAACCCCTAAATAAATATCAAACAAAAAACACCTCTCCTTCCCAAATATGCAGACATAGGCATAACCTCCTCAGATTTGAAATCAAAACCCCATCGCTCCAAAACATAAAAAAAGCATTTTCTGCTTCTTGGTTGGATATGACTTTCCTGTACTTGCATGAAAAGGATGGGATCTCTTGCTATACAAATAATTATACATGTACTATCGTGTCTGTTTTTTTTAAATAAGTAGCTGATCACACATATTTCTTCACTGTCATAATAAAGTTCAGTAACATAATGAAGGTATGTCATCAGAGACATATATGTAATGGTAATGTCAGTTTACACCTGGTAATTGTGAGTTTAAATACAATTTCTGGCCCAAGTAAAATGTTTTAACTAAACTAAATTAACTAAAACATGTATATTACATTTGAACATTTATTTTTCGTATAATGTATTATTATTTTTTTTATTCTAATTTTAGGTGCTCTATTTTTGTCCTGGCTTTAAAACAGGAGTGAAACAATTGTTTAATACAATTTCAAAAAGGAAGGAAAGTTTAAAGGATGAAATAGATAAGGTGAGATTTACTGCCCACTATTACATATATCATAAGCTGCCTTTAGAGAATTCAGAATGATGTGGTAACAGTTTTATTTTTTTAGAAGGAGTTTATTATCAGGATAATTTGTCATATATCCTGATGCAATAATATGCAGGTTCTTGGTGGCTCACCTCATGAGAAAACAATGCATAACCATAAAAATTAATTGAATTGAAAACCATACATACTGGCATCAGTCCCCAAATGAAAAATTGTGTTCAGAAGCTTCTGGAAGGTAGTAAGGTTGCAGCCAAATACATATTTTTGCAAGAGACCATTCCAGAGGTTTAGTCTGACATGTTCACTCCTCTCTCATCCAGAAAATGGTGGACAGCCAGTTGCTTCTCCTGGCAGGATCAAAGTGGCTGGGCTGACTCTAGATACAGGCCTGCAGGTAGCCCTGCTTATATAAACATGCATTTAACATTGGTTGAAAAGCCGATTCACTCCACTTTTTAAATATCTCCCCACTCCTCAGAGATTCATGTCTTAAATCTTCTGTACTGTATTCTTTGTGCAATAAAGTAACTTTTGGTTGCATGAATGTTACAGTAACAAAGTTACAACTACATGTCTATGATACAAAAAAGGCCATATTGTCAAATAACAAAAAAAAAAATTGTAAAGCAAACAATTTTCTGTCTTTATAGGAAACTACTAAAGAACATTCTTTTGGAAGTTATGAATTGGTATGCAGCTTACACACTTTGATTGTTTCAGTTGAACAGCTTCAGGCAAGCTTTCTCTTAAATCCAGATAAATACACAGATGAACTTGCTACTCAACCAAGAAGACTGCTAAATACACTTAGGTAAATGATGTTTTTACAATGTTTCAAATATAAGAAGCTGCCTATTCTTATTATTTGTATTAGGACATATAGTCTTTATTATTTATATTAAGGGTATAGAAAATCTGGCAAATTATTAGTTTTAATAATTAGTTTTAATTAATGTAGCTCAATAATAATCAGTTTACAGTTTGCTCTTTGTGATCTCAATGTTATAAATCTTTAATGATTAAAATTAATAGTAAGTTTTGGTTTAGGCAGGCTTTTTATAAATTAATGTGCATATAACCATGATTCTAAATGAAAGTGCTTACTGTAGTTTGAACTACATTCTCTATATTATAATTAACTTGCAGTTCTTGTATGCCTTGGAAAATGATTACTAAGCTTGCTTAGGCTCATATATATCCTTGTACAGGTTTTATAATTGCTATTAGATTTAAGCTAACTGTATTTTTTTTTATTTGTCATGTACTTATAGGGAGCTAAATCCCATGTATGAAGGATATTTGCAGCATGATGCTCAAGAAGTATTACAATGTATATTAGGACATATTCAAGGAACTTGTCAGCTCTTAAAGGAGGAACTACGACAGAAATCACTGGAGGAGCCTGCAATTCAACTGAAAAAAAAGTCTAATTTAGATGCCAATGGCACAAGCTTTGAGGAAGATGACAGTGTGCTCCAAAGCCAAACTATAAAGAATTATGACAACAAAACAAAAGAAAATGCAAAGAGGAAAAATGTTATGGAAGGTGGCAATGAAAAGAAAAAATCGAAGGTCTCCAAAGAGAAAAACGGAATAGAAGAAAATTTGAGACAGACTCGGTCAAAAAGAAAAGCTTTAGAAGAAAAAATAGAAAATCAAACTGAAGCTATTATTAAACAGTCTGTTGAAAATGAAAATACAAAACCAGTACATAAAAAATCAAGACTTAGGTTAAATTGGTTAAAATCTTCCAATGACCAACCTAGCATTTTATCTAAATTTTGTAGTCTGGGAAAACTGAAAACAAATTTGGTGTCCAAAGATCCAGTTAAAGACATTAACAACTCTGAATTTACGGACAGTTCCCTCAAGTATGAAAACGATAGCAAATCAAGCGGAGAATGTTGTGATTCTTCACCTATGAAAACTACAGTTGGAGAAAGAATTGAATGCTTTAGTCAAGGTTAGCCTATACCCATTACATGAAAGATGGGAATTTTACCAATCTGAATATCCTTCTGTGCCATCAAATTTAATAGTAAAAGTTTGTAACTGATTATTAGCTATAAGAAAAGGCAAAGTAAACCATGTATCTAGTTTTCTTAACTCTGCACACGTGTTTACCTTCAAGTGAGATGCAGTTTTCCTATGAGTATCTCAAACATGGTTAATCTTTCCAGGTGTATGCTCCGCCAACATAAATAGAACTTTATAACATTATTAGCATAATTGTGTTCTAGTGTCACACCTGAAATGTATTGTTTGAATAAAAATAATAAAAATAAAAATATCAAGGAATTTTTAAAAATATAATCAGAATATATTTTGTAAACAAAATCCATTGAAAGTATTTCACTGAATCTGGGTGGTTGTTTTTTTAACAGAATTGGCTATCTTCAATTTAGTGGAGCGACTCTTCCAAGGTCAATTGGTCTTACGAACCCGATGCTTAGAGTGTGAGTGCTTTACTGAGAGAAGAGAAGATTTTCAAGATATCAGTGTACCTGTTCAAAAAGATGAGCTCTTAAAAGTAGAGGAGAATGCTGAAAGTAAGTAGAACCTCCAAAGTAAAGGTAGCTTCATGTTCATGATTTATAGTAGAACATTGGATAGCAGGTATTGCTAAAGAGTATTCAATGGACACTATTAATGAAAAATAGTTTAGATTCTCTTGCTTTCTTCAGTGAAGCACAATTATTGTTATGGGATTACTTTGCACCTTTTGGGAGGAAAATTCAATAAATGTCATTGATGTCATAATAACTATTTCTATTTTTTTGTCCTAAATATTTTTTGTCATGCTCATTGTCTATGATATAATGTACTTAAGCAATCTAGTCTTTGTTCAATTTAGGAGTTTTCGTCTTTACTTTTAAAAATCCTATTCTATTGTATTATACCATAAAGGAAGATACATAACTCCATCTTGTATGCTTATGACAAACACATATTACTGAAATGTTGTATGCATTTGCTCAGTTCAGAAGAGAATATTTAAAAAAAATTTCATTACGGTTTAATAACCTGCCACACAATCTAGTTTGATATAGTGACTGAACTAGGACGGGAAACCTGAATTGGATTTGCCCCAAATGCATGACAGTTTCTCAGTAGCAAAATGTTTTCCTCTTTTTTTTCCCCTCTCATATTTTTTTAATACTACTATCAATGTAGTTAAAGTGTCTATATTAATGCTGCCAATCCAATTAGGGTGTAATGCATAATGGACATTACTGATTCCTCCCTATCTTAAATCATGGCATTCTTTGATCCAATATTAATAAGCTGAGGACAGAAACTTGACCTGGAAATTCTGAGATAAGACTAAAATATAAGACCCAATGTTTGTACTTAACATTGTTATTCCTTACCTTGTGCTCTTACAAGTAATTTGTTTTTCCAATTTTTACTACTAGTATAAATAACAGCAATTTCTCTTTATGCTTGCAGAACAACAGTATTAAATATTGTTGAATTAATTAATGTTATCTTTTACAGTTTCCCCAGAGCCCAAAATGGAAGTAAAGACTTTGAAATGGGCAATTTCACAGTTTGCTTCCATAGAGAGGATTGTGGGAGAAGATAAATACTTTTGTGAAAATTGTCTCCATTACACAGAAGCAGAACGCAGTCTTTTATTTGATAAAATGCCCGAAGTTGTAACAATTCACCTGAAGTGCTTTGCTGCAAATGGCTTAGAGTGAGTATACGGCATAAACAGTATGAAAAAAATCTGAATTACTGGAAGCCAATTAAAATGTAGACTAATTATAAAATGAAAATAGTTTTCTATCAAACATTATTCAGATGTTAATTAGTATTTATGTTTAATGAATACTGAATGAAAAATAGGGTCCCATAAATTATTCTATGGAGGGATAAATTTTAAGGTTTTATTCTATATGTAAGCTCTGTTCTCTAATTTTTATTTTAAGATAATTCTGCATATAAGTACAACTTTGTTTGATAGTGTGATTTAAAACAGTTTGATACAATTATGATACAATTAATTAAATGAATTTTCTTTCTCTATATACTATTTTATTCTCTACTAATCACTCTGGACGGCTTAGCAGAAAAGTGCTAGCTAAAGTTGTGCGCCATCCAGAGTCATGATGCAAGATGGGCAACCATATAAATTGAATGAATGAATAGTACAACCTGAATGAGTATTCTCATGCTCATACACACACACACACACACACCACACACACACACACACACCACATTAAATAAATAAATAAAAATAAAAATGCAATTTGCTCCCAGTGATCATGCAGGTTTACCTGTAAACCTGTATTTGATTATATTCTTTATTCAGTGGGAAATCTGTGATCATGGATAACCCACATGACTTTCCCAAAATTATGTAATTAGAGAGACATCTAAAAAATACTTTTTAGCTCCTACAAATAGATCAGATTGCGCTTTAGTGGTGAAAAACATTTGTCCGTTTGTAATGGTATATTCTAGTGTATATAATTTCAGCAGTATGCTGGAAAATTTAAGTAAAATTTAAAGATTAATTCAGTAGTTACTTGAATATATGTAGTATCTGAAATGAGTATATTTGAAATATGGCTGATCAAATAAGATTCTTACCTTTGATAGCTTATTATGAACGCTTGTAAAATCTGTGTGGCTGCAAGACGTAAGATAATTGGGCCCTGCTCTTTTGTACTATTTGTATCTGGCAAAAAAAAGTTCACAAAGCCTTTAGGTCATCCATTTGTAAAGGTGATGCCCAGTCTAGTGGACTTTTTAAGATATAGCCAAAAGAATGCCTTTCATAGTAGCCTACAAAGATAAAGCAATTAAACCAAGAAGCTATTTAATCATGGATTTGATTTGATTTTAGAGATTTCAAAGTCAGCAACAGTGAGCCTATCTGTTGCAAAAAAAAAAAAAAATATTGCCATCTTTTTGGCTGACAATCAGAAAAATTAGAAAATATAATATGAGGTTAATTTTAAAATATAATCAAAATATTTGTTTACATCTTTAAAATGATCGTAATGGAAAGCAGTGCTCTTAACTTTACATGTTATCATCTTCTCCAAAAGGTTTGATTCTTACGGTGGACTCTCCAAAATAAATACTCCTTTACAGACACCCCTCAAACTGTCCTTGGATGACTGGAGCATAAACCCATCCAATGAAATCTATGGATTATTTGCCATAGTGATGCACAGTGGAATTACTATTAGCAGCGGCCACTACACAGCCTCAGTGAAACTAACAGATCTTGACAGCTTGCAAATAGACAGTGATAATTTCAGCAGTGATGCTCTTCGTAAATTTTGCCCAGAGCCACTAAATGAACAAGAAGCTGTTACTGAGGACTATGATGATGGTGAGGTCTCTTTTACAGTTGGAGAAAGCACTCAACCTAACAAAGGACTGAACAAAAAGAACATGGAAGCTGTGGGTCTTCTGGGCGGACAGAAAAGCAAGTCCAACTGTGATTTGCCAAATAACAAAGTAGCCCATTCTGAGAAAATTGCTCATGTAATGGGTGAAGCAAGAAATGCCGAATGGAACTGTCCTAGAGCAATCATGACATTTGAAGAGTGTGAACAAACTGGCACAACCTCCACTGGACTAGACAATGAAGCAGCACATCTAATACATTCCCTAAAACAGTATAAAGACAAGTGGCTACTTTTTGATGATTCAGAGGTTAAACTTATAGAGGAAAGAGATTTTCTTAATTTGTTGTCTCCAATTTCATCATCTACATCTACTCCTTATCTGCTATTTTATAAGAAAATTGTAGAGTGAGATTGTATTTTGATATGCAAACGATAGTTTTTAAAAAGCGTACAACGGCAATTTTGTAGATACATGTTACAATTATTTTCATTCTATAAAAATGGGCAAATGTGTGTGTTTTTTAAGGCAATAATTCAATTTGTAGATGTTTTACAAATTGCTTTAGAATGTAAGTCTGTATATATTCTGTTGAATAAATAATGTCTTAAAAGCAAGCACTATATAACAACGATTCCAGCTTCATCGCACTACTTGTACAGTAAATATATTGTTTTTTTAAAAATAAAATTGCATGTATTCACAATCTTGCAAAAATTTGTAGCTGGTGATAAAAGAAACATGCTTTTTTATATATATATATAAAAAGGAAGCTGTATGTCTGTGTATGATTTGAGATTTCATTCCACATTTGAAAACATATTCTTAACATGTTCTTCCTCTATCCCATGAACATTTTGTAAGTGTTCTAATTAAGATTGAAAACAAGATGCTCATATCTTTTTCAGTACAGCCAATGTATATTATGGGTGTTACAATGATATTTGTATCATTGGCTGACTTCCATATTATTGGCTGTGTTTCTGTTTCAGTGATTTTCAGTGATTTATTTGATCATAGTTAATGGTTAGTGATGGAATGCT
Source organism: Pantherophis guttatus (assembly GCF_059756535.1). Lineage (NCBI taxonomy): Eukaryota > Metazoa > Chordata > Lepidosauria > Squamata > Colubridae > Pantherophis > Pantherophis guttatus. Next base: position 68,433,135 of record NC_142065.1, read on the forward strand.
TCAAATTGATTTGTCCCCACAGTGTTTTGGAAGGGAAATATAGGAAAATCCCATAGGAAACCCCATATTGCCCCTTTGATTCAAGTGCTATAGAAACCACATCCTAGCTTCTTTTGTATTGTCAGTTTTATAAGGACATTCACCGGTTGATTACCTAAACAATCAAGATAAATTTATTTCTCTAAAAGTAACAAAATTTTGCTACATTATATGTAAGCTTCTCCCACAAATGGTACTATACATCATCTGTGTTGGAAGCAGTGAGGTGAAAGGATCAGACAGTGACATTACCATTGCTTGTGGGGATGCCCAGTTGGGGACTCCTTTCATGTCCCCATTAATGAGCCCATTGAAGTGATACCTATTTATTTACTCATATTCACATGCTTTCAAACTACGTCAGCAGGACCTGGAATGAATGACAGGAGCTCACCCCGTAAACACAGCAGCACTTAGAATGTGGGCTTGCAAATTGTCAACCCAATGTTCTAACCATGTGAGCCTCTGAAGTTATTGATATGGGGGGGACAATTTTTCTTGTTTGTTTTATAGAATGCATTTGTATTGATCGATGGCCAAAATAAGGGGCTTTGTATTCAAAACAATGAGCAGAGACGTGCCCCAATAAATGAGGCTAAGTTAAAAGGTGCCGAATCTGTGATTTGGGTTTCTGAACCACTTTGAATTTGATGAGAACTTGTCATCAAATTTCAGTGGTAGATCATATTGGTAATATAACTCTTATTGTAAAGCTTGATGGAGATTATTATATTTGCCTTTTTGTTCTTTTCCAACTCAGCAGAATATTGGAGACAATTTATCTAAGAGGGATGAGAATATCCATTAGTACCATAACGCCATAATAAAACAAAATGATACCAAATTTGGTGCTAAGGAAAAACACTGGCAAAAGAAAACTTAAACTTAAAATGTACTATATCAGGCCAGAAATTGATGACAAACATTCCAGATAAGTTTCCCCCTATGTCCATATAGAAGAGGTACTTGAAAGTAGCCAAGAAAGTTGTCCAATCGTTACAAATAAAAGTGGATAACTTTACAGTGAAGAAAAATAAATTAACCAGAATGTGAATATTCAAATGTGTAAATAAAATAGTGGATATGGTATGACAGTATATGATTATATCTTAAATGTCACTATAATTCACATCCTTTCAATCTGGTGTCCTAGCATAAAATTTTAGCAGAGATGGGAGATAATACGTATTTGTAAATTGTGCCTTACCTATTAGTCAGACCTTCTGTTTTATTTATAGTGGCCCCAAACAATATTAGAAAGTACAAATTTATACCAAAAACATAATGTTCCAAGCTACCCTAATAATTTTAAGTTCACATGTAATAATCATGCATATATAAATCAAGAGTAAATTTATTATAGAAACCATTCCTTTCAGCAATACCTATCCGCATTTTTTAAAAAAACTGTTTGCACATGGCAATGAATAGGAAAAGCATGAAATAAAGTGGAAACTTTCAAATATTTAATAGTACCATTAATATAAACAAACACTATATTAAAAATTGTTTGCTTTTTAAAATGCTATTATAAATTAAATATACAAACTAAAAAAAAAATCACATTACAGAATGCTATAAATAAGGTTGATGAATTCAGAGTACCTTTGAATATTAAAAAAAGAAAAAGTTTTAAAAATACTTTCATACTGTTGGCAATAGATTTTACAAAAACAGACTTTTAAAACTACATTTCCAGGAGAAAAGATTTGGCCATTTAATGCTCCCATGCAAGTCAAAACAACATGTGTTAGCTGCCCAGAGCAAATTCCACATATTTTCCGGTGTCAATAACACTGAACCTGCTTTTTCAGTACCTTAAAACTCTTAAGTGCCTTCTGAGGTGCTTATATGTCCATTTTGCGAAGGCTCATTCTGCTGAAGGAATCTCTGGAGGGTGGAAAAAAACATGAAATGAGCTACTACAACTTAAACAACAGAATCAAGTTTATTTCTTGCCAATTGAATAAAAAATCTGTTGCACGAAGTGTTTTTTCCACAGAACAATTACTCCCAACTAATAATACAAGTAGCCCTTGGTTAAGGATCAAATGTTCAACAACATTTCAAAGTTTCGATGGCACTGAATAAGTAGTAGTTAGGACCAGTACTTGAAGTTCCGACTGTCTCACCACCTCTGAGGTCACATGATCACAATCTGGGTCCTTCCAACCAGCTCACGCTTAATGATTATTGCAGTGTCCCAGTCATGTGATTGCCATCTGCAACCTTCCCTGCCAGCTTCTCACAAGCAAAGTCAATGGAGAAATTGACAGGGAAGGTCACAAATCTCTCTCACCCTTGTACCCTACCATAGCCACTCTGTGCTCATGCTGCACCTCCCTGGCCACTCCGACAACCTCGAGACCCTTCCCAAACCTACCCTTCTCAAGTGCATGTTGTACTTGCATCACCCCAGCCATCTGCACACTGCCATGTTCCCACTCCCACTGGCAGCAGCAACTTATCTGTCTGGTGGTCTATTGGTGAGCCACCTGGGACTTGTAACTTCCTGCCAACTTCCATACTAAGTTTGATTATTGAAAGTCAGTAGGAAGTTGTGAGGAGGTCCTCACTTTGTTAATTTGTGAAATCTCTTATCCTTTACCCAGAATAGATGGGGAAAGGTAGCCAGGCTTTGAGCCAGGCAAAATGTAATACAGGTAGTATAACAAACTATCATTTGTTCAGTGACTGTTCAAAGTCACAACGGCACTGAAAAATGTGACTTAGAAACCGTTCTTCACACTTACGAACTCCAGGGCATCTCCATAGTCATGTGATCAGAATTTGGGTGCTTGGCAACTGGCGTATATTTATGGGGTCATGTGATCACCTTTTGTGACCTTCCAGTAGGCTTTCGACAAGCAAAGCTTAACAATCACATGGCTTACTTAACGTCAGTGATTCACTTAAAAGATCACAAAATTGGGTGTGACTCAGTTAACAACTGTTTTACTTAGCAGTGGAAATTGTTGTCGTTAGTCAAGGACTACCTGTATCGAAAAAGGCACCATCTTACCCAATAGGTTACGTTAGGTATAGTTATTTTGGGGTGGGGGGTGTTCTCATTCAGGAGGCGTTTGGGGAAAAATGTGAAATGTTATATTAGAATGACCTGTGACAAGCAGCAGGTAGAACAGCCTTGTATAATTGGGGTATTTTTCTATTTATCAAGGGCTGAAGGGCTTCCTTGAGTCGATGATAATTTCTTTCAAGTTCCCGCTGATACTCTTTTTGGTCTGGACCAATCAAGCTTTTGTTTTTGCGTAGTGCATCCTCACACCTAGAACACAGTACAATGCATTTTAAGTGAGCAAATGATCATAAACGTATTAGATGATAATTAAACATTTTATCAATTTATCTTTGTTCATCCTTAAGCTTCCCAGATAATGCTATCTACGTCTGTTTGAAAGTCCATTTCACATAAAATCAATGCAGCTTGTTTTTTGGGTAATTATACTGTACTGCTGAAGCTAGTTTTTCAACACTATAGTTTCTCTATATTTTGGCACAGTTGCTACCAAGTAATTCTGGACATTGTCTTTTTCTAATATGGAGAGCTTTTTAGAAAAAAAAATGAAACCAGTGTACTGTTATGCTATATGTCTGGCCTCTACAGCATTTTACAAATGTAAATAGGTAGCAATTGACTCAAATATAAGGATACTCTGCTTTTTCATTTAACATTTCAGTGATTTCTCAAAGTTGTATTGCATCGTATTAAGAAAGTATCTCCTACCCATTAGACTGAAAAGTGGAAAGGGACTTGAATAACATAAGAGACATAGCAATGAGCATCCAAAAGATATATTTCTTTTGGCTAACTCAGGAGAAAAAAGTACAGGTCTTTCCAAGAAATGATATAATACCTTTTTGTAAAGTCTTTGAAACAAAGCCGCAGTTTGTTATGGTGGCGGAACAATTTAGGGTCATTGGGTATTTCAGATAAAAATACTTGTGCAACCTCCAGAGGCCCCTTAACAGAAAAGAGGACAGAATAATTTTATCAACACAAAATGTTTAATAAAATGTAAGATTTTTTAAACATTATACACCAAAAGCCCTTAGACAGACAACACAAAAACTGCATTATAGTGAAAGGAGTAAATTGCCTTTAATATATTGGGGGAGAGAGAATTTTTGGATTAATTTGAGGTATTGGTGTTTATTTAAAATTATGCTACTTCAGTTGTATGATGCTAAGCAACAGAAAGCTACAACCTTGAACTATCTACAATATTGCAAAAATCAATAAAACTTCAGAATATAAAACCAACAGACTAATTCATAAAGGCACTTCTTAGTTATATTACTGACTTCATTTTTTAGTTGATCTGGGTATATTGCCCAACTCTCAAAGATGCTGGGCAGGTCACAACAATCAAATTACAATCAAATAAAAAATCGCAAGCATGATAAAGTGAGGATTTCACTCTCCCTTGCCAAAGACCTGGGCAAAGGACCAGGTCTTCCCAGTAGAGGCCCTCTGGATCTTGGATGATTGTGGCTCTTTAGGAACGAATGGAATTGAAATTTTACTTCCCCTTTTGCCAAGCATAATAATTGCGTATTCTCGTTTGCTATCAATTCAGGGACCAGAATGTAAACCATCCTACAATAGAAAATTACCCACTCTTTTCACTTCCATATATATGCTAACAGGAAGAAATCTGAACTGTGCTAAGATTGTCTGGTAATGCTATCTATATTACATCTGCAAATGATAATGGGAGCATAAATTCAAATTTCTAGCTTGTGCTCAAACGTATTCAATAGCACTTTCCACTCATTTCTGTCCCACAGATTAAGTTATGGTTTCTCTACATGATGCATTTGACAGATCTAAATGATGGTCTAATCATCCATTTTATATCTTGTTTCATTATTCTGATGATCTAATACTGCATGCCTTTTAAAATCTACCACATAGCCATCAAAATACAGCTGTATTTAACAGTATCCAAATCACTGTGGTTAAGAACCCATTATGACAGTCTATATTTTTACCTGATTTACAGTGGTGCCCACTGAACCCTGAAGCACCATCTGGAGCATCTTTGGGTCTGCTGGATCTTGATGGGTTGCAAAAGCCAATTCTTGGGTTTTTTTCTGCATGTCCTCAATGGCAACTTCAATTGGTGTCAAAATTATCTAACAAAATAAAGACCCAAGAGATGTGCAAAAGCATTAAGACATTTACAGTGATTTTATTTTCTAAATAAGGGGAAGAAAACCTCCCCCATTACTCAGTGCAGACTTTACTAAAAAATTAGGGCAGAAGAATAGGAGCCTGGATAGCTCAGCAGACTAATGCATTGTAATTTAACTCCAGCTGTCTGCAATTAGTAAGTTCGAATCTTGACAGGCTCAAGGTTGACTCAGCCTTCCATCCTTTCTAAGGTAGGTAAATTGAGGACCCAGTTGTGGGGGCAATAAGCTGACTTTGTAAAAATATACAAAACTATGAAGGCTATTGCTTAATGCATTGTAAGCCGCCCTGAGTCTCCAGAGAAGGGCGGCATATAAATCAAATTTAAAAAAAAGAAAGAATACCAAGCAATTGTACCTAAACAGGTGGTCCATAATTATCTGGGTTCATGCACAAAATCCAAATCATGGTTTATAAAGCACACAGTATATGGATTCACATATAGTACAAATAAAAAGTCAAAACTAAATATAAACATTACTTAGTGTGATCTGTGGATTTAATTAGTTCACAACTCAGGGATGATAATGATGATGAAGCAAAAAATATTTTATTGATGAAAGATGGCTAGCTACTATGTAAGTCAATACGTGAATTAGTATTTTGAGAAACATACTTTGATTTGTAAGGATATACTTTTTTAATCCTGAGAACTACAAAGCAAAATGGTACAGAGATTCCTGCTGCAGATGAAACATCTACGTTTTGTGGAGGAAACATGTTTCCCACTGAAGATAGCATGGCATGGCATGGCATTAGTCCTTCATCCAACTTTCAATTATGATTTTTAAGGAATGGAATGGGACTACGGGCCATTAATTTAATTTAAGACTCAAATAGATAACCGCATTCTTTCACGTCACTCTTTCTTCTACTTCATTCCCTTCACCATACTTTAAATTATAAGCTTCTATAAATTCAGGATCCTTATTTATTCAACAGTCACATAAAACTATGTTAATAATAGTAGAAGCAGAAGCAGGAGCAGAGTTTTTTGATAAAGCAAGCATAGGCTGTTTTCTCACAGGCTTGTGAAGATGCCACCAAATTAAAAATAACTTGTTGAACGTTTTTGAGTGTTACAAATTAAAACTGAGCTGTGTGAAAATATTGCCCTAGGCACATTATCCATCATTTCCTTGATCATCCAGCCCTTTCATCTCTCTTCAAGGCAGAGTATAATGGAAGTACAAGACTTACTTCTTCCTTGTGAATGACATTTATCCTTGTCTTAATGTAAGGAAAAGCATGGGATGTTGTCAAGATAGTCTTCCTTTTGAACTGTTCGTGCAACTCCCCATGAGCTCTGCCATCCAATGTGAATGGAGTACAATACATGAATCGGCGCAAATTGTAGTTTTTGTCAAAATAGGTAATCCTGTCCTTCATTTCGTAAGTATCAAAGTAGGGCTCAACATAAGTGATTTGTATATAAGCCTGAAGAACAAAAACAGATTAGAACATAACTGATTATAGATATGAGAGATTATATTAAGGCTGGAACAAGTCCTTTCCCACATGCAGATTTTGAAACAAGCAGCTCATGTCCCAAAGGTGCTTTTTCAGGAGACAACTGGACCTTTGTTTTTTCTTTGAAAATCTCTCTCCTTTTAGAGAGTCATTTAAAAGGATGCAAATGGCCATCTGTCTGCAAGGAATATATATCCATCCATTCCCCACCAACCACTCAGAGCTGTAGAAGCTTCTTGAATGAGAAGTGAAACATTTTCAAAGAAAAAAACAAGAAAAGTTCAGTGGCCTCCTGAAAAAGCACCTTTGGGACAATCATTGCCTGGATGACTGAGAATCTCCATAGACTTCAAGCAGTTCATAGTTGTTTTTAAAGGTTCCAATACTGAAATGGTTTGTCATGGAGGCACAGTCCAAAATTCCCACACAATGGCAAAAGAAACTGATGAGACAATAATACAAAGCCTTTCATTGCTATAATTACAGATAGTCCTCAATTTACAGTCACAATTGAGTCCAAAATCTCTGATACTAAGCAACAAAGTTTTTAAGTGAGTTTTGCCCCATTTTATGATCTTTCTTGCAACAGTTGTTAAATGAATCATTGCAGTTGTTCAGTTAGTAATGTGGTTAAGTGAATCTGGCTTCCCCATTGATTCTGTTTGATGGAAGGTTGCAGAAGACAATCACATCACCCTGTCATAAATATGAGCCAGTTGCCAAGTGAACAAATTTTGAGTATGTGACCATGGGGATGCTGTAGTGGTCGTAAGTGTGAAAAATGGTCATAACTCATTTTTTTCCAGTGCCATTGTAACTTTAAACAATCACTAAAAGAATGATTATAAATTCAGGAGTACCTGTATCGATGTTTATGGAAGTTGCAAACAGTTACAGAATCTAATGGGATGATTATTTTTTCACACTGACCCAGATTGTTTTATGAAATAAATGAAACATGTGCCAAACAGCATCATTTGTTCAATCAGATTATCTTCCTGTATCAGGAATATTTAAATGAAATTTTTGATTCAGGAACAAAAATATACAAACATTTAGAGAATCAAAAATGGACAAAAATATTTTCACACAACCATACCAGAATCCTCAAAAACTACATTATCGCTCTGGGACACATCCAGTCCAAATTCCTCAGGATGGGGTTTCAGGGTCTTGTGATGTATCTAATGCAGGTAGTCCTTGACTTACAACACTTCATTTAGTGACTGTTTAAAGTTACAAAAAAAGGGAAAATAAAGGCACTGAAAAAAGTGACTTATGATCATTTTTCACACTTACAACCACTGCAGCATTCCCCATGGTCAATTCAGATGCTTGGCAACTGCTTCATATTTATGACGGTTGCAGTATCTCAAAGTCATGTGATCACTGTTTGTGACTGTCTGGCTTCAATGGGGAAGCCAGATTCACTTAACAACCATTTTACTAACTTAACAACAGCAGAGATTCACTTTACAAATGTGGCAAGAAAAGTCGTAAAATGGGGCAAAACTCATTTAACAAATTTCTCACTTAGCAACATAAATTTTGGGCTCAACTGTGGTCATAAGTTGAGGAATACCTGTACACTTGTTGACAGACAGAAGCAGTATAACAAAAGAGCAGCTTTATTCTTCCTGGTCAATTTCATTCCTGAAACATGCTATTCATATCTAGATTGAAAGGGAAAGTGTAAATACAACTTGTCATCCTTATTTTCTTGAGAGAAGTAGTCAGGTAGATCTAGGCCATTTCTAACACCATGCGGAAAAATATTCATTGAGACAAAGCCTAAAATACAATATTTGATCAGAAATTAATATCTTACTTTATTGGCATCTAGTTTGCACTTGTCAACAGGGTTAGAATCTTTAATAACCTCAACAGCATCTTCACCAAACCTTTCTCCATAAAATCCCTGAAAATAATAAACATGATATTAAGAACTGAACAGGAGCCAATATTTTAAACAAAAGTTGAGCAAAAGCAGACATTCCATCTCATCATAATTGACTTCTTTTTCCTAGCTGTAGAACTGGAATATACAGTACCTGCTATAAACCCAGTGATTTTATCTGATCTGAAAACACTGTTTCTTATCTCTCTAGCTTCAATCATTACTCATTCTTACCATGCTTTCTGATTATCACATTCTGAATAATAAATGTACTATAGTTTGTCTGATTTATGTCCCGTGTTTTCATCAGAGACTCAAGGTGTTCACTTTGCATTATATATGTTCTTAGGAAGTTCATTTTCCCACTGCTAATCCTCCTATAGACAAAATAGAATTATCTATAGCAAGTATCAGCATGGGGGAAAGCATGACTTATTATTGTATACAAATAAAGAGAATTTTTAAAATCAAAAATATTGGTTGATATACATACCCCAAATTTCAATGCAGATAGATCATGAAAGTGACTCACAAAACAATGTAAACTAAAGTTACTGAAACTAGTACAGTTAAAACTTCTTTTAAATTCAGTAAAAGAAATAAAGCAAAACAGTTTAAAATCTTTATTACTATTCTAAACTTGATCAGGAAATCTCACCTCTAATCTATGAGAAATTTCAGCAAGTTTTGTTATAGCAGGCTCCTTGTACATGAACTCCTGTTCATCCAAATCTCCAAATTTAGTTCCATAAAAGCCAACACGGAAGTATGTACCAAACATTCGCTTACCATCCTAAGGTATATAAAGTTATATGATATTTAAATATGATATTAAAGTATGTTATTATTTTTTTAAAAAAATCTAAAATACAACCTCATGCCAGGATAAAACAACAACAATCAACTAACCAAAAGTACTAGTGATAATTTCTACAAGTTACAGCACAAAGGCAAAATTCAAAATTAAATTTTACACTTATGAGATCTATGGGAATCTCATGCATTATTGGAAGAAAAAAACCCAGTGGCTTAGCTCTGCATAGGAAGAATGGAATAACTTTTAATGGCCTGAATTTAGATGATAATAGGTGTATCAGTTGAAGAGGGTTCCTTAGAAATGGGTAAGTTTCTTTAACTGTTATTTCTATCTTATTGGAAGATACATTTCTAAATTCTACAAGTTTGAATAACTTCAGAATGAATCTGCATATTACAGTCTAAGCACTAATATGAATTATGTTCAACATAGTTCAACTCAACATGGGCACCTGGGGGACAGGGAGGCAGATGACAGAACATACATAAAGATGCCATCAAGCAAATATTGTGATTTACCTAATTGTATCTTGTGGATATGAGTACATAATGGTTTTGTATGACGCCATTATGTGTGTTTCCATTTTAGCACTATTGTGGTTTGCTGCACTAAAAAAAAAATACTGAGGTGTTGTGAGTGTGTAATGACTGTTATTTGTAACTTCTCTTAAAACAATGGCCAAAGATTGAAACAGCAACCTTGGTTTAAGGAAGTTCCAGCTTGCTATGCAATGAACATGGTATTGTCCCAATATATCATATGTAATGCTTGACTCTATATATAATGTAGAGTGAAGAATGCCATGGTAAGACTAGAGTTGTTCTCAAGTATAATGTTATCTTCTAGAAGAAATGAAAACAATTTAGGAAGATGTTTTTAGTTATACTGTCGCCAAACTTTCTCCAACCTCTATTCCTGAGATCTATACCATATGTCTGCAGCTCAAATATCAGTGACAGTTGAAATTCTTCTATTTGTAGTAGTAAAATTTGCATTGTCAACACTGCAAGGGATACAGCTCTATCCTCTATGCAGTATAGGAATAATGCTTATGGTTTAAGGAAGTTTTGCCTGCCAGTTCTCCCTTTGTGCCATGAAAACCATGTGCATGTCTAGGGGATCTTGGGTCATGGGGTGCAGAGTTCCATAGGATGGGAAAAATCCTGTTTATTCTTTATAGGTTCCCATGCAGTTCCTTTCACTTGGGTATTTAATCAAAGCAACACTAATGCCAAAGACAGCAACTGGTGTTTTCCAGACTATTGAGATTACAATACCCAGAATCCATGACGATTGACATACTAACCGCTGATTATGGGGATTGCAATGAAAGGCATCTGGAAGACATCAGAATGCTTATCCCTGATTTATAGCAGCAAAACTGAAAAGTGCACTATTTTATAAAGACAACAAGTAACTGAAAGACACAAAGCAGCATAGAGTTTGAAATTAAGGTTACCAATATTGGAATTTCCTCCCCCACAAAAAGATCACACTGCTTGAACAAATATAGTTGAGAAAAGGACTCCAAATGTTCACCTTGACTCTCATGGCACAATTATATTCTGTGCACTATCTTTCTCCTTTTTCTTAAAAAAAAAACCAACCACACAGAGATATTTTGAACAATGTGTCCCATTATTATGTTTCAAAATATGTTTAATAGAGGAGAAAAAAGCTAAACCAAGTCCCTGACTTAGTTTCCAGCTTTAGCCTGAAAAGAGAAACTTTCAGGAAGATGCTCAGATTACAATTTGCAAAAAGCTTCGAGGGAAAAGAGCTGCCTATTGTGGTTTTGTACAGGACCTGATCATTCAAGCAATTAAAATTTTAACTATTAATTAAATTACTATTCAAGATTGGAGCCAGGCCTATTCTTCCAATGCTTATTGGTGTCTTCCCTCCTTTTAGAACAGGAATCTTCAAACTTGGCAACTTTAAGACTTGTGGACTTCAATTCCCAGAATTCCTCTGCCAGGTATGACTGGCTGAGGAACTCTGGCAGTTAAAATCCGCAAGTCTGAAAGTCACCAGGTTTGGAAACCCTTGGTTTAGAAAATAGGGTTTCATCACCATTAAATGCAAGCAGGCTCAGTTTTTAAAAGACAAAGAACTCATCACGTGAGCAGCAGGGGTGAGGGTTACCTCTTTGAAGTCACATAGGTTCAGTAACAATATTTGCAGCAAAAAATTTCTTGTGTAGGATACGATATGCTAAGCCTTCCTAGGATAGATTGTCAGTGAAAATAAGGTAATTTGCCTTGGTGAGGGAAGGGAAATGGGCAACACAACATAGAATCAATGCCACGTTTGCTTATTACGCAAGTAGAAAAAATAATTTTCTGTCTTGCATTCATGGAACTGTGATATAAACAGTTTTAGCCATATAAATTTAAACTGGCATCTTTTAATTCAGCCTTGAGCCTTAGAAGAGGCGGCCAGCTTTCATTTCTTCTAACATTACTTCAGGACTAATAACAAGTATCAAGTGATTTACATTTACTGATAAAGGCTACCCTTTACATACTTCCAGATACATATTTTTTTAAAACAAGCCTATGTGGCTAATTCTGGCTGTTTAGAACCAATAGGTTGATTGGTTTAGCATACCATGGCACCAGTGGTGGGTTTCAATTTTTTTTACTACCGGTTCTGTGGGTGTGGCTTGGTGGGTGTGGCATGGCTTGGTGGGCATGGCTTGGTGGGCATGACAGGGGAAGGATACTGTAAAATCTCCATTTCCTCCCAATCAGCTGGGAATTGAGAGGCAGAGAATAGATGGGGGTGGGACCAGTCAGAATTTTTACTACCAGTTCTCCAAGCTACTCAAAATTTCCGCTACCGGTTCTCCAGAACTGGTCAGAACCTGCTGAAACCCACCTCTGCATGGCACGAGAGTTCTGAAAAAGCCCATCAGTCTATAATGTGGAATAATTTGAAAAAAGGTGCCAAAGTTTGACTTTTTATAGGTCAGAATTGTCAAGCAACTACTCCTCAACTTATAACCACAACTTGGACGAGAATTTCTGTCGGAAATCATTGCGGTCATAAGTTGAATCAGATCTGATTTTATGACCATTTTTATGAAGGTAATTAAGCAAATCATCCTGGACATTAAGTGAATCTATGGTTGTTAAGTCAACACCAGGGTTGCAAGTGTGAACACAGATGCAACTTTTAGACTTGTTTGTCAATTAAACTATTGGCCAAACAAACAAAGGACATTAATATCATTTCTATCTTGTGTGGTTCTAAGACCATAAACCAAACATTTGTATGGCTTAAATGAAGATGCATTTGTAATAATACATTTAATTGGATCATTTTAAAGTGTAATTACTTGTGGAAATGCAAAAACTTGGTCACTCTCAAATCAGGCTCAGTCCTCATATATCTCCAAGGCTTTTATAAAAATGATGAATTTTACAGTATAAGATCATATTCTACAAACAGGATTTAAGGGCTGTCTTGCTACAATGAGGATGTTTTCTATAGTTTTTCTTTTCATTCTGCCCACAGACTCATGGGGAGATAAAATACAGAGAAATTTGCCCCCATTCCCGCAAATTATTATTTTTTAAAATCTGTTAAAATAAAAAGCTATATGCTCTTCATTTCCAAACAGTGTGCTAACTGATATAATCAGAGCCACCTCAGATTTCTTTGATCATCTGTTCAGGATCATCAAGCAAATAATTTACCATGGGAAAATGGCCATATTGCACAAACATAGTTTAAAAATAAAACTCAGCTCTGTGAAGAGTACGCTGGATGTTTGGCTACTGCTTTCAGGCTATCCAGAGTTTAAGGCTGCATGTGACCTTGGTCTAGCTTTGAGTTTGCAGTTTAGATGTCTCCTTTGACAGCTGGATGGATATGGTCAAAAAAGAAATGAGAGAATGAGAGAAGCAGCTAGAAGTAAAAACGAAAAACCGCCAAAAAAACCAGGGGAGTGGCTGAGAAAGGGAGAATAATGGCGGGGGGGAGGGGTGTTGGCTCAAGCTGTGTGCAGTCTTGAGTATCTATTTCTGAAAGATTACCTCTACACCTGGGTGTGGGTACACACTGGATGGATGTCCTTATATGACATAAGCAAATTGTTAAAGAAGATGCATTCTATAGTGCTATCTGATTCCAATAGCATGGACATCTTAAAACCAAAGATTTAGACGTGTTGTATTTTCTAAATCCAAATGACATTTGCATGAACAGACAAGAAGTCTTTTAAAAATGTCAGTTTTCATAACTTCAAACTGCTAGCTGTTTTGGGGAACACAATAAGTCTAAGATTTTGGTCAATGAACAAACATACAGTAGAAGTAAAATGGTATTAGTATTAACTGAACTTTTTAGTCTAGCCTATTTGCTGTGAACAGAGCAAACACGTGCTAGTGTATATTTAATTGCATATTCTGGTTTTTCTGAAGTTATTATTGTCTCTCCTGGAATTTTGCAATTGGGAAGAACAAGTATTAATCTAACATCAAATTAAAACGGACAAACTGCAAATTGTTTTAGGGAGCGTAAAACCAGATAAAGATACAGCCAGAGATTTTGTCTCACAGGTGATATCAGGGAAAAAGGAAGAAAATATGAAATCTATTCCCTTACTCAAAGCATGGATAGAGTTATTTAGGGTAACTGTCAATGTGCTGTCCACTTTGACAATTTTACACAAGAAGGTTTCTGCCACAAGCAATATTGTTTACACATAAAGGCAAAAAGCCTGTATATTGTTATATATACACGTATACACATATAACTCTACAGTTTTAATATGGATATGTGTATCCATTGTAACTGCTTTTTTTTTTCCTTCATGGAAGGAAAAATATTAACCTTATGTTCTCTAGAGTGGGGAAGCTAGTCAATGTTAGTTACTTGCTCCTACACTGAAACAGGCTTATCACAGAAGGAATCTTACAATTCATTTGTTCCTCTAAGCCAGGGGTGGGCAATTAACTTTCACAAAGGGCCACATCAGAAATTAGGACTATTGCAGAGTGCAGAACCAATAAGGCCGTGAAGGTGCGTGCATAGGCATGCATGCACGCATGCATAAAAGTATATTGGGGGGTGGGGGGGGGGGAAATAGCAGTTGCTTTCAAAATAAAAGCAATCCACGTGGGCTAGGCAGGGACAGTCAAAGGCCCAGATGTGGCCTGGGGGCCATAAACAAGTCTGTTCTAAGCTAATTATTATGTGGTCTAACTAGTTTGGTCTTTGAAAACAAAATGGCCTCCAATGCACCAGCCCACTGTACAAACCCTAAGACTGTTCTTATTTTATAAATGTAAGATAGCTGCTTGATTATTGTACCTTGAAAATGTACATCTTTCTTTATCAGGTTGCTAAGGCAACATTCCCTAATAATTTGGAACAGTAAATCTGTTGATACTCCAAATGTTGCTGAATTTCTGGGCTTTAATTTCTTCAAACTTTATTTCCCAATTATCTTACTTACAATCTACATGAAAGAGTTAAGAAAATGCTTGCTGCCATGTAATTAATTAGAAATATTCTATGATAATGAGTTTCAAACAGATTACCATAATTCTAAAACAATGGTCACCCAAGACAAATTAGGAATTGGCGTATGAAAGGAAGTCTCTTTCCATTTAGCTTCCATTTATTTAGGGAGATGGGAATGCATTGATGGGTCAGTCCCTGGGAAAATTTTAGAATGGAGTGAATACAAAACATGCTGGAATGAAATGAAGCATAAACAGGCAGAAAATGGAGAGAGCAATAACATTGTAGGGTATCATGTTATTGTTCAGAATGTGGAACATTATCTATATGGAAACTCTGATATTGATCAAAGATATTCACGAAAATCAAACTCTTGCTTTCAAGCCATAAAACACATTAATACTCCATGGTCTTTGTTTCTGAGAGATGCAAAATGCAGTTATGAGTAAGGAAGATATTATAAAAGCATTTATGTCTATTATTTTGAGAAAAATAATAGTCCTTGGGAGGCAAAGAGAATGAAGGTGAACGTGTAGAGTCATTACAGATCTGGCAGAGTGGGTATACAGCCATCATGATTTATGAAGGGTTCATAATATGTTATTATGCATGGTAAATACCTGCTAGGTGTAAAGTTTTAATTTTTTTTTCTTCTGCATATAGACCAAAAGCTTTGCCAACTGGGTTTACTTCACCAAAAATGACTAAAATCACTGTCCATCTTACTCCTGTTGTTTCCAACAGGTAGATGAAAATACCCCAAATATCTAATTCTAGACTACAATAATATAATCTGAAATAGAAAGATTAATGCCAAAAGATTTTGTTCTATCTAATTTCCTATCTAATCCAGCTTTTGAATTTATAACCCAAATTCTGAAGGCCATCCAAACTTACTTGAGGGGAAAAAAACTACTCACTCATCAATGGTGACCCAATCAGTCTCTGAGGTAATTTCCTTCCTTCCCACCAGCCCAATTGAGGAAAATTTATATGGCATTTCATAAACCCCTGAGCTGGCATAAGTCTTTGATTAAATAAATTAAAAAAAAGAAATTATTGAGGGATGCCATGGTGTTAAGAATCATCAACAACTTAGTAGGAACTTACCACAACAGACAATAGTAAAAGTGGGGAGGAGAATCAGCAACCAGGGCAATAGAGGAGAAAACAGAAAGTATTTTAATTAAGGAAAATCAAAAAACAAATAAGCAGCATTTGGCAGCAAATAAAGGCAAACAAGCATTCTACAAAATAAGAACTGGCTAAAAAGCATGCAACAGGGGATTAAAGGCCACATTGGGAGAAATGTCCAGCAAGAGGAGATGTCAAGTGCAAAGCGGTGGACAAGAACATAAACCATGGGTGTGTTTTACCATGCAATAAAACATTCCTTGACTATGTTAAAACTGTAACTGAGGAGAGGGTGTATTTCAGGGGTCGATTTAGCATCACACACATTGAAAAGACTCCCCTTAGGCTGTCCTCCATTAACTGGTCACTGAACAGCCATATAACTGGGAGTGCCTCATCTGTCCCTTTGTATCTGTTTGTCTCTTGCAACAGATTAGTGCCAACTACAGGTAGTCCTCAACGTACGACCACAATTGAGCCCAACATTTATGTTGCTGAGAAATTTGTTAATTTTATGACTTTCCTTGGCCCATTTATTAATTGTTGAATCACTGCAGTTGCTAAATTAGTAACAGGGTGGTTAAGTGAATCTGGCTTCCCCAGTGAAGTTTGCCAGAAGTTCACAAAAGGTGAACCCGGGACACTGCAACCGTCATAAATGTGAGTCAGTTGTCAATGTAAATCATGTGACTATGGGGATGCTGCTAAGATCATAAGTGTGAAAAGTGGCCATAAGTCACTTTTTTTCAGTGCCATTGTAACTTTGAACGGTCACTAAGAGACCTCTTGTAAGTCGAGGTCTACCTGTATTAACCTCAATGGGAAACCCTTCCTTACAAGAGAGATATAATTCCTAGGGATAGATATTGCTACTAGGAGGGCAGATGCAGGGGTGAAATGCTACTGGTTCGCACTGGTTTGGGTGGTGGGTGGTTCGGAAACCAGTAGCGGCGGCAGTGCAAGGCTCCGCCCATCCGCCTGGATGTCACCAGGAAGTAATCTGTTTTTGACCCTCTGCGCATGCGCAGAAGGCTTTGCGCATGTGCAGAGGGTCCAAAATCGCACATGACACATGCGGCACGCACACTTCCGAACCAGTAGGGAAGGTAAGTAGATTTCACCCCCGGACAGATGCTTTTGATTTCTTGTGATGTCAAAAGTGAGAAAATTGAAAAACTAAACTGGCTTAGGCCCTATTTTCCCCAAGGTAGCCAGAGTGTGTAATGGAAATAATAAATGGAAACTATTTATCATTTCTTGCTAAACTATCATAAAGTCTGATCAAGCTCCAGATTTGTAATTATAGGGGGTCCTCGACTTACAACCATTCATTTAGTGACTGTTCAAGGTTAAAACGGCACTGAAAAATGTGACTTATGAGCAGTTTCCACACCTATGACCATTGAAGCATCCCCATGGCCATGTGACCAAAATTTCAACTGGCATATATTTATTGTACTGTCATCATTTGCTTACCATCTGTGTAACCTTCCCAGCAGGTTTCCAACAAGCAGTAAATAAAGGAAGCCATATTTGCTTAATGACTGCATGATTCACTTAACAACTGCAGTGATTTGCTTTACAAACTGCAGTGATTTGCTTTACAAAATGACCAAATTGGGGCACAAAAGATGGTAAAATGGGGCAAAAGTCACTTAACAACTGCCTCACTTAGCAACAGAAATTTGGGACTCAATTATGGCCGTAAGTCGAGGACCACCTATAGTAGGCTTACATAGATGGTGTGTGGCCATACTTGGATTTTCTTCTGTGAGAAAGCTTTCAGGTGTTGCAAATTTGCACGTTGGATTTCAAAACAAAATCTGAATCCATGAGGGTCTTTCTTGAAACTGAGTGGCCATGGGTCCAGGAAGTCTGACCTCATGTGCTCTGAGAATCTTTGGCTCTATTTTCCAAGTGCCTTCCTAAGCAAAAGTTCTAACGATCCCAGTTCTGCAGTGGGAATGATCAAAATAAAGGAGCATGAGCCAGGAAAAAGCAGAAAACATTATTCTCACAGTACATTTTACGGGTATAGGAGACTGATTAAAACAACTATATATGTAACTATTGCAACACCAAACAAAGGTGCAGATTTTTTAAAATCTCATCTAAAACTTCTCCACATGAACAATAAGTATTTAGATACAATATGCTGGTATTATTTTCAGAGGACGATCAACATTTTGTTAGCACATATTCCACACAATTGTAAGAAGGCCACATGCAATGAGTTTCCACTGAAATTAATTCAGGACCTACATGCTTAACTGCAGTGGATTCCATGGGAACACGACACAATCAGGCATTAAAGAGGAAAAATACCAAAGGAGCAGAGGACAACTTCTCTGCCAAAAGGAGGGGCTTTTCCACAAAAACAAAAGTTAAAATATATATTTTTTAAAAAATATTATATTTTTACTTAGCTCATAATTTAATGTTCAATTTTTCATATCACGTTCATGGATGTAGTTTATGGCAGTGTTTCTCAACCTGGGCTGGGGGGGCCCTTTAAGATGTGTGGACTTCAACTCCCAGAATTCCCCAGTTAGCATCGCTAGCTTGGGAATTCTGGGAGTTGAAGTTCACACATCTTAAAGAGGCCCAGGTGGAGAAACACTGATGTAAGGGTAAACTGCAATCAAATGGACATGTTGCACTTAAACCTGCAAAATTCTTAATCCTAACTAATGAAAAAGTATGTAGCCTTCTGAAAGTTTCCACCTTTTCTGGCTGAAAGATTCATGTGGAAAAGTTACACCTGCTAAATTTCTCTGTGTTCTATTTGAAGTGTATACATGCATGGATGTCCCTGAAACCATGAAATACAGCTAGTCCTTGACTTACAACCACAATTGAGCCCAACATTTCTGTTGCTAAATGAGACAGTTAAGTGAATTTTGCCTCATTTTACAACCTTTCCTGCAACAGCTGTTAAGTGAGTCACTGGATTTGTTAAGTTAGTAACACGGTAGTT
Source organism: Pantherophis guttatus (assembly GCF_059756535.1). Lineage (NCBI taxonomy): Eukaryota > Metazoa > Chordata > Lepidosauria > Squamata > Colubridae > Pantherophis > Pantherophis guttatus. The sequence continues at coordinate 68,452,156 of NC_142065.1, forward strand.
AAGGGAATCTGGCTTTCCCATTGACTTTGCTCGTCAGAAGGTCACAAAAGGTGATCACATGACTTTGGGATACTGCGTCATAAATATGAACCAGTTGCCAAGCATCTGAATTTTGATCACGTGAGCATGGAGATGCTGCAATGGTCGTGTGAAAAATGATCATAAGTCACCTTTTTCAGTGCCGTTGTAACTTTGAACAGTCACTAAATGAACTGTTGTAAGTCGAGGACTATCTGTACAAAAAAAAATGTTTTTTTGTTGTACAAATGAATCTGACTATCTTGGTTGTTCTTTTAAACTAGCCACCCCTCACAGCTAATCTATCAGATACACTAAACTTCAGAATTCAGAATTTGGAATTCAGAATTCCAAATAATGGTCAATAGAACATGCAGGGAGGCAAAAGACTGGAGAAGCTTGTTTTATATGATCTTAACACTGATTTGATTTAAATTTAAGGCAATATCAGGAATAGTTTTGGGCTTCAGTAAAAAAGACCACTGATGATAAAAAAGAGAAATAAAACTGATATGATGTATATTGATTTGGGTTATTTAAAATTATTTAATTTTTCATTTCTACCATTAAATCACACTTCTACCTAAAACTAAGAAAGTTTGTACCAGATCAAGTTCTCAAATTACAAAATTCAAAAATGTGTTGCTGTTATTTTGCTTGCCCTTTGTGTAAGCAAATATTCTGATTAGTTTGAAACTATTAACTATAACTTCCCAGTTTTGACCTAAATTAATTTATTAAACATATATCTTAAATATTTTACTGTGGCCCTTACCAGAAAAATAAGACTGAATAATGTTATACGAATGAGATAAAGTTGGTAGGTTATATTTAGATTTGTGGTTGCTGAAGTCACAGCTGCTTTTACAGGTTGCCAATTTTTGTACTGGATCATAATGTAATTTGAAAAGTATTAGGGACATTAAAATTATGCATCACATAATCAAAGCAAATATATTTACTCAATGGGGTACTTGAAACCCGTGCTCTAACTAGGTATTTGGGAGCTAAGCGTTAATCTGAGTTAATTTGGTTTTTGTTTTTCAGTTTTGTACAAGAGACAAGTATATGCAATTCATAAATAAATACTTGTTATGTGTTATGATATGAGTAAACTTATGCATTTTTGCATTCAAACTCCTTGAACATTAAATCGACCCCTGTGTTGGGGGTAAGAACATGGTAGGAAGAAATGATATTCTAAGTCAATATAGATGAGAAATAAAATTAACAAAAATAAGGAACTCACAATGGTAAAAATGGTTCATTCCCCCAAAGAACCTCATTAGTGTCATAATTCATGCACTACCTAAATTGTCTAAAATGACCACAACAGTTTTACTAATACTTTTTGGTTAATTAATTCAGGTCAATCAATAGCAGACAGCAACAGATACCCACAACTAGCATATGCGGGCAAAGCATTGGCAGGAGGCATCAAACCAATCTATTAGTCTTTTTTACTAGCTAAAACATTACCTACCTCCCAGCCAGTACTCTGTATAATAAAAAGTAAAAAAAAAGAAGAAGTATGTAATAGAAGCAAATGCAGAATTTTCTTGACATGCCATCAACAATAAAATAGTATACATCTACAATGGTTTAATGGTTTTTAGGGGCCACGTATTTACATTAGCAGTTTTTGTTTTCATTTCACCAGAAGAAACATCATATGGGAAAGAAGAACCTATGGAAATAAGATATTTTTGCTGAATGCATTGAAGGCTAACTCTGCAGAGGATGTGACCATGGGTGTCTGCCTCCTATATAGATGTTCTGTTCTAACTATCTGTTCCTTTCTCTTCATTGTGGCGAGGAAGGGGAACGTGATAAAGAAAATACCCAACATAAAGGGGTTTAAAAGGAATGTGAAACCTCTCTTACCACTGCAACATATTCACCATTTCAGCCTGAGATTCAGGTTAATGTCAGACTGGAGAAATTCAAATTTTGTGCATGAGTTATGCAATAATTTTTATGCAGTGTTTGTTGTGCAATGCTGGTACAGGTAGTCCTTGACTTATTACGACCATTCATATTTACGACAGCCTCAGAACCGATGCTTTACAGCCTGCAAAGGGCCTCCAAGTCATCGTAAATGGTGACGGCCTTATCCCTCCCCCCCCCACCCCCGTGGCTACATGATTGCATTTCAGGCGCTTAGCTTAGTTCAAATTTATCATCTGTTGTCAAGTGCCCTGCAATCATGTGATCACCATTTGCAATCTTCTCTGCTGGCTTCCCCAGAAAGTGAATGGTGAAGTCAGAAGAAGACCGCAGAGAAGATTGCAAGCAGAGGGGATGGAGGATTTGAGGCCTGTTTCCCCAGTGCACTGAGGGATTTCTCCTCTTCTCCTGACAAGGAAGAAAAATCCTCCACTGGAGGGACAGACCTCGAATCTGGCAAAATAGCTACTAAATGCCAGCCTTCTGAGCAGTTCAGAAAGCTCACATCTACTACCGTTTGGGGAGGGGCGAACACCAATCAACACCAGCCTTCTGAAAGGCTCAGAAGGCTGGCCTTTGCTAGCAGCATTAGGGGAAGGAAAAACACCAATGAATTCCAGCCTTCTGGAAGGCTGAAGCAGACTTCATATCTGGCCAAAGTGTTAGTGAAAACGATCGTTCAGAAGACCCTTTCTTCAAAACGTTTGATTTCGAGAAGGAGCCTTCCGTATCATTGTGAGAATGGGGCTGACTTGCAAGATGGAATTGGTGGCCTTGGCAATCAGGAGCTGCAGAATAATACTAAGGTAACTGGATCTGGGGTTGGTGAGGAAGGGAAAGGCCCCAAGTCTCCCAGGCATGGTGGAGTGGAGAGAGGGGCCAGGCCTCATGAGTGTGGAGGGATGCCCAGCCCTCTCGCCACCCCATCACACCCAAAGGCCTAGACTCTCTCCATGACACTCCACTTAATGACAGCAACTGGAAGACCTGGGATTGTGCTCACATAGTGTCTTAGTTAACAACAGCTTTGCTCAACAACAAAGATTATGGACCCCAATGCAATAGTAAGCAGAGGATTACCTAGTCCTCCACTTATGACCAACTAGGACCAGAAAAAATTATTGTTAAGCAGTGCAGTCATTAAGAGAGGAATCACCTGATTTTATGACTTTTTGCCATGGTCATTAAGCAAATCACGCATAATCGATTAAGTGAGACACTGTATGACTGTGACTTGCAACCTCCTGCTGGCTTCCCCATTGATTTTGCTTGCGGGAGTTTGGATGGGAAAGTCACAAAGGTTGAACACATGCCCGCAGGATGCAACAACTGTCTTAAGTGGGAACTGACTGCCAAGGGCTGGAATTGTGATCACATGTCTGCCAGGATGCTACAATGATCCCAAAAAGTCCCTTTTTAAAACGTTGTAACTTTGAACCATTATTAAATGAATGGCCAAATTGAGGGTTTCAAAGAATATTAGTATATGAATCAAAATAAAGTTTATTTTCTACAAACGCTCAAGGTTTTTTTTTAATTTCTTAATCATCGCAAATTTTCTCCAAATTGTATAAATGGTATTTACAATACTGTATATTATCTGTATAGACCAAAGACCTAAGAAATATCAAAGTAGCCTCTAAAAATATAGGCAGTACCAAGCAAGGTGGGGCTTTCTTTTTTTAGTAAAATTAGGTGTTCAGGTCTAATAAATTCAAAATTTCCAAATATTGGGAGGGGCCTTTAGGTATTGCTCCAGGGACTCCAGTCATGATTACTATAATAGTGGATTTATGTTTTCATTAATATTTAATCTGCAAGTCCCATATTTCACAATGTTTTCAGATTGATTTTTCTCAATCCTAGCATCGCCCAGAATAGCAACATCAATGACCCAGACTGCCTTCTTTTCAATAAATCAGGACTTTATGACCAATGTGCTTATCAGTTTGGATTTTAAAGTCCCATAAGATCTCAATCCACTCATTTTCCAAAACCTTCTCAGCTTGACGGTCCCAATAGTTCTTGCTATATTCAAATCCAAATCTCTGGCTTATTATGGTTATAGTTATTTCTTTTGCTACAGGTCTTGTTCCAAATGCATGTAAAAAGGTAAGCCTTGAACAAACTTACTCATGTCATCCAAGGTTAAAATTAGTGCCAATGCAAAACCAAATCAGAAGGAAACACAGCATTGTAGTTAACTCTGGGCCAGAAAGGCACTAGGGGAGTGTTATATGTCTGGTAACCAAGAAATCAGCAATTTTTCAAATAGCCCGGAATCAAAGTTTACTCTCTAACCTTTTGAAAAGGGAAAATTATTTGCAATGGAACATTCTCAATAGTGGAGACATCAAGATCATTTACGTTGATACAATAGCTTCTAGAACAGATTTAATGGTTAGTAAATTCTACACATCCTATTTGTGATATGGCTAGAACTTGTGTTTGAAAGATAGTAGAAAAATTACATTAAAATAGTCTAGTTTTACTTTTAACTTACAACCTGGTCTTATCATAGTCTGCTGATATTATTATGCAAATTTCTCTTTGCTTTGGCCATGTCATAAAAAGCTTGCTAGCTGTTGCTATAGTTTTTAGCAACAGGATGCCATTCAGTTCTCTACATCCAAGGATACAGCCATCTACGTTCCCATCATCTGTACAACTCAGGACAGTTTGGATAAACAAGGCATCAACTGCAGGACCTAAAATCGGTACCTGCCAATCAAGTGCACTGAGCATTCAACTTACTGACTTTGGGAGCTCCAGCAAGTGTGTAGTGGTTTGTGTTTTTACTGAGAGTTGATAAAATTTCAGTTGGTTTTTATTTTAATGTCATTCTTTGTTTTTGTTTGTTTGCCATCCAGAGTTTCTTGGATAGATGGTTATATAAACTGGATAAATCAATAAATGACTGATGAGGAAAGTGGCCCGCATAATAATTGCACTCAATTCTTTCATGTTTTGTGGAGTCAGCTTTTTGTTTGTACAATAGGCACAGAATAGAATGTACCAATAGACACAATAATTGCTACCTGACTTAAGTGGGTGGCTCTAGAAAAATTAGAAGAACCATTTAGCCATTGTTTTGCCAACCAAACTGATTGCACACTTTGTAATACAACCCATTGACACCTCCGATATTGTGCTGTTCTGACAAAGTGCATTGGTCTAATAGAAAATCAGGCTGATATATTTTGCCACTTTCTTGCCATAGATCCCACAGGCATTACCTGATGAACTATCTTGCTGAATGCATCCTGGAGTTTACCATGAATTGTGGCCAGTTTCTTGGCATCTCTGTTAGCTTCATGAATTGGAATAAGGATTTTGTAAACCTCGTTGACCGCTTCATACATACCAGCCTACAAAAGATTGCATGTCAGATGGATCTATTGCTTCGCCAAGAAAATAAACATCCTAAGTGCAGCACATGATAAAAATGCTTCATTATGACAAAGAAACTGAAGAGCTCGTTTGCTATACTTTCGTTGTTATAAGAGAACGTAATCTAGAGCACAGAATAATTCTGAGGATTCCTTTTTATACATTCCATGAAAAGGCATCTTGGTATCCATCAGCCATTTCCCTCTTTCCACTGCCTTTCAGAGGGTTGAAAAAATAGCCCCATTATTTGCATAAACAAAACGTAACTGCCCACGTCTTCAATTCCTTTCACTCCTATTCCATTTCAGTTCAGTTAAGCAACTGAAATGTAAACCCACTGGTAGAGTTGTTATATGTTTACCTCTGAGTGCTCAGTGCTTTCAAATATTTACATCACATATCATCTATAGCAGGGGTCCCCAACTTGTGGGCCATGGCCCACTAGTGGGCCGTGAGGGGACTGTAACAGAGTCACAGAATTGGCTGACGAGCGCATGCACATACACATGCACCCTCACTTGCACGAGCAGTGGGCAAGCGTGTGTGCTCCATTTGTGTGAGCAGCAGGCATACATACACTCTGCTCGTGCAAATGGAGCTGCATGCGCCCACCCTTGCCAGCTGCTTTTGTGAAACCATCCCTTCTCCCCACCCTGCTGGTCCACAAAGCCAGAAACATTGGGGAACTCTGATCTATTCTATGTAGCTATAAAGAATTACCAGACGAAATACAGAAAGTATGAAATTCTTCTACCATGGAAAAACAGGCTGCAGCTTGTTCCAGTAGTCCAACCAGACCCGCTTCAGTAAAATACTTTCCAGAACATATCCCTTCTTCATCTGGAGAGACCACATCATCAGAAACTGCAGATTCTTCTAGAACATTTGAAGAAACGTTCTGAGGAAATATAAAGCAATTACTTTCATTAATGCCAATATACAAATCTCCTGACCAAAGCACTAAATCTTTTCTTTGATGTGCAATTATATTTCAGTATAATGGGACTATTCTGGTAATAAAAGCTATATTCCCTTTTCTGGTTTATCAGAGAGAGCCTCCATAGACGGTAAAAATTAAGAAAACCTATTACAATGATGTCCAGATTATTCCTGAAAGTTATCATTTTGTTTTGTAAAGCAATTGGCTTAGATTAATGTAGATGAACACTCATTCATGGAGGGCATACAGTTAAATATATACAGATTATGACAACACACTCTTCGTGATAATTCTTACATAACTTTACCCAAACCTTGAATCTCTGAACTTTCTCCTACTTGCTGTAACTTCGGTTGGGACTGATGCAATCATTCTGTGGGCTTCATCTAATATAGTACCAGCATTTCCTGGTATTTTTCATTGCTGATACGACAGCTACAATTCCAACAGTTTATCTTTCTGTATTGGAGGTTCTTTGAATTTTGTCAAAATAGTCAGTAAAAGAGCCAAGCCACACAGTTTACTTCAAATGAACCTTCCTCAACCTAACACCCAGTGGAAAGATGAGAATCACAACTTTTAAGATGACCAGTCAGTTCATGATCAAGATAGTTAAGACATTTTGGGAGGTGTAATTCTAATATATGCAGTGTGCATAATATACATTCCGCTGGGAAGACCCCTGAAAATGGAAAAATATACAAGTAGCTTTCCTACCAGGAATATCAAGAGAATGCTCTTAAAGTGAAGCATTATGGGACAGTCAGTAGTCGCTAAGACAGGGGTGTCAAACACAAGACCTGTGGGCCAAATCCGGCCTGTGGGGTGCTTAGATCTGGCCTGCGGGTTCACCCTAGAAACAGTGAAGGACCGGCTTGCGGTGCTTCTGCCAGATAAAACGGAGTTTGGGAGGGCTGGGCGTGGTCCTTGCGACCTCAGTTTTCGCTGGAAGAGGGTTGCAGGAGGCTGTTGCAGGTCGCGAGGTTTATGGGGGTCCGTTTTTGCTGGCAGAGTGCTCAGGCTGCCACAGGTGCCCCTGACACAAATGACGTTGAGCTGACCATGCCCACCCCCGCCCCCCAAGGTCAAACAAAAACCTGTTCTGGCCCTCAATGAAGTTTAATACCCCTGCACTAAGAGATCACTGGATTTAAATCAAACAAATTTCCCAAGGGGCAAAGCCCATATTTCCTGAAGCTAGGGTAGGAATACAGCTAGTCTTTGATTTATAACCGCAATTGAGCCCAAACTATCTGTTGCTAAGCAAGACAGTTGCTAAATGAGTTTTGCTCCATTTTACCACCTTTCTTGCCACAATTGTTAAGTTTGTAACATGGCTGTTAAGTGAATCTGGCTCCCCCATTGACTTTGCTTGTCAGAAGGCGATCACATGACTCTGGGACATTGCAACCACCATAAATATGAGTCAATTGCCAAGCATCTGAATTTTGATCACATGACTGTGGAGATGCTGCAATGATCGCAAGATTGAAAAATGGTTATAGGTCACTTTTTTCAGGGGTGTAACTTCAAATGGCCACTAAATGAATGTTGTAAGTCAAGGAGTACCTGTATTCTGCTCAATTCTTGTGGCGCACAATTTCCCCCCCCCCACCTCTTAGCACAATCCATAGGAAATTGCTATCTGAGGGAGTCTTCTTTCCCGTTTAGGATTACTTTCTTAATATAGTAGTTTCACAACTCTACCAAGTTATGCTTTCTTGGACTTTATACAACATAGTCCTTGATTTACGGCAACAATTGAGCCCAAAATTTATGTCACTAAGCGAGACATTTGTTACATGAGGCATGCCTCATTTTACGACTTTTCTTGCCACAGTTATTAAGTTAATCACTGTGGTTGTTAAGTTAGTCACACGGTTGTTAAGTGAATCTGCTTTCCCATCGACTTTGCTTGTCAGAAGGTCACAAAAAGTGATCACATGACCTGGGGACACTGTAGCCGTCATAAAAATGAGTCAGTTGCCAAGCGTCTGTATTTTGATCATGTGACATGGGGATGCTTCAACGGTCATAAGTGTGAAAAATGATTATAAGTCACTTTGTTCAGTGCCGTTGCAACTTCAAATGGTCACTAAATGAACTGTTGTAAATCGAGGACTACCTGTAAAATCCAGTTTTATAATCTGGGAAATTAAAAAAACCAAAGTACCTGAAATGTAACACATCCCACAGGGAGGTATTTCCGATCCTCCAGCATGCTTAGATATTCAGCCACCAGAGCTGCAGAGTGAACCAAACACTGTGCCGATTCGGCGTGGTTATTTCTGGCGGAATGTTTTCCAGCCATGTTCTGCAGCCAGGTTAGTCGTAGATCTGGGGAATTCTGATATCCTTTCGCAATTCTAGTTTTTGAAAAGCCAGAAGATTCATGTTAATGTGTATTTCTTTGCCTGTGTTTTCTGAGAGAGAGGCAAACTCCATAAATCCTACCTGTACATCAAGTCAATTAGCATTTCCGGATCTTCCTGGTGTTCCTTCATTTTAACTGTATCTGAGAGGATCATATGGAGATTGAACACAAGATCCTGTACCTGAAAATATGCAACACGAAAGAAATAAATGTATACTTGTTTATATACATATATTAATCTGTTAATATAACATTCACTCATTGCTCAAAGTCTGGTAGCAAACTTTGACAGAACTAAAAAGATTCATCATTAGTTTAGTCTGATTTAGAATTACTTGTCTTATTCAAATTTTGTATTGTCATTCATTGTATCAGATATCAGGTTTCTACTGAGCCCAAAATCATTATTCCTCCTGCCCCATATGAACTACTAATGCTAGAAAAAAAACCTTCAAAATTTTGCAAAAACACATTTACAATATAAATTAAAAAGTGAATTTGAATTTCAACCAATTTTGAAAGCGATGTTTATATCCAAACCACAACCTGAGTCAATACACCCATTTAATTTTAACTTCAACTATCTGTGCTGACTTCCAAGAATTTTACTTTACATTTTCTACCACCTCTAAATATTTACTTCACATTTTTGCATCAATAACTCTTCTAAGATTCTGCATCGATTAGACCTTCTGAGAATGAACACTTGTTTTTTCACCAAATCTAAAAGCACATAGACTGAAAATTGAGGATTTCCATAGTCTGTGTAGGGCAGCTTTGATTTGCCTGAATAAGTTGCTTCATGGTGCGTTTACCTTGTCAAAGCAAACAGACAATCTGATTACCATTAATAAACTGGTTTGCATCACTTCCCACAGAAAAGGTAACTTACGGGCGCTGGCTTTCCCTGACAGCCAGCCGCGGGAGAAAGGTAAGGACACGCTGCTTGGCGATGAGAGAGCGGGCAGCGGCTCTGGAGCAAGGCTGGTGTCGGGGAATGGTGCATTCCCCGACCTGGTTGAGGCAGGCGGCGAGCAGGCGGCGGCTCCAGGGCCCGAGGGAATGGCGCATCCCTGGGCCCTGGCCCCAACCCAAAGCGAAGAGAGAGCGAGTGGCGAGTGGGTGGCAGAATAGAAATTTAAGAAGTTTTCCTACTGGGTTCTGTGGGTGTGGCTTGGTGGGAGAGGGTCTTGTGACTGAGTAGGCATGCCTGTTAGTGACATCGAATTGGCCATGCCCATTCAGTCACAGGACACTCCCCCCACCAAGCCACGCCCACAAAACCGGTAGGGAAAAATGTTAGATTTCACCCCTGGGTGGGTTTGTATAGCACACATAATTTTGAGGATGGTATTAAGTAATTTTGGGGGAGTCCATCATAACTTTGAATGGTCATTAAGCAAAGGTTACTTATACTTTTTCCATGCTGAGTGATAATTTTCTCTAACCTGATCAGGGAAGGTTGTTTCCTTTAATTCCAGATCCTCTTCTGCATAAGTCAAAATGGTCTTCAGAGAACGTCTCAGAAACTCTTCATTAAAATTTTGAGATGTTCCCACTAGAGATGAGAGTGACATAGTCACCTGCATTTTAACTCTAGCAAAGTTCTGAAACAGACAAATTACCACTAAGTCATTAATCTGTTACTAAGAATAGTTTTCAAAAAGAAAAGCTTCATAAATTTCGTAAACCCAAAATAGAAAATAATCTTGTTAGAGGCATCTGAACCAAAGCCCCCCCAAAACTTTTTCTCCTAGTATCTGAAGTTCTCTAAGATTGAATTATTAAATTTGGTGGTAGAGCAATAAATGAAAGTAACCCATTTTTTTCCTAAAATTATTCAGTAGAAAATTAAGACAGATATGCTAAACCAAGTGACCAACGTAGAACAAAAAGAAGTTAGCTGTATCCCCGCTGGTGAAAAAGAAATGTAATTGTCCATCCCCTCCCAGTCTACGTGACTTTCCTCAGTACCAAAAGTTTACTTGTTCTTACTTTAAGAAAGAGATAAGAATAGTATTTATATATTGATTTAATTGTATGGTTCTGAAGCCATCTGTTTCCAGATGTCTATATTCTTAAAAGAAACAAACAATAAGATAGGGAAACTGATTGTGTACATCCAGAAGACTAAAGAAACTATAATCTCAAGCAAAAAACTCCTAACACTAACATAGCTTCAACATCTCCCTACCCCATAGGTGGGGAGAATAGCTGGGATTTGGAATATCATCAGGGTGGGAGCTGCATAGATCTATACAGATATATACTGTAGATAAATGGATGCTATTCCAGAGAAGAGGCACTGTGACACAGAAGGCAAGAGATTTTACTTCATATTCATCAAGTCTAATACAAGTCTTTTGGTCAACACAAGGCTACTGAAATTCTCATTTTAGAGATGTCTCTCCTTCCATAATTCCAGACATCCCACAATTTAGATCAGGGGTCCCCAACCCCTGGGCCGTAGCCCATTACCAGGCCATGGTCTATTCAGAACCAGGCCGCCTGAGCAGTGGGGGCAGCTGTACGCATGTAGCTTGACTTACATGAGCGCCGGGCCGGTGTGCACTCATATGCACCCGCAGCGCAACTTGTGCAAGTTGAGCTGTACGCATACACATCAGCCCACCACTTGCGCAGTCCGGTTCCCCTCCCCCTACCACAGCTGGGCCGCCAAACCGCAAAGGTTGGGGACCGTTGATTTAGATAATCTGTGCACTTTCAGAAATAATGTACTTACATTCCCAATCTCAAAGTTTTGCCTCATGAGGAGATACAGAGAGGCACTGGCATGGGACCGTATCATGCTAATGCTACTGCTGCAGTGGCGCAGGAGTCGAAGGCATAGATCGGCACACTGCTCAGTCTCTTCTTCAAACAACAGTTCTGGGAACTAAAATGGCAGGATAAGAGGCATATTATTCAATAAAAGCTAGAAACAATGAGCATTGCAAATGTCAAGATGATTCTACTTTATTTGCACTATAATTATCTGCTCTCATCTTTCCTGGGATCACCTGCTCACTAGTCCAAGTAAAGCAAGCTTTCAGTTGCGTTTTGCTAGCAGAAACCGTGGAAGTAAAGCTGTCCCAGGTGCAAAGTAAGCTCATTCAAGAATGACAAGCAATGGTAACTTACTCTGAGCTACTGAATTTAGATTAGTCAGTCTCAGTTCCAAAATTAAATAAAACCTCCTCACTCGGTACTCTATTTTCAAAACACTCACCTTTGAGACTAAAGCTCTTTGAGTAGCAAAGCAATGCTGGAGATAAAGAGCACTTTGATTGCAGGCCATGCTATGTAGAAGAGCCTTCAGTACCCCACCAAGAATACTTTCCTTGGATTCAGTCACCGAAACCGTCTGTAGCCAAAGACAACAGGGTATCAGAAGCAGTCAAAAAATCATTTTAAAGTGAAGTGCGGTAAATGCACAATGAAAAGCTAATCCTAATTCTGAGGCATCAGTAGCCCAGTCACAAGGGCTGGGATGGGACTATCATTCTCAAAGAACCATTATGGGAAATACCAAGCATACTCAGGGCAATAAAACTAGCCCTATGCATTCTGAAGCATATGCTGAAGAGGACTGAAGCAGCTCTTCAACAACACACGAGCTTATCCCCAGAGCAGTGTTAGACTAGCTGAGGAATTCTGAGAGTTGCAGTCCACGCATCTTAAACTTGCCAAATTTGAGAAAACATTGCCCCAGAGGCTAACAACTAAGAAGCTTGATGATTAAAAGATTATATTCTACAGCAAGGAGGGAGAGAATATCGATACATTTTTAATCTTATGTGTATTTGCTTGAGAAGAATTCCCAACAATATGGAAATATTTGGCTAATAAATACAAATTGCTGGAATTGTTATTTACAAGGAAGCAAACTGATGAAAGAAATGAATAATAAAAACAGAAGAAATTTCATCAAACTTCCTTTTATTTTATGTTCAAACCTGTTCTTAGCCTGTTGGGCCTGTGACTCTCATACATGAGAACTGTTGCAATGCTGCCAGATTGGAAGGATTATGTAAAATAATCATTGACCTATCACTATTCATTCAGTTATGATGGTACTGAATGAATGGTGGTTAGGAGCAGTCCTCAGAGTTCCCGTTGTCCCAGCACATTACACATATCCCAATCAAATGACTGCAGTCTGGTGCAAGCTTGGCGCACTTGCAACCAGTTGCAGCACTGCACAATAACAATTGACATTTGCAATCTTCTCTGCTGACTTCTCCAGAGGTTCAGTGGGGAAACTGGCAGGGAACCCCGTAAGGCACTAGGGCTGTGATGGCGAACCTATGGCACGCGTGCCACAGGTGGCATGCGGAGTCATATCACTGGGCACGCAAGCTCAGCTCCTGATTTTCATGCCTTCTGGGCCCACCGGAAGTCAGGAAAAAGGCTGCTTCTGGGCTCCGGAGGTCCCCCGGGAGGGTGGGGAAGGCCATTTTCACCCTCTCCAGGCTCCTAGAAAGCCTCTGGAGCCTGGGGAGGGTGAAAAATGTGCCAAAAGTGGGGGAGCATGGGGGGGGTTGTGCACGGGGGGGCATAGAATTATGGGTGTGGGCATGTGTGCACACAACCCCCCTGTACTCCCCCCACTATTGGCACGCTATGGCAAAAAGGTTAGCCATCACTGCACTAGGGTAAGTCTCCCAAACCAGTTCTTCTATACTTGTGTCGCACCAGCTATCCACATATTCCCTCGCATCCAGGCCATGACACATCACTCTCTTGCTCTCTCCTTAACCTGTGCTGTGTCTCTTGCGTACCCTGCCACCCTCATGTGCATTCTTTGCAGCCTCTCACACCCTCCTTGACTAACACTCTGCCTCTTATGCACCCCTTAGACTCTTGCACACCGTTCCCAAACTGTGCTCTTGCACAGCCCTTCCACCTTCACCATGACTCCCCCACACCCTCCCTAGTGTACACACACCCCATCTTCTTATTCTGTCTTCCATCCCACAGCATCCTTTTACCTGCCTGCCCGCCTAGGGCTTGCAACTTTTTGCCAATTTCCCCACTGAATTTGGTTGTGGATATCTGTCATGAAGTTGCTTGGCTTAACAACAATAGGATTCAGTTAACGGCAGTAACTAGGGCTGTAGAGATCGCTGCCGCTAACCAATGCAGTCATGCTTTACAACTGCCCTTAGCAATGGAAATTCTGGTCTCAACTGCTGTTGTAAATTGAGGACTACCTATAACCAGCATTCTTAGCATACATGGTTAGCAGAGGAGATCAGGAATTATATGAAAGAAAGTGATGACTACTCTGCCTCCAATATTTCACTCAGTGTCTATATTGGTTGTAGATGAAGGAAAGGACTTTTATCTACTGCTACAATTAACATGGTGGAGGAGAAGATCTTCATGAACTTATGTGACAGAAGACTGTCTCACTGGCCTTGGCAAGATGCCCCATAAGTCTGAAGAAATCTACTCCCATCAACTGGACCCAAACAACGTTTCCCTCTTAGTTGCTTATGTAACAGATCTTCCCCTTTGCCATCAAGGTAATCCTCTTTACTCTCCAGGTTTGCATGGAAGATGAAACTGTCATATTTCTGAAGCTGCTTAAGAAGCGTAGCTTTCCTCATAAAAGGTTAATATCCATGATTGGCTTATTTACAAAGCTAGCTGTGATGTCGATCGGTTTACAATATGCTTTTATAGGATTTTGCATTCTGAAATATTGATTTTTTTTTTTTGTACAGAAACAACACATTCAGGTTATTAGAAACTATGTCAAATACTTTTAGCATCCTCACCTGCACAATTATCTCTAAAGTATCCAATATTATCAGATTGGCTTCTGTTGCCAAGTTACCATCAATAAGTGCTTCATGTTCAATCTCTGCACGGGACCTGGTAGAAGTAAAATAAACACTAAAAATCTATGTTCCTTCAAGACATATAACAAAGGAAAGCAAATGCCATTCTGCTTGGAAAATAGCATGCCTCCTAAAACCCCTCCTACAATATAAAAATAGTTCAAAAAAGGAGAAAATAAAACAACTAATCTGATTGTTGTCTTTTTGCAGTTTTTAAATCGTGCATGGGATCTGAAGATGCTGTAGAACAACTGCATCCCCAAGGAGTAAAATTGGACTAGATGGACCAATAATCTAGCTATTTTGGGGAAACATTTTTTCTGGCAAATACAGATAAAATACAGGCAAATGCATACGCAGAGAGATGAAAAAAGACAAATTATTGGCTTAAATGGATAATGGCCAGCCTAAATGGGATATTTTGACTGAAATGGAACCAGAAAGCTGATGCGTTTCTACAGTGGAAGCAATCTTTTTGCTGCACCTGTTAATAGGCTTCTACATAATTATAATTTAGGTTTTCATTAATCCACTATTCTTTCAAATGTTGCTTGGGAAACAACCCAGTTGCAGCTTCACCAAATTGTTTTTGCAACCGCTTCTGATGTTTTTAGGACTGTTAAAACATTCCCAGACTTTGTTTTTATAGCACAAGGATGATTATTTTATATTCCTCGTCCCACCGTGCCTTATATAGTTATGTTTTTCTTTTAGTTTTCCTACTAGATCAAAAGGCTAAATGATACCCACTGTTTCTTTATCTAAAAAGAATGATTAAAAGTGTAACCGTTCTGTCAATACAATTTTAAGTCCCTTTAAGTTGAAAAAAAAAACCCAACATGTTATTTGTAACAGTGAAAATGGCTTTCCATATTTCATAATGTGAACACAGGGTGGTGCTGTGTGAATAAGTGTCTTCCTAAAATATCTGGGCAATAAAAATGGAAATGTACATCTGGCAGATATCTTTATTTTGCTATCCAATTCTTAAACTATACCTGCTTTTAAAAATCTGATAATGATTCCTCACAAACAGAACATGACACTGCTCCAAACGAGTTGCAGACAATCTCCAGTTGTCTGTGGAATGTCAATGCTAAATACCTCAGAAGAAAAGCAGCCTAAGTTTGATTTTAAGTGAAGAATTTTATTGTTTCAAAAGTAGAGGCTGGCCCTGATCCATACTGACTTCTACTGGCCTTATGAAACCACAGCCATTGTTGAAAATTCTGGATGTTGAAGACCACATATCTGGATACTATCGAGACTGGCTCAAATCCACATTGACATGAACCTGGTGTCCAGATATTACAGCACTCCTTTTGGGTGCTCTGCAATACATTTTTGTGCGTTTGGCTTTAAAATTAATGGTTCTGTGGTCAAGAAAATAATTTTCAGAAATTAGTAAGTAACTTGGGTTCTAAATATACTGTGATCACTCACTTTTAAAATCTCCTTTAACTCAATTATTCTGGGGCAGAGAAAGAAGAGCTGATTTCCTTACCCACTGTGTCTTTCTCGAGTTTTCACGCATTACAGATTGTTTTAATCGCCATCTACCACTTTTAACCGCTGCAAGATTTACCCAGATCATGGCAACAGATTTATTAATTACGTGGACTATAGCATAAACATTGTTCCAGCAGAAAAATACATTTCTTATAAATAAATATGTCCTATGACATCATACAATCCTTGAGAAATATCCTTGGAGCTAATTTAGCCCTTGGCTAAATTATTCCCCCATTGTTGGTGGTCTATGGCAGGGCACCTGGGCTCTCTTGTCAAATTTTTCCAGAATCTCATCTACAGCAAATTAAAAAGATATTAAAGATACAATTCATTTGGCATACAGAGCTGTTTATGACTCTTATCAGAGGTGTTAAGGGATTACGAGACCATGTGCTAGATGTGCAATAATCACATAAGAATACAGACATGCCTCGTGCTACAGAACAAGAAACATTTTTGTAGCAGGATGTAAGCACTCTCTTTTTATAGCCAAATTATTTCACAAAACAACTTCTGCAAAGCATCTGAGTCTACCAGGATCTGGGGATAAAAAGCATGCCACCCAGCCAGCCAGCCAGGCAAAGCTATACTTTTTACAGCTAATTAACCCCAATGTTTCAAATTCCAGCAATTCCTGATATAACAATTACTGCAGTAACACACAGGCATATAAAACCTCTGCAAAGCATCAAAAAACACAGCTGCAATAACAAAATAGGCAAAGGTACAAAGTGACAACTGAAAAACAAAACAAAATAAAACCCGTAGCAGGATACCAATGCTACAATACCTGATTGGTTTGTGGCTTCTAAAAATACAGCACATGTAGAAAAATAATTAAAGTCATGGATTAGGGCAGGAAAGAAGCAACTTTTAAACTCCAGAATACTCTAATGGACTAAGTGACCGATGACGTATATAGTCCCTGCATGTAAAATTTATGGCTCTTGGCTGTATCTAATAGGATATCATATCAGTTTTTACTACAGCAAAGATTACTTTCTTATACAGGTAGTCCTCAACTTACAACACTTCATTTAGTGAGTGTTCGAAGTTACAACGTCATTGAAAAAAATGAATTATGACTGTTATTCACAGTTATGACCATTGCAGCATCCCCACGATCATTTGATCAAAATTCAGACAATGGCAACTGACTCATATTTACATATTTATGATGGTCGCACTGTCCTGGGGTCACGTGATCCCCTTTTACGACCTTCTGACAAGCAAAGTCAATGGGGAAGCCAGATTCACTTAACAACCATGTTACTACCTTAACAACCAGAATGATTCCCTTAACAACTGTGGCAGGAATGATCATAAAATGGGGAAAAATTCACTTAACAGATGTCTCACTTAGCAACAGAAATTTTGGGCTCAATAGTGGTCATAAATCAAGGACTACCTGTAATAGTGTAACTTAATATAATCCAATTGGTTTATTCAGAAGTCCTATTGAGTTCACCATCTTATTCCCAGATACATGGGAATAAAATTGCTTTAAACCTAGCGTACACAGACATTTAACCCCTTTCAAAGCCATTATGTGAGAAATCTTTCCTTAATCAGTGTCTAAATCTGTCCATATTATAGTCCACTAAATTTCAAAGGAGACAACAAAGTCTCCATATACTCTATATCAGTTGCTCAATCTATTAACCTATTAGGAAAAGACGGCATTACTTGTCCAGTTTTTCAGTGTTCTGCCTCCAGTGCGTCATGTCCTTTCTCCACCTCAGGTTCTCTTGACTTCCAAAAGCACTTCCAGAAGGACTTCTTTCTGCAAGGAATTGTAATATTTAATATGGGGCTATGAAGCAATTCAAAATAGGACAACTGTTCCCATGCAATTCCTGCAGTTTGAAAGCATGAATAGATAAGTAGGTACCACTTTGGTGGGAAGTTAATGGCATTTCATGCGCCTTGCTGGTCACACAACTACACAATGTCTTCAAACAAAGCTGAAGCTCCCTCAACTAAGTAATGGAGATGAGCATTGCTCCTTAAGAGTGAGACACGACTTGACAGGGGAAATCTTTACCTTTGCCCAAGCAATAATTAATTTTGGTAAATATTACTGTTCAGTTTCCCAGGTGTAACTTAGTACAATGACAAAGACTGCCTCTATGGCATAGGGAATGAATTAATCAGCTGTCTGTCTGTCTGTCTGTCTGTCTGTCTGCCCGTCCATCCATCCATCCATCCATCCATCCATCCATCCATCCATCCATCCATCTATCTATCTATCTATCTATCTATCTATCCTCTCCCTCCCTCTCTCTCTCTCCATGCTCTGATCATGAGTAGATATCAACAAATGGAAGACAATGGTGTTCATTACATGGATTTTCATTAGAGGCAGACTTCAGCATTTTATGGCTCCCAGGCCGACATCCAACCTTTTGGCTGTCCCTGTCCGGCCCATGTGAATTGCTTTTGTTTTGAAGGCAATTTTTTCTTTCAATTTATGTATGTACATGTATTTGGGCCTACACACCTTCACAGCCCTATTGGTTCGGTCCAGCCCAACAGTCCCACTTTCTCACGTGGCCCCTTCGGAAAATTAATTGCCCACCCCTGGTTGGAAGGGATAATGCATGAATAGGAACTCTTCTTCTTTTAACTATAAAAGCACCAGTCCACTCACCCAATTGTCCTCTGCTTCTTCGTACCATTTCTTGCCTGGCCCCAATGCTCCCAAGTATAGCTTCTTCAAGTTTGGCCCGCATATCTTTTGACTTCTTAAAAGTCAGACTGTTCATTCTTTCAAACACTTTCTTCCCCTAGATGTTTCACAAAACGACAAGAATATAAAAGCAGAACATTGTCTTTCTAAAGATTAGAAGTTCTTTCTAAAAATAAATATTAAAAAGATGAGTCAGGCTGTAAAATGCAAGTAATGTTAGAAGAGAAACCAGAGTTGGCCTTGTTTCATCCAGAGAGAAACTTACAAAGGGTAAAGTGGGGCACATAAAAAAGCGTTTAGAGAAACTAATTCTGGTATCTTTTAGTGGAAAATGCTATTTTAGAACAGAATTTAACAGAATTTTTTTTGGGATTTGTTTTAATCATTTTTAATATTACCTGCCCAAAGTAACATATTTGAGATGGGCAGCCATATAAATCTGCTAAATAAACAAATCTGATAGACATATTACAATATTAATACAAATCTGCCTTAACTGTCAGTGTTACCATTCTCAGAATCTTGAATTTGCAATTAGAGTACAGGAATCTTCCAGCTAAGTGCACTCATTATAATTCTTATGAGGAAACAAAGCTATTCAGTTTATGTGTCATTCAATATTTTCTGGAAGTATTCACTGCAAATTCAGGTGCTCAGGAAATAATGCAATATCAACAAACGTCTTATGTGTCTGAAAAAGAGCTCAACCTCCAATACAATTTTAAGACCTACATTGTACAAACATTTGAAGAAGGCCCATCAAAGGCACCAATCAAAGGTGCACTTTTTAAAGTAGGCAGTGTTGTTTTACCTTATATTCAAAGCAGGAAATGCAAAGATAAAGCAAATCCAACAATCGATTGAGCTGCAACACAGAGAGATCTGTGAACCATTTCTGCAGAACACTTTCGTCAGCATTCTTCAGGACCCATAGGAGGCAGATCAAAAGGTTTCGACTGGAATCAGCTGAAAATGTTGAGTGTTGCCTGCTGGCCTGGATTCAGACATAGAACAGATCAAAACTGTGGTTACCAGTTTGGTACTGAAATAAATTTAGTCCAATTAAAGAAAATTGTTATGTTCTTTGGCAAGGTGTAGAGAATCGACTAGACTCTGTATAAATGGGTCACAGTATCCCCCCTCAGTGTGACTGTGGGGTTCCATGTCAAACTGTAGATCACATTGTGACCAGCGATAAGCTGAGGGCATATACCAGTCAAGTATCTGATTTTTTAATATAAATATATATATATATATATAAAAATGATGCTGAGATTCAATGCTTGGGCGGCCTAGACATTGGTATTTGAAGATAGATCTTTTTAACATTTATATTTTATTGTGTTTTACTAATCTAGGTGAAGTTTTAGTATATACTGCTAATCCATGTACGATATGTCATATGCTAAATAAATAATAACAAGGTGTGGATAAGTCTTTTGACAAGTTTCAAAATGGGAAGAAAAATGTTATATCTTGATCGCCCAAAGGTGCTTTTTCAAAAGGCAACTGAATTTTGTTTATCCTTGAAGGTATTTTGCTTCTCATCTAAGAAGCTTCTTTAGTTCTGAAGGGAAACGTTTTTATTTATTTATTTTATTTATTTTATTGAATTTCTATACCGCCCTACTCCCGAAGGACTCAGGGCGGTGAACAGCCATGAAATAAAACACATACATATACAAAATTTAAAATCGAATAAAATGAATTAAATAAATTTGGCTGAATTAATACCCATAATTTAAAATACCCATATTTTAAAATACAGTAAAAATTTAAAATTTACACTTAAAAGGGAGAAGATTTAGGCAAGGCCAGCTTGATGAAATAAAAGAGTCTTCAGCTCGCGGCGGAAGGTGCGCAGATCCGGAATCCTCCGTATCTCTGGGGGGAGCTCATTCCAGATCGTCGGTGCCCTCACAGAGAAGGCTCTCCCCCTAGGGGCCGACAGCCGACATTGTTTGGCCGACGGCACCTGGAGGAGCCCCTCTCTGTGGGAGCGTACTGGTCGGTGGGAGGCTTTGTTTTCAAGGAAACAAAACAAAGAAAATTAAGTCCGGTTGCCTTTTGAAAAACA
Organism: Pantherophis guttatus; assembly: GCF_059756535.1. Classification (NCBI taxonomy): domain Eukaryota; kingdom Metazoa; phylum Chordata; class Lepidosauria; order Squamata; family Colubridae; genus Pantherophis; species Pantherophis guttatus. Next base: position 68,472,949 of record NC_142065.1, read on the forward strand.
GTACATTTGGGACAGCCATGACCAGGATGACTGAAAATCTCCATAGACAGTTATATCTTTAAGGCACTACCTTAAAGTATCATACTATCGCATTGTTGTGCTATAGTTTCCCAAAGAACCAAAACAATCATATTCAAGTATTATCATCTTCCCCTCTTCATTCTTCAGTTTTCATGAAATATGTTAAGAATAGTGACATCATTTCATGACATGGCTTTCACCCAGCCTTGTTGTTTCATGAATGCAGATTCCCAAATATTTATTTGTACATAGATCTGTTGAAGGAGGATGTTCTTGTACCGTTGATGTGAGGAGAAAACTGGTAGGCCGGGTGAGCTGTGGGACAGAGGTTCCTGCAATGGCCATAGCAACTGTCTGACTGATCATGTTCCCACCCTCACTTTCACAATCCTCCACTGCGACGCAGCTTGGTCTTCCACGCTGGTTGTGACTTTCTGCAGCGAAACAGGCCAATTTCAATGAAATGAAACATTAATGCGGTTGCTTTAATACAGTTACATGGAATACAGACACTTAATAGCAAAACACAGAAAGGTTTTGCATTAGATGGCGTATAAATAATCCACAGAATACCAATCAGGAAGGTTCAGTTGAGCCATCTAGTCTAATTCAAATTAAAACAAACCCCTCCTAATTATTCTTAAGGGACGTGGTGGCTCAGTGGCTAAGAGGCTGAGCTTGTCGATCGAAAGGTCGTCAGTTCAGCGGTTCAAATCCCTAGTGCTGCGTAATGGGGTGAGCTCCCGTTACTTGTCCCAGCTTCTGCCAACCTAGCAGTTCGAAAGCATGTAAAAAATGCAAGTAGAAAAATAGGGACCACCTTTGGTGGGAAGGTAACAGCGTTCCGTGCACCTTTGGCATTTAGTCATGCCAGCCACATGATCACGGAGATGTCTTCGGACAGCGCTGGCTCTTTGGCTTTGAAACGGAGATGAGCACTGCCCCCTAGAGTCGGGAATGACTAGTACATATGTGCGAGGAGAAGCTTTACCTTTTTAATTATTCCTAACATTTAAGCAGAATTTATACTTAAAATGCAGTAGGGTCCTGCATGCCCGGAGGGCAGCAATAGGTATTAGCCTTTGGTGACACATCCTTTCAGGTATTTGAAGACTCTAGAACAAGGGTGTCAAACTCGCGGCCTGCAGTCCACATGCGTCACTAGCTGGCTCCACCTCACCCGGTTTAGCAAAGGGGGAAAAAGTCCCGATATGTCACGTGACACCGCTGTGATGATGCAAATTTGACACCCCTGCTCTAGAATGTTTAGGTAATCATTTTTAAATAGATGGAAGAATGATGTCACTTTTTATTTATTTATTTATTTGTTCAATTTATGTAACTCCCCATCACACAAATGACTCTAGTAGGTCTTTACTTGTCAGAAGGTCACAAACGGTGATCACATGACCCTGGGAGGCTGCAACAGTCATAAATACATACCAGTTGCCAAGCGAATTTTGATTACGTGACCATGGGGATGCTGCAATACTCATGAGTATGAAAAACTGGTCACAAGTCACTTTTTTTTTCAATGCCTTTGTAACTTTGAACGGCCACTAAACAAGTGCTTATAAGTCAAGAACTACCTATACAGCATGCATTCATTTCCTACTCTACAGGTAGTCCTCGACTTACAACAGTTCATTTAGGGACCATTCAAATTTGCAACGGCACTGAAAAAAGTGATTTATGACCATTTTTCACACTTACGACCATTGCTGCATCTCCATGGTCACATGATCAAAACTCAGATACTTGACAACTGAAGTCATATTTATGACCATTGCAGGGTCCCAAGGTCATGTGATCCCCTTTTGCGATCTCCTGACAAGCAAAGTCAATGGGGAAGCCAGATTCACTTAATAACTGGGTTACTAACTTAACAACTGCAATGATTCACTGTGTGCTTGACTTGCAAAGGCAAATAGACATTTCAAGCACACATTCAAGCTTTTGAATGCAGTTTAGAAATTCTTTTTTAAAAACCCAATTTTCTGCTTTAGCTAAATATAGTATTCAGGTAGCAGTGCAGTTAATGGGTTAGCATACCAAATACCTGTGAAATCATACAGCTGGGGCACACTTTCCATGATCACTCCAATCAGAGGCAAGTACAGAGTAGCCACCCTGGCCTTTACTTGTGGGTCAGAGTACCGTGGGTCAGAGTCATGGCTAGAGAGCAAATTGTGTACCATGTTGATGACTTTCTTATGCAATCCAAACAAACTATTTAACAAAGAAACAAAAAAAGAGATAGTAGAATGAGTTAATAGTTTTAGAGCAGATATGGCATGGTAAACACACATATAAGCAGACTCACAAATTTGACTCCTTTTAATTATACCCCTTATTTTATGATTTTTTTCAATTACACTTTATCCTTTATTTAGCTAATCTGAAACAATGTAGCAAATATATTGCAGAATTAGAATTAACCTCTTAAACTAGAATATGCAAAATAAGCCAATATTAGCCACTTGATTCTGCGTCTTTAGCTCCAGTGGTTAATATATAAACTGATCTGCAGATTAATTATTATTTTTATGATGTGCATTTATGAAAAAGGTGAGGAAAAGGAAAAAGAAGATACACAAAAAAGGAAAAAGAGGGGGAAAGGGAGAAAAAGCACAAAATAATTTACAAACATCATTAGAATTTTTTTTTAATTTTCAATGTTTTCTTAATTTAAATAACTAAATGCACTCCATCATTTTAAAACTACTAATCATTGCTGAAATGTTATACGAATATCAACTGCAACAGTCAACATAGTATATAAATCATAAAATAAGATTAAGAATTACAGGAATTTCTATCTAAGCAATTAAGACTTTATACTAAGAGAAACCGACATCTCGGATCTGAAACAAGCCCATATATGGAATTGTAATCCAAAAATATTTCCAAGTTGAATTACATTCTGTTTCAGATTTATTTTTGCAATGCAAAGTTATTTTAGGCACCTAGGCATACACCAAGAACTTAATTAGACATTCTTCTGCAGATTGAATGAGTATAGTTTCCAAAAGGAAGTGTGGACTACTCTTGCAGCAGTTACCACAAATAAAACTAATTCAGCATACTTTTTGAGAATATAAGATTTAGTCATTCTGAGACTAAAGAGACATTCTTGATACTTTCTTGAAACATTCTTGATACTTTCAGTTTTACATGATTGATCATTTTAACTACTTTGCTTCTTCCTATTCTTCCCCATTTTTACTTTTTTGCATTGATGGCTGCAGCAAGAGTCCCTAAAGGTTAACTCTCAGAACCGGAGACAGCCACAAAGGAGCAGAACGTAATCTGTGTTCATTCTAGTTATTGAATATCACAAACTAAGACCGGAACCCAACACAGATTATTTAAGAAGTGGTGACATCACAGCAACCCATGTTAATAAGAAAACAAAAACGTGTATGGTAACATCATAGTGCAAATTTCTTCTTATATATTTTCCTCCTAATATTGGACAAACATATGTCCAATATTAGTATCTATTTCATTTATTATGTTGCATTTTCATCATTTGCCTTCCACTGTAGAGGCCCAAAATACATTGGGATGAATACATAACAAAAGAAAAGAAACCCCAATCTAATTTAAATTGGAGCATTCAACTTTATTACAGGTAGTCCTTGACTTACAATTCACTTAGTGACCATTCAGTTACAACGACACTGAAAAATGTGATTTATGACTCTTTTTCACAGTTATGATCTTTGCAGCATCCCCATAATCATGTGATCAAAATTCAGATGCTTGGCATCTGGTTCAGATTTATGACTGTATCACAACGTGTTCCTTGAGTGGTTTATCACACATATATAAACAATGGTGTTTTGCTTGGTTCTGAAGCATCCCAATGATAGTTCTCTCTAGAAAATGAGGACCAAGAACTGATCACAGCCTACAGACAAAGGTTGCTAGGAATATTAAGAGAGGTGAACCCTGAATGGGCATAACTCATCAAAACTGACCCTAATATAAATGGGAAATGTCATCTTTGCAGTTGGAAAAAATATATGGGAGAAAAACATCAATAATACATATCATGTCTTGCAGTGATGCAATCAAATAATTGCTGTATTTTGGCTTTACATGCTTTATTCATTAACAAGTGATGGAGTCACTAAAAATTTATCTACCACTTCCTCCATTACTTACATTTTTCATTGTGAGTGGTTACTGACCCCAATTACTTCCTATGAGACTATACTATTCAACCACAAACTATTCCACTGGAAAATAAAAGCTTGGTTCAAAACAAAAAACAAAACAAAACAAAACAAAACAAAACAAAACACAAAACACAAAACACAACACACAACACACAACAAAACACAACCCCTTTCTAATGATGCCATGCTTAATAAATTTTATCTTATTTATATTTGTATGATTTTCTTGATGCCTGTGGGATACCTGAGTGGTAGTTAATTTTTTCTGTCAATGGATAGTTGTCCAAAAACACCATACAATACAGTGAAGAATAGAAAACATAGTCTAGCAGTCAACCATGCATTAGCTGTGGTTCAGTTTTTTACTTCTGCAATTAGAATATCACACTAGGCTGGCCATGCTGAAGGCCCTTCAACCTTTTAAGAAACATATGGCTGTTCCACTTATTTGCTCTTTTTTCTGATCCTGATCTGAAAAAGTTGTTATGGTCGGCAAAAATTAGCACAGGTAGTCCTTGACTTACGACCACAATTGAGCCCAAAATTTCTGTCGCTAAGTGAGACATCTGTTAAGTGAATTTTGCCCCATGTTACGACCTTTCTTGCCAGAGTTGTTAAGAGGATCGCTGCAGTTGTTAGTTAGTAACACGGTTGTTAAGTGAATCTGGCCATTGACCCAAAAGTGCTCTTTCAAGCGGTAACTGTCAAGTTTCCGAAAGATGCCCTAATTAATTCATGAGCCATGATCCAAACTTCAAAGGAAATATATTCATTTATTAGGAGCACCATTCCGGCAGTACTCGGATGCAGTTAGGACTGATCCTATGTAGATTTACATTCCCCTATGACCCTGTCTCTCCCCTCCTGTCTGGCCATATCATAAATCACATTCTCCAATTAACCACTTTGGCTGGCTGTGAAACCTAACACCCTCCTGATTGCGGTCAGAAAGAATGTATGGAATTCACTTCAGTTCTCCCTCCCTCCTGCTCATGGCAACTTGAAAGCTTTGCAGGTTGACAGTAACTGGACGTACATGTTTTTTCTTTGAAGACATTTCGCTTCTTATCCAAGCGTCATACTTATTGCATCACGGTATGGCATGCTGGTCTGACAGCCGCAGATAGAAAAACAGAGGGTGGCGAGTACAGCCACAAAACATCGTAGGCTGTCCCCTGATACCACAGAGATCGCTAGGGCTCATTGCCTTAGAAGAGTGAGGAAAATTCTCAGGGAAGACTCTCACCCTGGTTATCACTTCTTTATCCTCCTACCATCAGGAAGGTGATATAGAAGTATAGCCAGCCGCACAAACAGGCTGAAGAACAGTTTTTATCCGTGGGCTCTCAGACTCCTGAATGACAAATAATATCATAACTATGTAATATGATGGACTGCAGGGCAGGCGCAATGTGTAACATGTTCACACTGGTGCAATAGGACTGGGTGTTTTGTTAATATGATTTATTGGGTTAGGGATTTTCTGACTTCACTGTGAGTTGTATTGTGTTGGGGGGGGTGCACTGAGGGAGCTCAATCAATCTCATTGTACATATGTTGTGCACTGACAATAAAGATTTGAATTGAATTTGAATTTGAATTGAATTGAATTGAATCTTCTTCAGCTCTCACTGGATGGTAGGGAATGGAAGGATTTATATTCCTTGCAGACAGCTGGCCGTTTGCATTTCCTGTTGACTTTGCTTGTCAGAAATCTACCAAAGGTAATCACATGACTTTGGGACACTGCAATCGTCATAAATATGAGTAACTTGCCAAGTATCTGAATTTTGATCATGTGACTGCGGGTACGTTGCAAATGTTGTGAGAAAAATGATCATAAGCAGGGCCGGATTTTCCTATAGGCTAACTAGGCTTCAGCCTAGGGCCTCAAGATCCAGAGGGGCCTACACAGTGTGGGATTCTGGGTGTTCTAGGTGGCTCCGCCGAACCCTTTGTTAAATTGCTGGCTCCCCCACCCCTCCGCACCACTATTTATTGCCAATAAATAGTGGTGGGCGGGGGAGCCAGCAATTTAACAAAGGGTTCGGTATTTTTTTTGTAATGTTATTGGCCCCCGGAGCTTCAGCATAGGCTAATTGGCCTCCCGGCTCTCAGCTGATTTGTCTCCGCTGTTTTGCTTCCTTCCAAAGAGTGCTGATTTTTTTCCCCCTAGCTATACTGAGAAACGAAAGTGAAACTGCTTTGCTGTTGCTGCAAGGTTGGAAAATTAGGCAGGCAGAATTCTTTTCTTTTTCCTCACCAAAAAAGGTATGTGCAGACAATGGGAAATTTAGGGAAAAAGAGAAGAGTTCAGGATTTTAAAACACAAAAGAAAAAAAAGCTGTATTTAACTAGGGAATTGTAATAATTGAGATACTATTAATTGTATATTTCTGAAAGCAGAAATGGTTAAGTTGTGGTTTGGAGAAATATATGGGGGAAATTATTTGGTTTATTATTATTGGTAAATATAATTAATGGATTTGTAAGAAATTGGATTGCATGGAAATAATTGGAATATTCATGTTCATATTGATTAATATACAAAAAAGGTAGTTATATAACTAATTGATTTATATTAAAATGTTGAATTTATATTAAACAACTAATATTACATAATTAACCAATGTGAGGATGGATATAAAAATAGATGACAATGGGAAGGGGTATAATATAGAATAGAAGGGAAAAATTGAATTTGATTAAGATTAGAGATGAGGATGAGGGTAATATTGGTTTTTTACAAAAATAGATGAGGAATAAATATGGCAAAAAGGAAATATAGAAATTGTAAATTTAATTGAAATGACTAAACGCTGTTTAAATTTGTGAACCGGCCAAATACTCTGTTCAAAGAAAATACATTGTATGTGTGTTTCTAATTATTGTTATTTATTCATATTTGTTCTCTTTTATTCTTTAAAGTTTAACAATTCATTCTTTATCTTAATATCTTTATATTTGTTTGGGGTTGGCTTTCTTCCCTTTCATCTTTTTTATTGTATAGCAATCTTTCTCCTCAAACCTACCACCTTTCTTTTCTTTCCTTCTTACTTTCTCTTCCTCCCCCTCTTCTTCTCCTCCCTACTTCCTCTTCCTTTCTCCTTCTCCTTCTCTCTTCCTCCCTCTCTCTCCTACTCTAATTTCCCTTCCCTTCCTTCATCCCTCTCTATTGCTGTATCCTTTTATGCATATGGACTACTCAGAGGGCTGAAAAAGTTATTTCTGACTGGTCCTTGCACTTTTGACCAGTCCTTGAACTTACGACTGTCCTCACATTTTACGTTTTTGCCCTATCTTGTCACCATGGTGAAGAAAAGCAGTTGTGAAATGAGTGACATGGTTGTTAAGAAAGCTGCACGGGCATAAATGTGAGGATGGTCATAAGTGTGAGGACCGGTCAAAAGTGCGAGGCCCAGTCAGAAATGACTTTTTTCAGCCCTCTGGGTAGTCCTTTTGTGCATATGGACTACTCAGAGAGCTGAAAAAGTTATTTCTGACTGGTCCTCGCACTTTTGACCAGTCCTCAAACTTACGACTGTCCTCACATTTTACGTTTTTGCCCTATCTTGTCACCATGGTGAAGAGAAGCAGTTGTGAAATGAGTGACATGGTTGTTAAGAAAGCTGCACGGGCATAAATGTGAGGATGGTCATAAGTGTGAGGACCGGTCAAAAGTGTGAGGCCCAGTCAGAAATGACTTTTTTCAGCCCTCTGAAAAAAGTCTATGCACATAGCCACGCCCACCTGGCCACATGACGAGCTACCCACGCCTACACAGTCACGTGACCAGCTAGCCACGCCCACCCAGTCACATGATTGCCAAGCCACGCCCCCAACTAAGCCACGCCCACATAACCTGTTGTTAAATATTGAATCCCACCACTGGTGAAAGGGCCTCATAAGTGGAATAGCCTAGGGCCTCTTTCAATCTAAATCCGGCCCTGATCGTAAGTCACTTTTTTCAATCCTGTTGTAACTTTGAACAGTCACTAAATGAACTGATATAAGTTGAGGACTACCTGTGCAACTATCTAAGCAAATTTAAAGAGTAGTTGAGTGTGAAAGGAACAAGGACTTGAGAAGAAATACATCCTTTCACAGTCCTGTGACAATACACTTGAAGGCTTATGAGAGAGGAAATATGTTTTAAATAATTATAGTCTGTTGGAAACAATTTTAAAAATTTACCTATCTGCTTCAGGATCTAGAATGACAGCTAGTTCAGTAAGCACCAGCCCTGCCAAGTAATGCTGTTGACGAAAAGGAACGGATAGCTCAAACATATTTGCAATCTTCTGATCCTGGACATTTGTTGAGAAGCCAGAACTCTGTAACACAAAAACACAACTTCTGGTAGGTTTTATTATAGGTATTAGTCCTAGTGGCCTCCACAACCTTATCCCATTATTTATTTATTTATATAAATATATTCATAATAAAATAACAGCATGCAAGAAGAAAAAACAACAACAAAGAAATACATTCAACCTTAGTTTGGCAAAAGAATTTATCTGCTTTTTTATTACTGTTCAACAGCTAAATATAACAGGACTTGTTTACTGCAAAGGATAAAAAGGATTCCTGATATAGCTAGATAGAATTTATGAACAGAGATCACATTATTATTACTATTGATGTGTACTATTCGATTTCCATTTTTATGCATTTAGCACAAATATTGGGTATTCAAGTTACAAATTTTAAAAATTAGATTCATGTTAAGACATGGTTTGCAGTAACCATGTTGATAAGCTATAATAGGTATATTTATATATCAAGTCAAAATCAATTAAGTAACTGGTTTATATTTATATTTATCACATCAAGTCAAAATCAATCAAGTAACAATTTGGTTTAACACAGCACAACTTTTTTTAAAAAAAGTCTGCATTTAAAGGAGAGCAGAGCTAAAGAAGAATCTAATTCTACATGAAGCCCTCCAGTCCATTGGATTATTATTAGCCTTCTAACACTACACTATACTTTTGGTATATTACCCACCTGTGATGTTGCTGATGACACTGAAGGAGATGGAGAGGCAGGCGGTGTTAGCAAACTACATGGTAAATTCAGAGTAACATAATGCTCATGGCTACAGACAATCCGAAGGAAATCCAGCCTCAAGGACACTAGCGTGCTGGGGATTGGTAAAGAATAAAGCTTGCAGGACACCTTATGAAACAGGAAAAGCAAAGTTAAAAAGTGACAAGGAAGCTTGGTTCCTACAAAAGTAAACGTATCCATGTTCCTCTAGACTACAAAAATATAGAGCACAGGACAGGCACGTTAAATTTGGCATTCATAAAAAAATGAGCAGGACATTGTTACTTTCAATTTGAGATTTAAAACATTTTGAAGCATTTCCACGCCACTTAGACGATATCCTTTCTGAGTACAACCACGCTGCTGGCCCAGAATACGTTCTATTTAATCCAATGTTTGCTTCCAATATCAAGAGCCAAAAAGATGCTTTGGAGTCTACAAACTGACTCCAACAGTGAGGGCATCCCCAGTAGTTGTTCATCAAATTAGGAGGGGAAGAGAGGAAAAGAGAGAAGGGACAGAATTTTGGCCTCTTTGGAAAACATCCTTTAGTCAGATATCACAATGTATTTTACTCCTCCTCCCCTCTTTCTTTCCTTCCCTCTCCTTCTTGGATGTAGCCAATTCCAAGGATTCTCTACCCCGAGCCCAGGTCTATCTTAGATGCTCTCCTTTTACCTCAATCTTGCCACCGTACCTGTTTGTAGTAAGTCTTAACAAGGCTAAAGACAAATCCTCTGTCCATGACAGATAACAGATCGTTGAGAAAAAATGCTAAACTAGTGTTGAGTCTTTCAATCATTTCTGTATCCTGTATCAGAGGGAAAAAGAAAAGGGCGAGGGGGGAGGAAAAGGACAGGATGTTTCAAAACAGAAGTTTCATGCCGAGGCTCTTATCCAACCACTTGTCCGCTATTTAGAAATTATCTCTCTATCCCAGGGTATACATTTGACAAGAACACAACTGAATTGCTTCCATTACCTTCTGAAACCGGGAAACTATATCACTGGCGATTGTGCTGACCAGCGCAGCTATGTCATCCATGAAGCGCTCTGGAAAACGATTTTTCCTCGGGGCGTCGAGTTTGTCAGCAAAATACAAATGATGCACAATACTTTTTACCTGGAGGAAACATATATTACCACTCGCCATCACTTGCATGAAAAAGGTCAGCTGTGGATAGCAGTATGATTTGATACTATTCTGTAAACCAGATCTAATCATTATAACAGTTGTGAGAAGCTCCAGGTTGCCTTCTTTCCCCATTGGTCTAGCTCTATCTACCATTTGGAATTATCTGGATAATGAGTGGCCACTTTCCCTGAAAGTTCATCCATGATAGGGATCAGGAAAGAAGTCCAGAGGCAATAACAACAAAAGAGATAAGTAGGCCGACTTTCTTTCTGATCATAGTTTCCCCTCCAATACAGGAAAGGAATAGGCAGGTTTTACCAGAGATCTGAACTGATCTCTTGCATAAGGGTTGGGACTTTAGGCTGGGGCACATGAAAGTTGCTCAACCATGCACTGAACAGTTTTTCTCATTCTCTTACCATAAGTTCAAAGAAGAACCATGCTTGCTGAAGAGCTGCTTCACGAACACTTCCACTGCAGACAACCCACTGTAAAGCCAGTTCTTCATGAAAAAGCTAGCAGGATTAAAATTCATGTTTACTCATCCAGCATTTAATTGTTTTTGAAACCGTAATTCAGAGATTCCCCAACTCCTGAGCTACCGCCTGGTACTGGATTGTAGTCTGTTCGAAACCAGGCTGCGCAAACAGCGGGCAAGTGGACATGCGCATGTGCTGCTCCACTTGGGCGAGTGGCGGGTGAGCAAGTGCATGCATGAAGCTCCTTTTGTGCAAACAGTGTACGTGCGTGCCCGCCACTTGCACAAATAGAGCTGTGCGTACGTTCACCTGTCACTCGCGTGGAACCATCCCCTCTCCCCTCCCTTTCCATCGGTCCGCAAAACCAGAAGGGTTAGGGACCGCTGCTGTAATTAGTAAAATAATATCAAGTAATATACAATGATGACAACAAGCAAAACAATTTTATCAACATTATAGCAATGGTTAATGGTTCTTTAACAACCTTTTTAAAAGGAAATATTGCATAGTAGGAAGTGTAAATCCAATTTATGCCAGGCAGAACTAAAGGCAAATTGTAATTTCTGATAAAGTTATGATTTAATTTCTCCTGAAATGTTCTTCTTCTTATTGTTAGAAGAGGGAGGAAAATGAAGCTCAGGGTGAAAGAGTTCCACTCTTTTCTCCAGTTTTACTGAAGAGAAGGTAAGGGAGAAAAACTGATCCAACTGATCTGTTGGAAAACTAATAACAAAAATTTCTTACTCTTTCCATCCATCTCTTGGAAAAACAAACTGGTGGGGAAAAAACATCTATATAGATTCCCAGCTGCTCAGTCCCTGATGCCCTCAAGCAAAAGCAGAATGTCAATAATCTACAATAATTTCTTTCTACCTCCATGAAAGCCATAGAAGATGGTAAGTGGAAGCCCCCTGTAAGCTACACGGAGCATTTGCTCAATCTTTGCATTGCTCTCAAGTGTGTGATAGAAAGGAATTAATGTTTTTACAAAAAATGAAGTGATTCATCTGGATTAACATCCAAGGTATTTTATATTTGTGGAACTAGAATCAAGCCACTGCGACTCTAGTTGACTCAGCACTCTTCAAATTCAGGACACATTAAACACTGACTGAACTGTTGATCACTCCTTGTCTTGCACAACAGCATGAAATGATCTTTGCTATATCTACCTTTTTAGTTGGCAATCGCCCTGTTAATGTTTGTAAGAAACTTGGTGTTTCCGTATGGGAAGACATACGATTACAGCTTCGATCTGCAGCCTGAAAAATAAAATGGTGACAGCACCTTAAAATATGCTATGGATGACACACACAGTTCGAGGCAACGGACATTAAAAAAAGTAACAGAAACATTTTAGATTTCAACCTCTAATTCATTTCAATAAAAGGACCAGTATTACTGAACCTTATGGAGATTTTGAAACTTATTAATAGACAATAAAGCTGTTTGTTTAAAAAAAAGGTTTGTAGGGTCCAAATGGAGATTAAACATTATGCAGTGTTTTCGCTTAAAGACATGAAGTGTTGCAAAAGTATGAAACTAGTTTGTAACAACTTTGCATTTCGCCGACATACAAGAAAACAACTTATATTCTAACTTCTGTGTCACCCACCCCATCTTAAAAAATATTGAGCTATTGCTCAAAATATCAATATTTATTGTATAGAACTACACATAGTCCTCGACTTACGGCTGCCATTGAGCCCAACATTTCTGTTGCTAAGTGAGATATTTGTTAAGTGAGTTTTGCCCCATTTTACGATCTTTTTTGCCACAGTTGCTAAGTGAATCACTACAGTTGTTAAGTAATATGTTTGTTAAGAGAATTTTAATTTTGATTGTTAGAAGGACACAAAAGGTGATCACATTACCCCAGGACCCTGCAACCTTCATAAATATGAATCAGTTGTTAAGCAGCTGAATTCTGATCAGATGACCATGGGAATGCTTCAACGGTTATAAATATGAAAAATGGTCATGTCATTTTTTTCAATGATGTTGTAACTTTGAATGGTCACTAAATGAACTGTTGTAAGTCGAGGACTACCTGTATACAATCAAATGGGGTTTTATTTATACATTTGGTTTAACAACCAATTTTTTTTAAAAAAATTTTTTACTCTTTTACAAAATAATTAAACTGATTAAAAGCTGAAAGCATGGTCAATTGAATTTAACCAGGACTTCATTTAAATCATCACACTGTGTTAAGAAGCAAGGTTAAAATTATCACGATAGTAAGCATTTTGTATTTTGCAGTGTATTACTTGACACATTTTTCAACATTCAGTTTTCATCAATAAAAATAAATTGTTATGAACTGAGATTCACACATTATGTAATAAAAACAAGGTGGCGAATGAGGAAGAAAATGCATTATCAAAATCATAACAGATACAGAAGATGATGATGATGATACAAAATATAAGATTGGCCTCCTTAAAATAAAAGGAAATTAATGAGACATACTAAATAGACATGGCTAATGTAAGTCCTAATTATTTCAGTAAGCCAATTTTATATATGAGTAATGATGCAATATTTAGAAATGTTACATTTACACATAACATTTGAACTATATTACATGTAATGAAATGCTATAAAGCAAGTGTAAAAATTAATTATAGAGCAGGAAAAAAAGAGTTTTGAACATGCGTGAGAACAGAAAAAAATTAGGGATGGATGGTTTCTCATGCAATCTGGTGGATACAAGAGAAAGGAACCATGTGAATTCTTCAAAACAGGTAAAAGTATGTGAAAGGGATTGCAGTGATGACTTGAGGGAGAAAGATTTCTGAAAGGTGATATCAACCAAAGATATTAAGAGGAAAGTAAGGAAGCTCTAAGGGAATCACCACCTGTGAAGTCTCTGCATTCGGACTGGGGTTGGATCCCCATGGGGCAGCTTTTGCAGCACCAGTGTTTACCCAAGAATTGGAGCGATCTAAGCCCTGGGCACATAACAGAAAGCAGCAAGGAAAGGAAAGAAATGTTACATGTTGCATGCCACATTTGCATTGGAAATTGGAGGAGATTAATTTCTTCAAAGAAACTCAGATGGTATACAGCACAAATGCATCACCAATTAGTACTGTTAAATAATTTGCTTAGTCAAAACAATTATTTGTATCAATCGAAGAGAATATTTGTAGGTCGGGGTGGAATTGTGGGATGCTTGGTGCTCCTTCAGCTTGCTTGTTTTCTTGCAGATGTTTCAGTACCAAACTAGGTAACATCGTCGGCACCAAGGACTCCACAATTATTTGTATTTTTCCCCCAGGTATACATGCTAAAATGTAATCAGACCAAGTATATCTTGCAGCACCTTATGTAGGCATAGCTAGTAAGTGCACCTTCTCCATTTCTTTTTTTTTTCCTGTTTACTTTTAATCTTATTCTAGTTCCTGTTTATTTATGATTTTACTTAAATCATTTAGGTGCTATATTTAGTAAGCTTGTAAATATTAATGCATATACAGTAGTCCCAATTCTAAAGAAATCCAGTCAAGCTGCAAAGTAGTCACTGAATATCAGGACATAAATTAACTGGATCTGCCTCTACTGATTTTAGCTAGAATAAAGCTAAACCAAATTTCTCAGGTTTTGTAACACTGATTATAGTTTACCATTTCAAAAACCACTTATTTTATAATACATGTGTCTTATTTTCCATCATTAGTACATAGTAGAAAAGATAATTCATATATATTTCTGGGAACCAGTGTTGTTTAATGGATTTCTATACTTCTGTAACTTGCTGCAGTCATCTATTGGCACTATTATAGGCATATCAAAAATATCTGAATTAAAAATTGGTTGTCAAATAATAAAAAAACCTAGACCTCTGAAGAAACAATTGTAAACCATTATATATAAACCATAAACACTTGGATTTGCAGAAGTTCAGGAATTCATAGTAAATAAAAATATTAGTCTGATATTTGAAACTAAATCTCACTAAGAAATGTTCTGTGGTTGATTTTCTATACCATACATGGTAATTAAAACAACTGCCTGAACTGAACTGAAATCACAACTGATGTGATTTGGCTTTTGATGTTAAACAACCCCCTCTTCCAATTTGAAGTTTCTGTGCCATAGTTCACACTCTTTACAAGGATTCCTTGATATGCTAGTCTGGGTTTGGAGGGGGGAAGAGATGTTCTGTTATATATACAGATATATGTATCATAAACAGTCCTCGACTTATGACCACAACGAGCCCAAAATTTTGGTTAAGTGAGACATTTGCTGAGTTTTGCCTTATTTTACAACCTTTCTTGCCATAGTTGTTAAGTGAATCACTGCAGTTGAGAAGTTAGGAACCCAGTTGTTAAGTGAAATTGGCTTCTTCATTGACTTTGCTTATCAGAAGGTCAAAAAAAGGTGATCTACATGATCTTGAAACACAGCAATGATCATAAATCTGAACCAGTTGCCAAGCATCTGAATTTTGATCACGTGATCATGGGGATGCTACAAAGCTCATGTGAAAAACAGTCATGAGTCACATTTTTCGAAGTCATTATAACTTTGAATGATCACTAAACAAACTGTTGCAAGTCAAGGACTACCTGTAATACACTTTCGAAATCAATTATTTATCCTAATATCAACTTTAAATGAGGTATAACAATGGGCACATCAAATTTTGGTAAGTGGCATCATTCCATTTTAAAGGGGGGGGGGAATTAGGATTGTCTTGAAATTCAATGTCTTGAGAGCTTTATGGGATCCTATCAGGCAGAAATATTAGCCCTTCCAGTTTATTAAAGAGCAGGTATGCTTCTGTAAGAAAGCTTCTATCTATTTTATTGCCAAATTATTCAGGCCAGGCAGCTCATGCAAAACTTATCATCTCCTAGGTAAATTTCATGTGCACATTACTCCCTCCGGCATTTCACAAAAAAAGGTCAAGGTGGTTTAATTAAGCAAGACTATCAAATGAATACTAAAAGACTCGTAGCTCTTCCAGTCCAATGTTTAAATGTTTAATAAGAACAACAGGTAAACCTTTTTGGAGAGTGAGGCTTTTTCCCCCCTTCCTTTTCATTACCGTATTTTTCGGAGTATAAAATGCACCGGAGTATAAGACGCAGCTTAGTTTTTGGGGAAGAAACAAGGGGAAAAAAATCTGCCTACCAGGTATTCATCTGGCTAGCATCCTTAGTCTGGTCAGCTTCAGCACATTAGTTTGCTGGTTTTTTATCCCCTGCTTGGGGATAAAAAACAGCTTCTAAGGCACAGCTGAGACGAAGCAGTAATGAGAAAAGCAGGCAAAGCACGGGGAGATTGCTTCACTCGTTAGGGCTGAAAAAATACTTCGAAAAAGCTTTTGAAGTATAAGATGCACCCAATTTTTCAGCTTCTTTTAGGGGGGGGGAAAGGTGCATCTTATACTCCGAAAAATACGGTAATTAAATAAAAAGATTCCTTTCTGTGCTTCTTGTATTCTTGTCTTGCCCGTGGTATGCAAGTAGGCTGCTAATGTAAATACTCAGAAGTCTCTCCATTTTGGGTGGGTAAATTTTGGGGTGTAAAAATTCTTTTTAAGTGCCTCCTAAAAGCTTTTAAAGTGGCTTATAAAATATTCTTCGCCAGGAGGAAAAATGAAATTATTTATCATGATAAGTTTATGACAAAAGAATCTGTTCCTTGGTATCATTATCCTCGCTGAACAAGGCATCTGGAAATGCAATCTACTAACTGTGGAAGAAGCTAACATGAGTATCCATGTAACTAATAGGAATTCTATGCTCACAATTTGTCCAATTTGAGGCAAACAGTCAAATCTGGAGCCCAACAGGATTCATTAATTAATAACCGTGGGATGTTATTATTAGCCATCTTACCTTACTTCCAATGATTGATCGTACTTCATCATCGGGTGAGGTTGGAGTCCCTGATATGTCAGGGTTGCTGTTACTAAGGCTCCTGGAGCGATTCAAGTTTAGGCTGGCAGGTCTGACAGCTGAACGAGCCATGGTAGCGTAGTGCACTGATCCTCCTAAACCACTGGGAGCTAAAGAAATGCATAGCAGGAGTCAGAAAATATTTTTTTATTTTTATTTTTATCTATTACATTTTTATGCCACCCATCTCCGCTACGAGGCAACTCTGGGTAGCTTACAAATTATAAAACAAATTTTAAAATAGTTAAAAGATTAAAATGACACAAATCATAAACTATTATTAAAAACTGCATTAAAACAGCAGCTAAGATTGCTAAGAGACAGATGGGAGTATACCTAAAGTACTAATATAACTGGTATCACTTTGAAAGGTAGCCTCAGCTAATTTTGCTCACTGACAGTTACAAATTCCATTCACTAGGTCAATTCTGAAGAAAAAATAAAGTTTGCCTAGAAGTCATATAATAGCATTTATTATAGGTAGTCCTAAACTTATGACCGTATTGAGTATGGAGTTTTGATCGTAATGGTGGTGGTCTTTAAGTGGGTCACCATGATTGTGCTCAATTTTACAACATTTTTGCAGTCATTAAATGAATTATGCGGTCGTTAAGTAAACACCATTATTGTTAAGCAAACTTGTTCTCAGTAATTGGGTTTTTTTCTAGAAACCAGAAGCAAACCAATCACTGGCAAAAAAAAAAAAAGGTTGAAAAGAGCAATCACATGACCTAGGACGCTGCATAACTGCTGAGCACCGAAAATGTGATCACACAATTGTGAGAGCGTGATAACGATGCAGTTGTTGGAACTTCAAAAACAGGCTGTAAGTAGGAAGTTCATCCTAACTTTAAATGGTTGCTAAGCAACTGGTCATTAAGCAAGGACTACCTCTATAGATTTCCTTTCCTTAATCAAAAAACCCATGTTTAGTCATGACAGAAGGACCTTGTATATATGAATTTGAATACAACCAATGACAGTCCTTTCTCTATACCCCTAAACAGCTGTTCCTGGAGATAATGGATCCATATAGTGGTATAGAATATGACATAGGGAGTGTAAAAGAAATTAAAATTTGGCATAATTTGGGGGGAGGGGGCTGTTAGTAATTAACTATTAATTATGCTACATGTTTGATCACCAAGGTAAGATTCAGAAACTAAGGTCCTGATATCGTGCTTTTTCATTTGAATGCAATACAATTGCATTTTAAAAGTGAATGTACCTGGGCATGGAGAATTGGGAGACGTATTTGGTAACCGAAAAACATAATAAATATATGAAGTAAGAAGATTGTTTCTTCCATGCTGATCTTGGTTTCCTTCAAGGTTTTTGTGAAGTCTGTTTACAATAGAGGCCATGGCTTCAAAAGATGCTTGACCTAGATTGACTGGAAAGAATATAAAGAGTTAGATATCAAGCTGTTTATTTCTACTGACAAATTATCTAAAGGAGGGAGGGAGGGAGGGAGGGAGGAAGTATAGTCATCACATTAAAGTAATCTAACAATATCTTAAATATGTGTTAAGTATGAATATCAATGGAAATGGCAAATGAATTCATTCAGCACCGACATAACTTCATATGGTCACTGAGCAATGGTCATGACTTGAAGATTACCAGTTCTAAAATTATCACTTATCTTTGGTTATGACTTGTAGTTGTCATGATAGCCAAAGTAAGTTTCTTCCCAGAAGGTGTGTTCTTTTATAGTTAATTCCAAAATCTTATAATAAAAGTCAATATTCAAAATTTATTTGGATCCTTAATCCATTTATTTATATCTTTTTTAAATTGAGATCTTATTTTAGCTTTTATTTATTTATCAAATTTGTTTGCTGCTCATCTTGCTGCAAGGAGACTCTTTTTGCTGCTTATTTCAAATTCTTTAAGTTCTTAAGCTTGCAGTTCATTTTTATTTTGTTCAGAGCTGAAGACAAACTTATCCAATGAAAACTTTTCAGACTTGCTCTGAAGATCTCTAATAGCTTTAAGATATTAGAGATAATTTCTGAAGTGATTAAAATGAAAATACTAATAATTCTAAATGTAGCTATGGCATGTTAAATTATAGTGGAATAATTACAACAAAGAGAATTATAATGCAACAAAGAGAATTTGTATCATATTTTCACTTAAAAACATAAACCTAAATGAAATACCTATTTGGCCCGCAATAATAGGAGGTCTTACAACCAAAAGAATTAATTTGTCAAGCAGAAGATGGAGAAACCGCACCACAGGCTCCAACTGAGATGAGTTCAAAGCTGAAATACTGCTCTTTAATTCATTTTCCAAGTTGTTCTCCATAATTCTCATGTCACCTATCCGTACAGGGAACATATGTTCATCCAGAGCATGAACAAGGGCAAAGAACTTGTCAAGATAGGGGTCCTAAATAAACAAATAATAATAATAATAATAATAATAATAATAATAATAATAATAATAATTTAGCTATTCAAACTAATGCAATCAAGGCCAGAATTTAAAAATCATCAAATGATTCAAAGTGCAGATTGTGCAAAGAAGCAGAAGAAACAGTAGACCATATAATCAGTCCGTGCAAGTAGATTGCACCAATTATAAACAACAGCATAATATGGTCACCAAAATGGAACATCTCTAAAAATTATCAAATGCTAGTAATGAAAAACTTGGTGGAGACATAGAGTTGAAAAAGTAGACAAGAATTAGCAAGTGGCATTTCTGAATATAAACTGATAAACTCTTGGCTTATAATATGCCAGTGACTGAAAAGAGAAAAGTATGGATGATGTGGCAAGACCAGGGGATAGAATAGAAAACAAGAAATTGGAGAAGATCACAAAGTATCAAGATCTGAAAATCAAAACTGAAAAATTTTGGCATAAACTGGTTGTGATGGTCCTAATTTCCATCTGACACTTACAAAAGGCCACACTGCTTGGATCACTCTTCCTGAGAGGAGAGGTTGGCATCAGGCACCACCACAGGTGGACTTTTGAAAAAAGCAACCCATCCCAACGGTTTCTTTGCTGGGAGTTGAAGCTCCTCTGCAAACTTATTTTAGCAATTCCCATTACTCCTATGCAGTCAACTGTATGGAGGGTTAGTATACTTGGATTTTGGCAGAGCACCAGAGTGGAGAGGCAGTAGGAAGTGTGGGCTGCCTCAGGCAGGTGAAGGAGGCACAGAACAGGCCAGGCATGAGTGTCTCTCTGCTCTAGCACTCTGGCAGTGAAACGCCATCTTGTTGAAATCTTCAGAAAGCATAGGCTTTCCAGGGAACTGGCATGGAAGATCCCACATGAGTGTTCGGTACTTGACAACTATTCATAAATGCAAATAGGTTGTCAAGTCTCCAGACTGCAATCACATGATGGGCAGGGATGAGACAATTTGCAATGACCTATAAACCACTCTTTCCAAGGCTTCAAAATCTCAAACAGACATTAAGTGACTGGTCATAAGTCAAAGACTACCTCTACATTCCATGAGAAATTTTGTCGTAATATTAGAACAACCTTATTTATTGTTACTTTCCCTGTGTTAGCGGGATCCCTCTTAATACATACCTGTGTATGAATGGTTGAAACAGCAATTATTTCTACATTAAAAACTCCTTTATGGTTATCAACCCACTTCATTCCAGGCAAAGGCACCTGACAAAAAGCAAAACATAATAAAGTGTAGGAGATAACCAGGCTGAGCCCCAGGGAGGGATCAAACGCATCATTGGTCTCAAATCCCTTCGCTCCCACAAGTGATTTTGAATTCCACTGACTCTTATCTACCGCCAATTTGCTTTGACGGTTAGTACAGTAGTTCCTATTCTTGTAAAAAGCATAAGCTTGCAATAAACCCATATATTCATTTGAACTGCCTGGTCTTCTGATTTTTCATTGCTTGACATATAGTCCATTATGACTTTCATTACGGTGAAAGAATAGTTAGTAAAAACAGACATTTTAATCAACAAATGTGGATAAAATGTTTCTAGAATTTACTTTCAAAATAGGTGTTCTTAATATTTGGGATATTTGTTGCTTAACCCACTTTACTGAGTCACACCCACTATAGGAAGTTGCTAACCTCTGGAGAGAGTACAGAATAAGCTTGTGGTGGCTTCTCCAAAGAAACAGGGAGGCAGAACTGGCCTGTTTTTAATCGTCCATTTTGTAGCATCGGTATCCACTTGAATGGGAAAAAAGAACCAAAACATCATTAGCACCTATCAAATACATTGGAAGTCTTTGCTTATTCACTTACCTATTTCAATTTTTACAGCTACCCATCTCACATCCATCACTCTGGGTTGCTCAAGTTAAAATAAACCAAACAAAGCCATGTAAAAGAATTCAAACAATTAATCAGAAATGTATCAAAACTGACTTAAGCCTTATTCCAAATGAACATGTACAGAAATAATATCAAGTAAAATGATTTCTGTGATGCTGAAAGTCAGAATGAAGGCAGGAAGGAATGGAAGACATTTTGTGTCAGCTGTTTACCGTGTAGCCAACAGGAGTCTCAAGTGGGGTGTTTTGTTTCTGTTGGCAACTGACATGGTAGAAAGTGAAAAGCAAATGATGGTGGTCCGTTAGAGTAGCAGGAAGCTTGATCTTGATTTCTTCATGGAAATCAGGAGATCTGTTTTGAGGTAAATAGAGATTTTTATCTATAACAAAATGCTTAAGTTTGATTGGTTTATAAAGCAGCCCTATATCCTCTTTGGAGGACAGCTTTGGAAGCTGCAGCAGACAAATGTCTATGGAGATTCTCACTCATCCTTTGGGTCATGGTTGTCCCAAAGGTGCTTTTTTGAAAGGCAACTGGACTTTGTTTTTCCTTGAAGACGTTTCGTTTTTCATCCAAGAAGTTTCTTCAGTTCTGCTCAGTCAGAACTGAAGTAGCTTCTTGGTTGAGAAGCAAAATGTCTTTAAGGAAAAACAAAGTCCAGTTGCCTTTCGAAAAAGCACTTTTGGGATTGCAACAGACAAATTGCCAACAATTCCAAAGTCATGCTCATAAAGTTACACGCGGCATTCTGCAATCCCCCAATCACCACTACAATTGATATCCTCTCACTGAAGGCAGTTTTAGAGATTATTTACAATAGCTTCTGAGCCAAAGCTCTTCCTGGTAGATCATATGGCCTCTTTGGGATTCTTTCCAAACAAAAACTTTCCTGTGAAACAAACCTAATCTTGGTAGTTCTCCCTCTCTGAGGATAGAATGCTCTCTGACCTAGGAGGGAAATCCAGAAAATCTTGTGGTCCCTGGAAGACCCTTTCAAGGAGCTAAGGATTGTAGTTTTAATTGCTTAGGCTCCTTCTCCCAGTTTTCAATTATTGCATTGCATTAGTTAAAGAGAAAATTTTCAGATAAAATGTCAAAAGAAAGATTTCCTGGGATAATTTCCTATTTTAAGATTTTTATTTTTTCTATAGGATGATACATTTTCATCTACATTTCTGTTTAGTTAGTTAACACTCCCTATCTCATAAGATACTGCAAGGCTTTTAGATGTAGTCAATACTACAAGATGATAGGTTCACTCCTAGATTATTCTCCAGCTTTTGCTCACATAAATAAATATTTCATTGATTTGTTCTACCAATAAATGTTCTCCTAATCATGTGCAAAGGGACAAAAATGCTTCTTTTCCTTTTCATGTGATATCATATATGCAGAAAATGTAACCTTTCATAACCATAATTTCAGCAAATCAGACAATCATAATTATGGAATTATGAAAGGCAAAAGGGTATGAACAAGATGCTAGGGATCAGATACATGTAGTTAGTCCTCACATTACAACAATTTTTTCAGCAACTATTCAAAGTTACAGGGTAGCTATGCTTGGTCCTCAAAATTACAACCATTGCATCATTCCCATGGCCACATGATCAAAATTCAGGGGCTTGGTAGTTTGCTGCCTGCAGAGGCACCTCAGTTCCCTCCATCAGCCTAGCTCTTCCACATCTCTGCTCTTTTGGACACCCTGTGGTCTGTTGACCCTGCCAGCCTACACTCACTGGTCCTCCCATGTCCTGCTACCCTTGCAGCCTCCAACTGACTTTCATTATCTTTTTCAGTCATTTTTGACAAGGTGTGCCTGCACTGGCCTTTTGCAAGGCAGCTCCTGGCTATGCTAGACCTTCTTCCCTTGTCCGAATCCCACATGGCCTTATCACGTGGCCTTCTCAACAGGTTTTGGAAGGCAAATACACATAAGAATACTCTAGCAGCAGGGGTGAAATGCTCCCGGTTCAGACCGGATTGCCCGGTAGCGATGGCGGTGGGTGGTTGTATGAAAAAAATGCTTTTAAAAGCCTCTGACGCGCTGAGTTGCCTGATCGTCAGAGGCTTTTAAAAGCATTTTTTCTGCAACCTCTTCGGCCAAAGAGGTTGTAGAAAAAAAAGCTTTTAAAAGTTAAAAAAAAAAGTTGGCCACGCCCACCCAGTCACATTACCCCCACCAAGCCACGCCCACAGAACAGGTAGTAACAAATTTTACATTTCACCACTGTCTAGCAGCATCAATGCCAAAGACTTTTAGCTGAGCCCTTCTTTCATACTGGTACATCTAGGACCTTCTTTCGTGCCTCTGCCTTCTAAAAAGCGAAATGCAATTTGGATGTGAGATGGGCACAATTTCTGGAAGAAGGCCTGGAGCTGCCAGCAGCTGTCCTGCAAAGACCAGGCTGACCGTGCCTTATCAATAACCGGAGGAAGATGGCAAAGGTCATACATGGACAGCAAGATTGGCAAGGAGACAGGGCCACGGAACAGAAGGTGGCAAAGCCAGCAAAGATGGCAGAATGCAAGGCAGCCAAAAGGGCAGAGATCTGGGGGAAATAGGAGGGTGGGTGGAGTTGAAGAGGAGGTAGTCCCTTACCTTACCAAAACTTAAGGTTGGGAGGAACCAATTCAGGAATGGCTTGGCTTGGGATGGGACCTTAGCTAATGACCAGTGGGATATGGTTAACAAAGGCAATCAGGATTACTGGAATTGCAGTCATTAAGTGAGGTAATCACGTGGCATCAGGCTTTACAACTGCATCCCTTAGCAACAGAAATTCCAGTCCTAATTGCCATTGTAATGCAAGGACTATCTGTATTTGCATGCTCATGGCTAGACAACTGCAGAATCTCTGCTTCATTATAATCAAAAGTATGAAATTCTTCTTATCCTAAGATCATCTTTGTAACATATGAGTGCAGAGGATGTTTTATTTCTGATCTCACAATATTATACACAGTGTCGAGTAAAATAAAATATTGCTTTTCAGAAAGTTTCTGCTTTTTACCTGTTATGGTAAACAACAGCTGTATAAGCTTCTTTTGAAAATTCAGCACAGCTAGATTTTCCAGAGATTACCTATAAAAATAAATGATCAAATGTATTTTCGAAAAAACATTCTTTATTCTTCAGAACTGGAAATTTTACTAAGTCAAAAATGAATATCAAGATACCTATTTATGTGGCATATATTTATAACCTTGATAAATATGATTTTGTTTAAATACTGACTTGTTAAAAATAAAAATATTTGGCTGCAAAAATAGTTATTAGTATTTCAAAAGAAACTAGATTTTTTATATCTGCTGCATATTTCGTGGTGAGCTGTGTGCAAAAGTATGTAATTATTACTCATTTAGTCACCAAGTGAGTCAAGGTGGCTTACAAGGGGTGCAGATACCATAAATAGTAAAACCAAAATCAGATAAAACTTGGATCACAAACGTTTCAGCAAGTTAACCCTGTTAAGTTACAAGCGGGAAAGTGCAGAAATGCCACTGAGCAGATGTTAAAACAACACAAAGGATTAAAAACAAAAGAAAGTTCAAAGAAACAAATTCTCGAATAACTAAAAAGTCTGAGAAACCAGTGATTCAGTCTGATTCTGTCCCAGCAGGAGTGCAGGCTGGTATAGCACATTTTGATGTGCATCGAGTACAAAACACAGAATAGATAATTTACACCATCAAAATCAAAATGGATCACACACACACACACACATCACATACCGGCATTGCATTGCTTGGATCCTCTCCAAACATAAACTGTACTTTTACAGTAATATTCCGAGCAGATCCTTGACGATTGGCAAAGTTAAGGCTTTGTGGATAAACATATAGAAGATTTCTACAAAAAAAGGAGAAAAGTATAAACATTACATAGTGACTAGGTTATCTGAGTTGTCTGTGGTTGATGAATTATACAACCATGCATCAAATAATAGGAGATGGAAACTACTAAGCCAGAGATAATAAAAAGCTGCAGGGACAAATAAAAGTTAGCTGACACATAAGCCTGTAATTAGTTAACTGATTAGGATCCCATGAAATCAATGGGGTAAATTAGGGATAACTTAATTCTTATTGATTTCAATGTGAACTAAGCATAGCTAACTTTGATTTATTCTTTGGTTCTGTTTCCAGGTATCTGCTGAATGGGGAAAAGAGAAGGATAAAAATTGACCACCCTTGATAAAAGCTGGCAGTGACAGAATTACACTCATTTTATGAAGCTGTGATTCCCTTAAATTAACACTCAAATTTAAATCTACAACAAAGATGACATAGCCCTCTCCTTATTTCTTGAAACCATTATAAACATCTATTTATTATAATAATATTTTCTCCGTAGTTAAGCTTTTGATTCATGCCTTTTCTGGGAATTATTTTATTCCACAATATGTACAGTATACAAATCAACCAATCATAAACATAGTGGCTACTTCATATCAAAACAGAGTAAATTTGCTCTTCCTAAATTAGGCTGGAAGTTTAGTAATCTTTACATTCAATATTCATGCATTGGCTTAAAAAGCTACAGAGATAGAATGTTACAGTGAGTATTGGGGTTTCTGGGAGAGAATGGTATGGAGCACACTGAAAATCTCCTAGAATTTCAAATCAGAGGGCAAAATTTATACTAAAAAAACCTCCTTGTGAAGTTTCCATCTTTCTTGGAAAAATTGCCAGTTCTGTTGTTTGAAGTACACATTTCTCATATAACATTAACAAAAGCCAGATCTCACTGTTTTTTTCAAATGTGCTAGACAGCTTTATTAACTTTCATTTGCTGAATAATAGATGACTTGGGCCAGTCAAAATAATAAAGCAACAATTATATCCATACTGAAGCAAAAATAGGGTTTGAAGATCCTCACTAATTATATATCCCAAACATGTGGGTCACTGCTCCTGTCCTTCATGACTACCATCTTATATGCTTAGGGTAGATTTAAAAGAAAGACCTCTGTTGTACACCTTGAACCGCATGTGTGACAATAAATGACTGGACATGGCAAGGTCTGTATCAGTTATTCCAAATTGCTCAAAGCTTTCAAAGTTAAAATAGCACAGTTGGCACAATATGTGTGCCACATAAACTGACAGCCACACTCAAGTTGCCAAGTTCTATATCAATTGAACGTTCCAAGTCATCTTTAAAGGTAAGCCTTATTTACTCTTAGTATAACATTTGCTATCAGGAAATGTTCATCAGATGGGCTCAAAGAGCCTAAACAGGACACAGGTTACATTCATTCAGGTTTAATTATCAACTACCTCAACTTGATTTTTTTTTAGGACTGAACATGCTATATGTATTTATAGGCATACTAGAACTCTCCCAGAGAAAGACAAATAGCAAAGGGAGACATTTCTTTTCTGAACTAGAATAAGCAGAAAGAACATGAAAATTATTCTAGTATTGGTCTTTATGATTTCTCTAGTAATTTCAGGTAGACTAGACAGTCATCACTTGGAATCAGCAACTCCTGAGCCTAAGTCAAGATTTGCTATGTCTGATGATGTGCATTTGCTGGCCACAGGACTACTCCAGCTTGGGCGTGGCCTTCAAGACTTTGTCATCAAAACCAAAACCCAAATGGATGACATCTTTCAAAGGCTTAACATTTTCGACCGATCTTTTTCTGAGATCTTGCAACAAACCAATGAAATGAAAGAAGAAGAGCAGCAGTTAAAAAAAGCCACAACTAGATTGCAAGCAACTGAGGAAGAGATGAGAAATGTATCTTTGCAGCTTAATTCCAAAATAGACTTCCTTTCCATTGAGAAGATTCAACTGAACAACAAAGTAGGGAAACTTGAAGAAAAAATAACTGAACTCGTACAGACCCAGCTTGATATCCATGAGCCAAGAGAAATTGCCTCACTTAAAGTAAGTAGAAATGAAACATATTGAGTGTTGCCAAAGTAAATTATATTCTGTGCAATGAGATAATTCAAAAAGATTTAGTCGTTCCTGTTGCTGCTGGACTAATGTGCTGCATTTTAAGGAATAAAACCAGCTTTTTTCTGAATGCTGCTTTATTGTGCATTTAATGCTACCCATAGCCATTAAGGGAATGTGTAGCATGTAAAAGTCTTTAAAATAATCACGAAAGTAATGACTGTTTCTTGAAATAAATTTGCTCTGACAGTTTTCCTTTTTAACATATGTACAAGTTATTACTTGTATTTTGACAGTTTGGCTTAACTATGAAGATTTAGACTAAAAGAAGTAATTAACAAGTGATAATTTTATGCCAAAAAGAAAATGAATAGTAAAGTTAGCAAACTGCCTTTTCTTTCACCCCATAATGTTAATAGTTATATGCTTTTTCAATAATTCATTTGTATAGTTCATAAGGAAGAAATTGGCATTCCTTCACTTTTACAAACCTACAGCTCTATTCCAGGCATAAAAATTGCATCTTAAAGTTGTTAATCTGATTTTATATACTGAAGTTGGTTAATAACATTTGAAAGATCATTTTAAAAATAAGAATATAACATTTGCTTACCTCTACAGCAAGCATCAAGAATACATTTCTGAGATACAGAGTAATTATGGTACATGTACTGATATTTTAGCCACCAGCTGAAATGGACTAGAACTGTAGAGTTTCAATTATCAGGCCATACTGTTTACTGCTCTGAAATGTGAAAAAGCTGCCAAAAACTGAACATGTAAATACATAAAAATAATGCTTTCATAGTCAGGAAAGATATATCAAAGATAGCACTTGAGTACAATAAGTCAACAATTATATTATATGTTATATATATATAATTATGTTATATCCACTGGACTTTGTGGACAACTTGTTAATATGATTATCAAATTCAGACAGCAACCACTGAAGCAGAAGACGAGGAGGCTGATGGGTTTTGTGATAAAGTTCAACCTAAAATCAATAGAATATTTAAGCAATAGGCTGGAGATTTGAGTGCCAAAAAAGTTGGAAATACTAAGGAGAAAAATATAATTGGACTGAATGGCCTAGGAAAGAGAAATGAAGCAGAAAACGATTTATCCATTTCTGGCAATCCAATGAGTTATCATCAGAGTCTTCAATCAAAATGTCTATATACATGGATATTACTTGAAGATGCACACCAAATTCAAATTGATTATATTATTAGTACAAAAAGATGGAACAGCTCAATTATAATGACATGGCTAAGGCTAATTGTGGAATAGATCACAAACTGCTCATGTCCAAGTCAAATTAAAGTGGAACAAATAAGCATTTCCATGATATAATCTTCAGGATATATTCACCATTATCAAGGAGAACATGAGGAACTGCTTTGAAGTCCTGAGCCTCATTGAGAGAGAACCAGAAGAATAAGGAATCTAATCAAAGTAAGTTTTTAAGGAGGAATTTGAAAAGAAATTGCCAAGGCCGAGAATCAGAAGAAAGCAAATGGTGGCAAGAAAAGAGAGAGAAAAGTCAAGGAAGAAAAAATTTCAAGAAGAAACTGTCCACAAATTATTAGAAGATACAAGAAGCAATATTATGATAACAACTTTAAACATAATGGGCACAAATACAAATCTTCCAAAAGATCTCTAAACTCAGAAGGAGGTTTCTGCCTCAAATTGGTATGGTAAGATTAGAAAGAGGTCAGTCAAAAGGAGACTTAGGAGAATGTGCACACTATCACACAATATATTTTACGTGCTTCAGAATGCTTAGAATTATCCACTGCACATTGCAGTCCAATATGGAATGGAAGATGATCAGGTTCAAAGTATCGTGTCTTGGAACATTAGCTTTCTTGAGAAGACTACAGTACTAGGAAAGGGGGAAGGAAAGAGACAAGAATGAACAGCAATAAAATAGACTTGATTACAGAGATAATGGATAATGTTATTTGAAGGCTTGAAGGGGCAGCTGGGGACTGATGATTCTGAAGAGAGTTACCTAAGTGATCACTAACTGACAACAATTTGACGACACATAATCTATCAATCAAACAAACACATACTATCCTTGTTTTTCATCCATAAACTTCAGAAGACTGCATTCTAGGAAAAGCTTGCTATGCTAGTACCCTGTTTCCCTGAAAATAAGACATCCCCTGATAATAAGCCTAATCGGCTTTTGAGCGCATGCACTAAAATAAGTCTGCCCCCCAAAAAATAAGCCCGCCTCAAAAATATTTAAACGCAGAGCAGGAAATCAGGTAAGACGGCAAGGGGAGCCCCATCTTACTCCATGTGCCCCCCAAAAATAAGACCTTCCCGAAAATAAGGCCAAGCACTTATTTCGGGGTTCAAAAAAAATGTAAGACAGGGTCTTATTTTCGGAGAAACACGATATAAGCCAATTTCTTAAACTTGGTGCCTTCCCTATATATCAGATATGATTCTTTTCAACATGTGTTGAGATGACTTAAGACATACTGGCCAATAAATGATAGAAATTTTAATTCAGTGTGCCTGGAATAGCCAAATAGAGAAAACCATTTTATTATGTATTGAATGTAATTTTTATTAATTTTAGTCACAACAGTAATAATTAATACAAGTTGAACTTAGAGAAAGAGAATAGAGAAAAAGAAAAAGAAAAGAAAGAAATAAGTGCAGGAAAAAAGAGAAACAAGGAAATGAAAAGAAAGCAATAATGAAAAAGAAAGGAAATATATAAAGAAGCGAGTTCCAACCTTCATTACAAGTATAAACAAATTTAGTAACTATTCACCCATTGTAAGGTTATAATGTGAAAAAAGTACATTGATTTTGGTAGAAATGAGTGGAAACACTTAATAGGAGAAATGGAAGTCCAATGTGTATTTTTAAACATGGCCCCAATGATGGATATATTTAATGGATTTTTGAGACACCTGATATAAGGATTTCTAAATGGATTGTGACTGCCTAATATTTATTAAACATAAGGCAATCTCGGAGAAGCACTTCTGATTTGACAAAAGAACATCTCTGCTGCATACACTACTGCAAAAAGTAATATAGAAACATTTTATACTTCAGTTTATGATCCTTTAGGTCTAAGCTATTGTTTTTTTGCTTTCCCTATAGAATTTTGTTGAACAGCAAGATGGCCACCTCAAACACCTTCTCAAAATTGTTCAACTGCAACATGCTCAGCTCACAAAACAGCAAGGGCAAATACAGGACCTGGAGGAAAAGGTAAAATTGTTGGAAGATTAATGGCCATCTCTAATCTAGGGCAATTTCAATGGATTAGATGATTTATAAAAAGGAAAGAAAACTGCAGCTTCCAGAAAGTTTTTATACATTAAGTTTACCAACAGCCAAAGCCAAGGTACAACTATTTAGGGAGCCAGGGTTGAGAACTCTAACTATACATATACACATATTTAATGTGAGAATGCAAAAGATTCTTATGCATGTTTAAGTCTTATTGTGTTCAAACGAGCTTCACCAGAAGGTATGTTTAGGATTGCAGATTTCATTTTGTGTGAGGAGGGTTCAATGACTGGGTTCAAAGAGGATTCAATCACTGGGTTCATACATATGTAAGTTATAATTCGGTTTGTTTGGTCAACAAATTATGTGAATTCAGTCATTGTCTAGGTAAATTATGGTTTATGGATTAGCATGTGTATGAATACCATCCATGCAAAAAAGTCTAGAGTTGAAAGTTGAAAGAATTTATTGCTCATTGTATTGGTTGAAGGAAGCTATCTTAATCTACCAGATTTGGGCTGCAAATATTTGAACAACTACTAGATGGGAACAGAGTTAGTTTTCTTCAGATTTTTTCTGCCCTAAAATGACTGTTTAACTTCTTCACATGACATGGTTGATACTGCTGTCTCTAGTCAAAGATAATTTTTTCCATGGTGTTTTTTTTTTTTGTGGTAACTTTTCTTTGGCAGAAGACATAGCCTTCATCATTCAAGCATGTAGCTTCATAGTTTTATATGTCAACTCTGTATGTAACATAGGTGGTCAGAACAGACATATGCAAGAATTTTTGTCCCCAAATTTTTTCATGGCATATGAAGATACAGGGACTCTTATCTTCATGTGGGAGGGTCCCTTCTTATGGGACCCTCCCCAGTCCAACCCTAGTGCGTTCATAATTTGAACTTCAAACTGTTCTGTGTACAGATAACCTGCCTTACTAATGAAGTACAGATGTAGAAGTAATTTCTTTCTATTTTCAGATAAACAGCCCCAATTTTCAAGAGGACTTGGAATTATTTTCTGTGAAGGAAGATGACAGACATCCTAAACTGAAAAAAACATCTAAAAATAGCAATTCTAGAGGTAAATGTGCTTACAGATTTTTTTAAAGAAATTCTAGGGTTTGGAATACAACACTGTTTTAGAATACCATTCTGGTGTATGCTTTGATAGCAATAGTATGTATGTAAGAAACAGATTTGATTGATTATGCTTATTATTCTTCCAACAACACTAAAAAGCATTTATTTAAAAATTAAGGTGATATCTGAAATAAAATGTTGCTTCTTGCCTATCTCCTGAAATAAGATTAAGTGTTCTTTAGTCCTTTCCTCCAAAACAAGGCATTCTATTCAATCTTCCATGATTCTCTTATTGAAACAGCAATACCAGCTTCTAGCTATTTTCTGGGTACAATTCAAAGTTCTGGCAAAGATCTTTAAAGTCCTGAATGGTTTGTTGTTTTCTATTCATGACTTGATGAACATTATTTTGTCTGTGGATAATGGCTTCTTCAGATTTTTTTAAAGCTTGTACTACTATTACAGTGGCACATTATCTTCTCACTGGTTCCTTTTCAAATGCCTTTGATTTTTACGAGTAATCTGGATTTTCTTCAATGACTCTTTATCTTCATATTATGTGACCAAAATACTGAAGGTTTAGCTCTTTTAGGGCTTCCAGAAAGCAATCTGGTTTCACTTCATCTAGAACTGAATTATTTGTTCTTCTTACAAAGAGGCATTTTCAACCATTTTCTCCAGCACCATAATTCAAAGGCATCAGTTTTAATTAATCCAGACTTTCCAATATAGTTTTTAGCCACATGTTAAAACCGGAAAACCATGGCTTTGACCACAAATAGGAATACCTTGGAGTCAGGATATTTGAAAGGCTGTCTATTCCAGGGGTCTCCAACCCTGGCCACTTTAAGACTTGTGGACTTCAATTCCCAGAAGAGTTGAAGTCTACAAATCTTTAAGTGACCTAGGTTGGAGAATCCGGGTCTATTCCATATCAAACTGAAAATCCACTAAACTCATCTTCAGAGGACTCCTTCTCTGGACTCCTTCCAGAGAACCTTGATCTGCTTCATGTTATCAGACAGACCTGTTCCACTTCTTCACTAAAACCTTTGGGAAGTTAGTGGGGGGGAAACATTCTCTTTGCCTTAGAATAGTCATCCTGCGATTTCCTGCTGCTATTTTTATCAAAATAGCTTGTAATTATTATTTTTTAATCACTGCTATGTATCACATGACTGCATCCAACTTAAGCCTTTCACTGCGGTCATTAAGCAACTCACTGTGGGAAATTAAGTGCAGTGTTATGTGGTTACGACATGCAACTTCCTGTCAGCTTCCCCATTTACTTTGCTTGTTGGAAGCCGGTGGAGAAGGTCACAAATGATGACCATGAGACACTGTGACTATAGTGAACCCATGCTGATTACCAAATTTCCAAATTAGGACCATGTGAATGACTGTGAGGATGTTGCAATGACTGCAAGTTTGAGGACTACTTGTAAATCTCATTTTTCAATGCTGTCATACCTTTGAATGGTCACTGAAGGAGCATACAATGAGGACAAGTAACTGTTCCCAAACTCCAAAGAGAGCTAATATTAGCATGTGTAATATTTCCTAATAATTGTTCCCATGGACAAGGTAAGACTGTACCCTTGTGGAGAATACTCCACAGAATATATTGCCCATATTCTGTTATATTGTTCCCTCTATATAAGGATGCAAGAACCTATTTCATAACTCCCTTATCTGACAAAGAAGCCAGATAATTCTGATTTATTTTAGGTACAGATAATTCTGTCAGAACAGTATGATTCAATTTCCTTAAATGTAGCAAATTTTATACTATGTAAAACTCAACACATGTTGCTTACCTTGATGACCTTGTTAAAATTTTATGCTTGGATTTTATTAACTGGAAAAAAATTGTTTATTTACTTTGTTAATTTGCAGAATTTTGGTCAGTGACTTTAATAAAGAACTAATTAACCAAACCTGCTGTTAAAAAGAATGGATACAAATATTCCACCCAAGACTGATATTCTTCCATCCCTTCCACCTTTGAAATTTCTATCTCAAGAATATATGTGAATGTTATTTTCATAAGCCTATATTTATTTCCAAATAAAAAAATCTTAAATTGTTTCAAATTTTGTTTAAATGACTGCTCAAAAAAGTAATATACATTCTGAAAAATTGCATAGATTTCCCTAAATTTCTGTTTCTTTTAGGTAATGCTACTGATTGTACTTGGATTTACAACTCAGGGGAAAGATCTAATGGGATTTATTCTATTAAGCCCAATGGATCCAAGGCATTTAATGTTTATTGTGAAATGGAAGGAGGTATGGCCCGTTACATTAGCAGTCTTCTTTTTTAAAAAACTAATTCTTACCTTCTGTAAAGTGCTGACTTATATATATTTCTTCATTAAGCAAACTTGCTGTCGCCACTCTTATTTGCTGAGAATGCAACTTTAATCAAGTAATAGGTAGCAATGAAGTATTTGGATTTTTAACTACAGTTGGTTGTTGTTTATTTTAGAAAATATGTAAAGCATTAAGTCATTGTCTAATTGGGTTAGACAAATGCATATTATAATTGTCTCTGAATAGAGACTAAATTGGATAGAGTGAAGTTCATGCAGAAATGCAAAGTAGTCAATGTTGTGCAAATAATTTCTTTTTCGTTAAAGTGTACTCCAGTTCTCTTCTGCATACGATCTGATGTACAGCATTCATACCGAGATATAATATATAATTTGTAAACTCTAAAATGATTAAAACAATCAAATGGTTGTATTAATAATTTATCATCTTCATCCACAGAAAACCCATGGACAATTATTCAGAAGAGATCCGATGGATCAGTAGATTTCAATCAAACTTGGGAGAGCTATATAGATGGATTTGGTAATCTTGATGGTAAATATATTTTCCAGTTTACTCAAAGTAACATTTATGTGTTTGTTGACTATAGCTTTTGAAAGGGGGAGAAAACCCTGGTCATTGGTAAATGAGATTATTTATTTGGTCTAAGTGGTTGGTCTCAGAATTGTCTACTTTTTTCGTTCCCTTCAACCTTGTCTATTTAAATTCCTAAGCATAGGGCAGCAGTCATATAAATTATTACAAGCACATTTAAATAGATTTGATTTAAACAAGTCCAGATCTAGTTAGTCATAAATGTAGATTTGAATGGATTCTATTAATGCACATGCTACAAACATTTCTGAAAGAGGCATCCATGCAATTTGTTCAGTTACTTTCTAAGATTTTCAGTGAGAAAGAAATAGAATGTTAGGGTTTAACACTTTTTTTTCCTGGAAATAATATAGAACAGAAATAAGGAAAAAGATTCTGGAACCTGAATCATCAAGAACAAATTTCAAATTAGAAAGGTCTGCAATGCTTACATGAGCAAGATCAAAGCCATACGTTATAATTTTAATAGCCAGTTTGCCACATAAAGTAACAATAAATTAATGAAGGATAACTTCATTCAGTGAAATTCCTTTTTTACTTTTTTAAAAATTGCAAAACTGTTGTCCTTGCTGTAGCAGACTCATGCAGCTATTCTGTTCAAAAGTGTTATTTTGTTAAGAAGTGTTTTTCTGTTAAACATGGTTGTTCAATCAGGTTTACTTCTCAAGTTCACTTGTATTTTCAGGAGAATTTTGGCTGGGCCTTCAAAAGATCTATTCCATTGTAGATCAAACTGACTACATTCTGCGTATTGAGCTTGAAGACTGGAGAGCTAACAAACGTTATATTGAGTATACATTCAAAATGGAAGGTCCAGACAGAGATTATGCGCTCTTTCTCTCTAGGATTACTGGGAATATTCCAAATGCTCTACCTGAACAGAAAGAAATTAAATTTTCTACTAAAGATCATAGCAACAGCACTGAAAGAAAGCTTAACTGCACAGAAAGTGACTCAGGTAGATATTTTCTGTATATGCCAGTGTTTTAAGTTTTCTTATAATCTGGGAAAAAAGTGGCAGAGGGTAAGATTTTCATAAATGTACTATGCTAAGAATAAAACACTAATAATATAGTTTTATAAAAGAGAAAGGAAGGAAGGAAGAAAAAGAGAGAAAGAAAGAAAGAAAGAGAGAGAGAGAGAGAGAGAGAGAGAGGGAGGGAGGGAGGGAGGGAGGGAGGGAGACTGACTAGAAGCAAATGAAGGGGAAAAAATCAAAGAGTATATATGAAAGAAGACTAAATGTCCCTTCAGTTAAAAAAAAAGTGTATTGCATGCAAAAAATCTAGCACATAATAGACAACCCAATGTTATATCCTCTGTTTCACATAATAGCTTTCCACAGATTGAGATAATTTTTAAAAAATATCCAATTATTTTTAAAATTACGTTACATTCTCTATCAGCATAGAAAGCATTATCCTGAAGTTCTCCTGAACATGTAATTGTCTCCAGATAACCTGGTTAGAAAAGGTTTTCTTCAAATACAGTTGTTGTCATCATTGCCACCATTATGACCAAAGGCCAAATTAATTGGGACTATGAGAATTGTAACCCCCAACCCACGTTAAATAAACTACTATTAAAGCTGGACATTTGTGGGAATCCCAGGCCTACAGGAAGAACCTTCTAGTTATCTTAAAAGGTTTTCTTTATTAACCATGTGGTTAATATATTGGTATATCAATTCAATGATGTTTCTATTATCACCTTCAGGTGGCTGGTGGTACAATGTATGTGAAGAAACAAACCTGAATGGAAGATATGTCAGGTCAAGCTCAAAAGGAAAACTAGAGAGGAAGAAACGAGGACTGTATTGGAAGCCTCAGAAAGGAAAACCTTATCTTCTCAAGTCAACCAAACTGATGATATATCCTACAGATTTTGAAACATTTGACTGAACATTATCAAAGTTTATCTAAGAAACTGCTAGCTACTTCAGTCTTCAGCCCTTTCTGCCGTACAAAGAAAATCATATTAAGGATGTAATCAAACCGTAATAATATTATTCCTTTGGATATATATCTCAGTGTGCTTTGTCCTGCTCCATATGCTCAAAAAATAAGGAGAACTTTGCTGTTAGACAAAGACAATTTTCTTTGAGGGCCATTTTAGTAGAATATTTCTTAGTATCAATGCTACCTCAAGAAAGGCAGGAAAAATGGAAAGATCTTGTTCCTTGGAACAAGATTTGGCCTTAGGGAAGGAAGAGGAATCACCACTGCTTCATTTCCATGAAGTGTGGGACAAAAAAAAAAAGATTTTATCTCCCATGATTAGGCAGGAAGTGTCTAATCAGACAAGGAATCGCTATTTTCATTTTTGCCAAGGATAGAAGTGGTCTCTATTCACTTCTTTGGCAGAGATCAAGTAGTGTGTTTTCAAACAGAAGTAAGGGGGATGGGGGCAGAGAGACTTGCCAGCAGCAATCTTAATGCTTTAGGCACAGGGGAAGCTGTTTTTCTCCTCTATTTAGTTTAATTTAGCTTTATTTCAGTTCTTTAAAGCAAAATGTGGGCAGCTTTTTTGCAAGGTGGCGCAGTGGTTAGAGTGCAGCACTGCAGGCTACTTCAGCTGACTGCTAGCTGCAGTTCAGCAGTTCAAATCTCACCGGCTCAAGATTGACTCAGTCTTCCATCCTTCCAAGATCGGTAAAATGAGAACCCAGATTGTTGGAGACAATATGCCTGTAAAAGCACTATGAAGCTGTATATAAGTCTAAGTGCTATTGCCATTGCTATCTGGGAGCCACAGAGGGAATGTATCCTTGGAGTTGTTTAACAAAAGAAAATAGGAATGTGAAGTTTAGTAGAGGCTTAACATATCTATTTTCTTCTCTTATTTTTTTAATGAAAGTATTAAAGGATTACAAAGACTGGGGTTGACTATATACAGAATATAGATCATGGATTTTCCAGCTCTTGTTAAGCAGGAAGCAATGGAGACACCTAAAAGCAGAAGTCATTTAAGGGGAAATATGCAAGTTATGTTGCTCCTAGTTATACAGCTCTATTCATAACATGCCTATAACCCCCCACCCCACCCCAATCCAAGCAAAACCTTCCACTTAAATGACTTAAATAAAACAAATGAGCCTCATGTTCAAAATGTTCAGCTGGAACATGAACATTGATTCTATCCCGCTAAGATTGTACAACACTGCAAAGTGAAACCCTTTATTCATTTTTTTCTATATATAGCAGCCTTTCCTAGCTTTGTGTTCCCTCTCTATGGTGTCTACATATATTGGATTCATGTATTAAGTAAACAGACTGGTTGGGAATCCTGGAGAATTGCTCTGACACTTCCGACATTCACCATTTGGGAGAAATGTGACGTTCTAAATATAAATATCCTAAATATCACCCTGGTGGACATAACTATCTAGTTCTGAGATAACTGTGTGCCTCTCACTCTGTACTTAATATTCCTCCTCACTTTCCTGATAATATAAACCTTTGTATCATAATGGCTTCTTAAAATTGACTTAGACTAAGAAGATAACTTCAAGTAGTTCCTTGTTATTTCAAAATTGTAAATGATAAATTATTGAGATCACAAATACAGATAACTACATTATAGTATAGAATGCTTAACTTGCTTTATGGATTTTTTTTTGTTGATTGTTTGGTAAACCATCACAAATCTGTAAATGAATTGATGGTATACAAGTAGATTGAATGAAGGAATAAATAAGCAGGCTTTCTGTTAAAATAAAAAATATATACATTTCTAAAGTTCCACCCAAATGTGAGAACAAATCCAATTATATTTCACTGGAAGTATACAAAATTTGAATCAGAGTATCATGCTTATGACACTAAATTACAGTATTTTGATGTCATTATCTATATATTCTTATAAACATAGGCATAACCTTATCAATGTATCTATCAAATAATTCATATCGACAATAGTGTTAAACATTTAGGCCTATGACAAATTAAGTTAAACAGTTCCGTGAGAAATTGTCTCATGACATCAAGCAAAAAATACTACTGGTGTTTTTGATGAACAAATCAACTGCAATGTATTTTGAAAACAAACTGATGGTTTATAAAACCATGAAAATTACTTGCTAAAGTGGAAAAACAACCCTTAGATTTACATCAGCAATTTTGTTTTAATCAGTAGGCTTTCAGAGGGATTTCAGATAGATGTAAACAATACACCCCATCTAAACATTTTTTCTAATACATGCCAAGAACAACATAGATTAAATATGCACATTGCCAAAAGAAAAACTACGGTATGTTAATAGACAATGCATACAAAATATATGTTTCATGGTTGCAGTTCAGATCTTCACAGAAGTGCCTTTTGAATGCGAATTTTCTTTTTTAGGCTGAGTTATTAGCGTTGTATCTGGGCAATTACATTATAAGACTGTGTATTATCTAATTAAAAATCTGTACCCATTTGAATCATTTTAATCAATCAAAAGACTATAGAGCTATATTTCATTTATACCATCTTTCAATTTACAATAATAACTAACCTTGGTGGTAATTATATCACAATATGATACTAAAATATTATCTCTATAATGAAGCATTTTAAAAGTCAACATGAAATGCCCATACAGTGCAAAGTCCTATATCAAAATTAAGTAACACTGTTTTAAATTTAGAAATCAGTGCTTTTAAATCAAGGAAACGTCTTTTAGCAATTAAGCATTCTGATTCAAAAGTTGTATGCTAAAATATAAGATATTGGGGGACTTTATCTGGAGGATGGCTATGGATGTTTAATATTATCACCAGTTAAATGAAAGGAAAAGAACATCACCTGATCCTGGAGATCAGTATTGGAGAGAAAATGGGTTGTACTATCTGGCTGCTTACCTGTGCATGGATATTGTTTATTGCAGGATCAATCTTTGTTTTGCCCCCGACAATGACCACCTGCCCTAGAACTGCGTTTCCCATATTATTTCTCGATAGTTGTTTAAAAAACATTGATTAACTCATATCTTTTCTACCCTTGCTTCTCACACTGCCTGCTCTATCTCCACTATTTAAGATTAGCAAATCTGGGCTGCTAAAATCTGGATGATCACTAGATGGTAGCAATGAGTTCAGAATTTTCCCTCTCTAACGCTATCTATGTGGAAGTACAGTAGTCCTATTAAGAGATTATGCAGGCACAAACAGAAATGGATACGAAGAGGTTCTGTCATACTACTGCTCACATAAAGATATTGTTCACACTGTTGTTTCTGCTGGCAAGCTGAGATGGACTCCTGAAAACTGAAACCTTTTTTTCATGTTGAAGAGTCTGCCTCCTATATGACACACGCTGCTGAAGTCAAAACATCTGTTTACGCTAAACACATTCCCTAACTATTTGCATCTCAGCTCTATTCTTTACTACTTTAAAAAATCTACAAAAACACTTGTAATTCCCCAAAACTTTTTACTATTAAATTACTTGTCCATTTTAGTGTTATTTTTATTTTAGTTTTTCATGTCTATATTCTGTTTTGAAAAAAAAAAGTTAGTATCCTTGATTAAATGGCAAAGGAGAAAGGTAGAGTTTTTCATTAAATAAATGAAAAATAATAAAAAATAACAACACAAAGCAATTCTACCCAAAGATATTAAATGTAGATTCTGGAACTACTGAAGAAAATTCATATTATATTTTCCTATATATTAGTCTGCTCCCCAGAATCTTATTTGAGTAAACACATGTTATTACTGTGCAACAATCTAGAAAATATAAAGGAGAAGGAAGCATTAATCTGCAACTAAATGAATACAGTACATGAAGTAGCTGATGGTTTATTCCTTCTTTTTGAAAGGTGACACATAATTCAGTTGTAAACCATAACCTCAATAGAAAAAAAATCTGGCATAAAGTTTTCATGATTTTATTATAGATATATTATTCGGTACCATTCTGTCCTTGCTAGGACTTTTACTCGCATTGATTTATTACACACTACCTAATGGTTGGTTGACTGCAACTATTATCCCTCTTCCCTAATCCCTAAAACATATATAGTTGTAAGAGATAAAATTACCTCCCAAACGGTCTTCCTGATATGGCATTGAAGATGATTAAATTTCTCCTTCAGAAATTAGAAATTTGGCTTGCTCCCTCCAAGAACTCTCAAGTTTTTGAGAAGGTTGTTCTACAAGTTTCCCTAGCAAAATGCTTCTTGAACTTCTTGAAGAACTATTGCATTCTTTGATAATATGTATATTATCATTCATAATGGTCAAGGCGCTAAACTAGAGAAAAAAACCAGTTTGATGTAATGGTGAGGGCATCAAGCTAGCAATTGGGAAAATGTGAGTTCTAGACTTGACTTAAGCACAAAGCCAGCTGGGTGACCTTGAGCCACTCATTATCTCTCAGCTCTAGGAAGAAGGCAATGGCAAACCACTTCTAAAATTTTGCCAAAAAACCCTGCAGAGATTTGTCCAGGTCATTACCAGGAGTCAACAATGACTCAAAGGTGCATGTGCATGCATGCATGCACGCACGCACGCACACACACACACACACACACTGAAGTGGTTCTAAGTAAGATTATGAGAAGACCAAAGATTTAATTTTGACATAATATTCAAAGCATGTGATATTGTTCTTGCTTTGCCTGAAAGGGTGCACTGAAAATGGAAATAATAATGCACAAATCTGATAAGCCAAGAGCTCAACAAATTCAGATAAACTAGAAAATCCGTTAGGAAAATTATTCTTTTCGGGCCCACAGTTTTTAGAAGATCAGGTTGACATTTTTTGAATATCAATTGATTAATATCAAAGGACTTGGTTGGTTGCTGTGGGAGCAAAGAAAATAAATGGGAAAGCTCTTCTACTTCCCCAAAACAGAAGTTAGCTGAGGCTGCAGGAAGCTGTGCTAGCAACTGGTGACAAAACATCTAGCAAGTAGCCAGTACCTATACCAGCATTTCTATATATAGAAATACCTTCTATTTGCAAAATAATGCTCTTTGTCTCTGTTTAAATGATCCTGTTTTCAGCATTGTGAGACAGGCAGCATGTCTCTCTAGCTGTCCTATCACTTTCATAATATAGTACTAGGTTACTTATGCATGATAAATGTCCAAATTATTTGCAGTGGAAAAAAACTAAAGCACAGTTCTAGCTATCAAAGCTGGTAGCAAACACCTGAATGACCAACAGATGAAAGCAAGAGTTCATTTATTATAACTTTGCACAGCTAGAGGTTTGTCTGCATTTTCCCAGACCCAGTCTAGTACTGTACTATACATGCTCGCATATAAGCCTATCCACAGATAAGATGACCCTAATTTTTTTAACTAAAATACCATGAAAAATGTGCCAGCCGCAGATAAGCCAACCCTCAAATTGGTCATGTGTTTTAATTTTCACAATTGGCTTATCATAGATAATCATAAGATTATCTATTTTTCATGGTATTTTGGTTAAAGTTTGGAGGGTCAGCTCATCCAGTGATGGGCGAATACACAAATATAAATATAAAGTACACAGCTACTTTAATTGACTCTATATATTTTGGAAAAACACAATTCCATCTAATTCAGATTATTAAAGGAATTGAATTATTTGCATCACATCATCAGCAAACGGGTGTGTAAACATTTTAAAGGGTTGCATCTCAGTGGTAAGCAGACAATTACAACTGGCATAGTGTCATAGTACCTTCCACAATCATAGTTCACTTTTGATTAAAATGAAAATGCAATCCATTCTTGAATTAGTATCATTAACAATAGGAGCACACAATTTCTTCCACTGTGGTATTTCCTCCATCCAGATCTTCATGGAGTAGCACACTAAATTATGTAGCAGTCCTAGTACCTTTACTATAACCAGGGCATTGTATAATTTAAATATTCCATTCTACCCATACATATTCCCTTAGCAGTAATGTTTTTTGTTTTGATCTAGTGACGATATTACACAGCTAAAGAATAGGTGGAATCCAAGCAAAACAAGATTAATTTAACACTTAGGTTATATCTAGGAATGTAAAGACCAAAGAGGAAAGGTTCTTTTCTACTCAACTTTTAACTATTCAAATTAAATGAACACAAAAAATAAATTCTGGTAATTAACCTGTCGGTGTCATAAGTGATCTTCTAAATATACTCTAAGCTGAAAACCAGTTATTCAAATTGACTTTGATACAATTCAAAAATAACAGAAGGTGAACCTAATTTAGGTTCATCTATATCAACAGTCAATTATTGAAAAAGTAATAGGGGGGCAGAGATCGACCCCGAGGCCCCTTATATGTGGGGGGCCACAGGGATCGGTTCTCTCGCCCCTTTTGTTCAACATTTATGTAAAGCCGCTGGGTGAGATCATCTGTGGTTTCGGGGTGAAGTACCATCAGTACACTGACGACACCCAGCTGTACATCTCCACCCCGGACCACCCCAACGATGCCCTTGAAGTGATGTCCCAGTGCCTGGAGGCCATACGGATCTGGATGGGGAGAAACGGGCTCAGGCTCAACCCATCCAAGACCGAGTGGCTGTGGTTTCCGACGTCCCGATATAGTCAGCTGGCGCCATCGCTGGCTATTGGGGGCGAATCATTGGCCCCCACGGAGAGGGCTCGCAACTTGGGCGTCCTCCTGGATTCACGGCTGTCTTTAGAAGAGCACTTGACGGCCGTGACCGGGAGGATTTTTTATCAGGTCCGCCTGATTCGCCAGTTGCGTCCCTTTCTAGATCGGGACTCGTTACGCACAGTCACTCATGCCCTCGTCACCTCTCGTCTGGACTATTGTAACGCTCTCTACATGGGGCTCCCCTTGAGGTGCACCCGGAGGCTCCAACTGGCGCAGAGTGCGGCCGCGCAGGTGGTTATGGGAGCGGCGTGGAGCTCCCATGTAACATCTCTCCTGTGCGAGCTGCACTGGCTCCCGGTGGTCTTCCGGGTGCGCTTCAAGGTTTTGGTTACCACCTTTAAAGCGCTCCATGGCTTAGGACCTGGTTACTTACGGGACCGCCTACTACCATCAATAGCCTCCCACCAACCAGTAGGCTCCCACAGAGAGGGGCTCCTCCAGGTGCCGTCGGCCAAACAATGTCGGCTGTCGGCCCCTAGGGGGAGAGCCTTCTCTGTGGGGGCACCGACGATCTGGAACGAGCTCCCCCCAGAGATACAGAGGATTCCGGATCTGCGCACCTTCCGCCGCGAGCTGAAGACTCTTTTATTTCATCAAGCTGGCCTCGCCTAAATCTTCTCCCTTTTAAGTGCAAATTTTAAATTTTAATGTATTTTAAATATGGGTATTTTAAATTATGGG
Organism: Pantherophis guttatus; assembly: GCF_059756535.1. NCBI lineage: Eukaryota > Metazoa > Chordata > Lepidosauria > Squamata > Colubridae > Pantherophis > Pantherophis guttatus. The sequence continues at coordinate 68,516,483 of NC_142065.1, forward strand.
TATTAATTCAGCCAAATTTATTTAATTCATTTTATTCGATTTTAAATTTTGTATATGTATGTGTTTTATTTTATGGCTGTTCACCGCCCTGAGTCCTTCGGGAGTAGGGCGGTATAGAAATTCAATAAAATAAATAAATAAATAAATAAATCTCAATGTGTTCCACAACTTATATACTATTTGCCTCAGCCAACTATGTTTACATGAAGAATAGCAGAATATAAGATACGTTGCAATACTTGAATGTGCTAAAATTATTATTTTTTCTTCTTACCTGTAAGTTGTATTTGGAATATAAACATCTCTTGCAGGAAATTCCAAGATCTCTCTTGTTGGTCGAACTCTACTATCTGGGTAAAGTTTTACTTGCAACAGTTCTGGAGTTAGACAATAGTGTGGGTTCTCTGGGGCTGGAGAAATATCAATCTTCAACTGAGCTATGTAATGACAAATTATAGTATAATCAAACTTTAAAAATAGCCATTTGCTTAGAAAATAAAAACTGATCTTCAATATGCTTTTCAGCAGTGATATGTACACTATACCTGTGATAGGTCTCAGGCGCCTTAGAACAGAAGAAGGCCTCTTCATATCCGCAAGGAATTTGTATAAATCTTCATCGCTCAACCGGTCACCTTCCTATAGTTGATAAATAAAAGAAGGAATCATTTCCAGCCATGTAACAAGTCTCCACCAGTATTCCATGTTGTCCTCCTCTATACAGCAGTCCTTGACTTACAACAATTCATTTAGTGACCATTCGAAGATACAACAGTACTGAAAAAAGTGACATGACCATTTTTCACACTTATGACTGTTGCAGCAGTGGTGAAATCTAAAATTTGTTACTACCGGTTCTGTGGGCATGGCTTGGTGGTGGGGGTAATGTGACTGGGTGGACATGGCCAATTTTTTTTTTAACTTTTAAAACCATTTTTTCTACAACCTCTTCAGTGAAGAGGTTGTTAAAAAATGCTTTCAAAAGGCTCTGATCCCAGTTGAGTTGCCTGATCGGCAGAGGCTTTTTAAAAAAGCCTCTGCCGATCAGGCAACTCAGCTGGGATCGTCAGAGGCATTTAAAAGAAAAAAAGGTTTTTTTTCTTTTTAAAGCCTTTGACGATCCCAGCTGAGCCTTGCGATTATCAGAGACTTTTTTTTTACTTTTAAAAGCATTTTTTGGCCGAAGAGGTTGTAGAAAAAATGCTTTTAAAAGTAAAAAAAAAAAGCCTCTCATGATTGTGCGGTTCAGCTGGGCATGGGGAGGGGGTGGAGGGCGCAGGGATTTTTGCTACAAGTTCTCTGAACCACCTGCCTCCATCGCTATCAGATCGGGTGATCCGGTCCGAACCGGAGCATTTCACCCCTGTGTTGCAGCATCCCTATAGCCACGTAATCAAAATTTGGATGCTTGGCAACTGGCTCATATTTATAACGGTTGCAGTGTCCTGGGGTCATGGGATCACCTTTTGCTACCTTCTGACAAGCAAGTCAATGGGGAAGCCAGATTCACTTAACAACTGTTTTACTCATTTATTTTCATAAACAGGTCCTATCCTTTTTTTCTCATTTGAATTATAAGCAAACCCAATAAAAAAGGTTGGATGGAGTTCAGACCAAAGGGAGTACTAAATGTTTTCTGCATTTCAAAAGTGAGGAAAACCATGGCAGTCCGTCTTCTCCTGGACTATCAGTACAACTCCTTTTAACTCAGTAATTACTCCTATTTCATTGTATCCTTGGAGCTACTGAACTTAGAAAAGCATTAGAAGTAGCCAATTTAAAATATGGTACACTTTCCTACTTAATGGTGCCAAAGCCAGACTATGTTACACAAGGATGTTGGAGAATTCAGTAGAAAAGGATGCTTCAAACATGCTGCATGATGCTTATGACACACAACCTATCTCATTTGAAATCATATACATCAGAGTGAGAATATAAAGCTTAGTGTTACATGTCCTCTTGCACTGACTCTACACATGAATTAGGTAAGGGGATAGAAGCAGGCTGAGAAGATGCACCAAACTCTTGCCCCTCAAAAGTATGTGGCTTCCCATGATTCCTTCAAAGATGTATGTCTGAGAAAGTGTGCAATCACAGACCACTAGTTAAATAGAAATGCTATACAAAAAAGGAGTTTCAATTTGCAGTAGAAGCTTACACAGGTAAAAATAATATAGCTATAATACATGAATGGATGAGACCAACTTTGGTGTAGCAATGAAGGAACCAGGCTAGAAACCAGTAGACTGTGAGTTCTAGTCCTGTCTTAAGCACAAAGGCAGCTGGGTGGCCTGGGGCCAGTCAATCTTTCTCAGCACTCGGAAGAAGACAATGGCAAGCCACTTCTGAAAATTCTTGCTAAGAAAATTGCAGGAACTTCTCTAGGCAGTTACCAGGAGTCAGCAGTGACTCAATGGTGCCAAAACAAAAGAAAACAAATACATTGGATATTTCCAAGCTATGAATCAATTTACCTGTCAACAGGTTTCATAGTATTTCTATAATCTATAATATTAGTTAAGAAAGATATGGAATAGGTGCTACTTACCAAATATATCACCAAAATATAGCTTATTTGTGCAAGTCTAACTCATGGAGACTACCTGATTTCTATCCTGATGTTAAACTGGCTTTTTTGTGTGCACATATGTGAATATAATTTATAGTTTTTGAAGTCCTAATGAAACCTTAACTAGTTAGGATAACATATTATAAAATAATAACAATAACAATATATGACTAGTTGTAGCAAGTGTTACTATATCAAAAATGGAGGAATACCTGTTTAAAAAAGTTTGTCACTGTCAAAGTAGCTGGTCTAAAGCTAGTCAGGTTACAGGCCTCATCCCCACTAGTGGTTCTTTCTAGAGAACGCCTACCAACAATGCTTGAGTTTCTTCTTTCAGACCAAGATCCTTTACGTTCTTTATAAAAAACAACAAGAGAAATAAAACTTTCATAGTTACTTTTGAAGGCTAGCTGTATGAACTTTGGGAAAAACAAGATAAAGACACAGTTATGCTAACACAATTTTACTCCTGGGGCACCAAAAATGCACAAAGCATTCATTATCCTTACTTCCCTCACAACAACCACACCAAGTGGCTTGTGCTTATTATAAATCATATGGGAATTTATGTCTTCGTTTCTCAAAAAAATAAAGTTAGTCATTATGAAAGATATAGGCGGTTTAGAAATGGGAAATATAAACAAGTAAAATTCTGAATACACTGAATACTAGTATCCAATAATAAAATACTCCATGATACTTCATAATAATAAAATCCCTCTTGTGGAATATGTTCGCCAGCCAGTAACATTTTCACAGAATTAGCAGAATAGTTTTAGAAAACAGCAGATGGACTAGGAATAAAATCCCTAAAAGATCATTCTATTTGTTATTGCAGGATTTTCCATTTTATTTTATGGGCTGCACATAAGGATCCTCAGCAGGTCTGGTCTTCAGTTGGTGTTGGTCAGGTTGATATAATAAAGCAGTGACAAGATCCATGATCTTATAATGAACGAGACACCTAATTTGAGATGAAACATTCAGACCTGGGTGATCGAAGTGGGTGATCACCTCTTGCAGATATGCTCATCGAAATTTTGGGTTTGGTACCAGCTGCAATCCCAGGGATTGGAGTAGCAGCAGTCATCCAAATATCTTAATAACTTTTGGAGAATTCTATACCATAGATAAAATGTTGTGAGATCCTAGGTGGTCTCTAGGAAGCAGGTTGGTTTGCAAATGTTGTACTGGCCACCAAAGCTTGCTTCCATTATCAAGTCTGCAGCAGAATCTGCAAAGCTATTAATATGGGAAAAGTTAACTTGCCTTTATGTGTCATAGACCTGGTGTGCCAGAGTAGTTATGACCATTGTGACGGCCAGAGATCTGAACCAAATTTTTGAGGGTCCAATACATATCAAGGATCATATACTGGATCTACTTTTTTTTTTGGTCTCTGGGCAGTTGTGAACTGAAGGTGGATTACATTACCATCAGTTCTTTATCAAGGACAAATCACTTTGTAGTTGCTTTTGGCTTGCTAGTGCTGCCCACTGTCCACAGAGAAGTCAGAAGCTATACAATTAATCTGTCCCAAGTGACTACAGTAATAGACCCAGATGGATTTCAGAAAGGCTGGCGTTTATTTTCCTGGGGATCTGATGATGTTCTTAAGACTCCATCTGAAATAGATGTGCACTGAGGATCTTGTGTCCATTTACATCAATGCATTTTTCTGTGAGTGAGTCTTGTAATACTAGGTATTCCAAAGGGTTGTGAGAGATGGAATAGTAGAAAGAATGCCTAGATCACTACTGAAAAAAGATAAGAGGAGAATCAGACCAAGCATATATAAGAAACCGTATAAGCACACTTGATGCTAAGAGCAGGCAAACGTAGTTATCCTTCTCTTAATGCCAATTCCTAGTGGCTGAAGTCTTTCCGGAAAATAATGTGAACTTCGATCCATGAAGTAGTAAGCATGTTGTTGAAGTAGTTTTTATTCTCTGTGACCAGTTCCAGTTTATGTTGCCAAGTAGAGGGAGGTCTATCCAACCACATAGTTTGCAGGTTACGTCAGGGCTTGATATTCCAATCTCACCTCTCCTGTTTATCCTCTACATGAAATTACTGTTATTCAGCAACATGAGATCAGGTATCCCCAGTGTACTACTTATGCTATGTCAATTCATGTCTGTGTCTGGAAGCTGCCTGGGCCTGGATTTTGGGGGGGGGGGGGGACAAGCTAAAGTTTACTCCTGAAAAGACCAAATATTTATGGGTGCACAAATTGTCTGGTCCTGTTGATTTTTGATCTTTGGCTCTGAATGGAGTTGCACAGAGCTGATGTGTATTTATCCTGAACTCCCAGCTCCTGCCTGATCAAGGAGCAAATAGCAGTGGTTGGTTCTTTGCACAGAATCATCTAATGCACCAATTGTTCATCTCTCTTCATGGTCCCTGATATTTGGTCACTTCAAATGTGGATTACTGCAATGGACTCTACACAAAGCTACCTCTGAAGACCACTTTAGATTTACAGCTCAAGCAGAATGAGCAGCGGAAAAAGTTATGGATACAGCTTGGTAAGTCCTTGAAATATCTCTGCTATGTGAACTTTGCAACTGAGCTTCCAGTCACAAAATGGTGGTCACCAACCGTAAACTCCTTTATGACATTGAATCTGGCTGAGAGACTGCCTCGCCTTTATTATTTCTGCTCATCCTGTACTTCAAATCTCATTCACTGGGCCTTCATGGAGTCTTCTCTGTTCCTACCCTTTGGGAATGGCCTTCAAGTGGCTAAGCATTTCTTTACAAACTGGCTTTTCCCACAAACTCTGATAAGATAGGCTGATGGTGTGAATGATGATGCTGGCTAGTTTTTGTGATGATGTGGCTTTTCCCTCTTTTTGTCTTTATTGTTTTTAGGTGTTGTGTTGGTTTTAATTCTATGCAGATTATGGTTTTTACAGTTTTTTATCGTTTGTAATACTGTTTGTTTTCATGTATCTGGTTATTTTTGTACTTTTTGTGTGTTTTTAATTTTATAAGCTATCCAATACCATGTATGTGAGATGGACAGCAATATAAACTGAATAAATAAATAAAATACCATCCAGCCAGTTTGTCTTTGAGTTGAGACAGCTTTATGGGAGGGAGGGAGAAAGGATTGACTTAGTAAAAACGAAAAAAATGCAAGTTAATATGTATACTGTAGCATACTCAGTCCAAACTCTGTGACAATCAAAGAAATGCAACAGTAACTTATATTTTGCAGAAAAATAATTAGAACTTGCCTGGACAGTTCTACATTATTATTATTAAATTTTTATTGTATGTGTATGTATAGTAACAAACATACCTAATACTTCTGTCTCCTATTTTCCCTACAGCAAGAAACCAGTAAGATGAGCTGGGCTGAGAAAGTATAACTAGCTCAAAGTTACCCAGCCAGCTTTCTTGCCTAAGGCAGGACTGGAATTAACCATTTCCGGTTTCTAGGCCAGCGCCTTAACTACTACCAGACTCAGCTCTCTGTTCTATGAAAGGAAGAATCTATTTCTGCAAGAGGAATATTCTGCAATATTTGCCCTTTTTGCCAACTTCCCTTTCAATCTCTGCCAACAGCTGTTTGTACCTGACCCTAAACCTCTAAGCCTTTCATAAAGGCTTAAAAACTTGGTCTGGTGCTGAATATGTTAAGGACCCAATTGGCTATATTGCTAACTGGCCAAGTATCTTGCTCCTATGTATATTTAATCTGGATACTTTACTGTTTTTTATTGGTTTAAAATGTTTTTAGTATTTTTAATCATGTTTTTTTTTCCTTTTGAATTGTAAGCCATCCAGTATCAATGACTAAAATGGGCAGCTGCAGAAAAGGAAGGAAGGAAGGAAGGAAGGAAGGAAGGAAGGAAGGAAGGAAGGAAGGGGCAACAAAATAGAATAAATTTGGATTAAGGGAAGGGGAAGAATTATCTGAACCAGATGAAAAGAAAAAAAGGAAAGGGAAGCTCTGTTCAGACATTACAAATCCCACTCCCTTCTAGCCTTGAAGATGTTACCTACTCGGGTAATGAAACATCTGCAAGAAAGTAACCAAGCTCAGAGAGCACCAAGGACTCCACATTCCAAAAACATTAAAATTCACCAGACACTAAAACCCACTAGGCTAACCTAGCTTTTCGGCAGCAAAATTTGCAGTCCTTTGCATCTCTAATCCATTTGCTTGTGTTCAGCAGCATATTCTATATTCTAAATATACAGTATACTGTATGTGAATTTATTTCCACTAGTAATGAAATGCTATTCTTTTAAGTGATAGATAGTACGTAACTCAAAACAAATATTGCGGCTAGTAAGCAAGTAGTTTTTAAAAAGCAAGCAATTTCACATATTGGTCTTTTGCTAAGACTTATTTTCAATTTCTTGTAATACGTTTAGATATCTACCTCCAGCAGCAATTTCTACTTCTGCAGAATCTCTTTCCAAACTTCCGGCACTGCTGACTATATTCATTAAATGAATAGCAGTCCACGCAAAAGGCATGCGATATTTGCCAAGTCTTTGGCAAAATTGTTCTGATTGGCTTTTCAGTTTGTCTAGCTTTTCCTTGTTCTGCAAAAATAAAAACAAGCAAACAAGCCTGTTCACACAACTGAAATATTTCTAAAACATTAATAGTTCTCTGCTAATTATAACACGTCAGTTCATATTTAAAAGCTGAAACTTGGCATATTTCTAAGAAGAATTTTTTTTCATATCCTGTAGGAAATAAAAAGGATTTTTTTTTAATTGAAGCATTTGATTGTATATATTTCTCACATGAATTAAATATTTTTCCTAATATTCTGTTAAGTAATGCAATGAACCTTTAAATGTGGTTTAAATTCGCATGGTGGAATGAAAGGACTTGCCTCTAGTTGAAAGTGAAAATCACAGAATTTGCAATTAAGTCAGTAATAGAACCTAAAAGAATTCCCAAAATATATCTATAAACAATTACAAGTTACACTGTATCTACAAGAGAAAATATCTGTTGCAACCAAACAAAAGGAGACTGATGCAAGATTATAAAAAAAGCAGCTCAGAGCTATTATTTATTTCGAATTCTTTCTTAGATTTATGCTAAGACCTCAAAAGTATTAACAATATCTTATTTTTATTTTAAAATACAGGTAGTCCTCGACTTAAAACCATTCAGTTAGTGACCATTTGAAGTTACAACAGCACTGAAAATAGTGACCCTACGGCTGTTTTTCACATTTACAACCATGAGGATGCTGCAATGGTTGCAAGTGTGAAATTTGGATTTGGATGCTTGGCAACTGGATCATATTTATGTCAGCTGCAGTGTATCCGGGGTCATGTGATTATCTTTTGTGATCTTTTGACAAACAAAGTCAATGGGATAACAACCATGTTACTAACTGAACAACTGCATTTAACAACTGTGGCAAGAAAAGTCATAAAAAGTCATAAAATGGGGCAAAACTCATTTAAAGCTCATAGAAAAAAAAATTTGGGCTCAATTGTGGACATAAGTTGAGGGCTTCTTGTATTTTTTTTACAGAATTTCAAACCATTATCTTGGTAGCTGTTCATTTATTATAGCACATAATTCTGTTTGGAGGGCAAGCACTAAGGGGCAACAGTAAGCCACAGATTTTCATTTAAAGAGGAAGAATTGGGACATGATGCAAAGAGACAAGAGCAGAAGTGAAGACGCAAGATTTTGGCTTAGTCACATAGTGGCAAATCTAATTGAGCAACTTACTCAAGCAAATTACTTATGAGGAGTTATACTCAATGGGTTTCAGAAGCAGAACAGGATAGATAAAAACTTTAGCAGTTTTGGCATCTCCAAAAGGCTAAAATACAAGGGGAATGGGAATTACTGCAAATTGCTTCACTTTGCACTATTTGTCAGTAGAACGACTTGCAATTCATGATTTGTATCTCTTATATGTGAACTGCTCCATTTTGTTTAATGAATGTAGCAATCAACTGTTAAGTGCAGGGCACAGTCCACTTTTGGATGAAAAATAAAAAAAGTGCTTACCTTTGCAGCATCTGCTTCTTTCATAATCATATATGGCTCAGCACATTCCCCAATATCTCCTTGCTGTAGTACCTTTTCCAACTACTCAAAGAAAAGGAGGCAGAACAAAGGATTGATATGATATAGGAAACATGTTTCAAATGTACAATATGTGATTGAAGTTAAACTTTCTATTCAATTACCCAATCCTACAGCTAGGAAGAGTGTGCCCTTGTTATATAAGCCACAGCCATAAAGGTAAAAAGCAGGTGCAGTCACATCTGTACAAAGGAGGACAGGCCAATCTCTTATCTCCCAATTGCCAATGTGAGATTTCTAACTAAGGGAATAAGAAGGTCCTGCTTGAAGTCCCATCTTTTTTAGGGACTCTTACTAGGGACTCAAGTCTTCTTCATTAATATGACAATCCTCTAAAATTCCCTACTAGGAGACCAGCCTAATTATACATCTTTTTTTCATTTCTTTATTTAGCAGAGCTTATGCCCTTGGGCTACCGGAAAACATTAATAAGAATGTAAGTTCTGGAATGAGCCTACTTACAATGTAGGGTAACCACAGGAGGAGAGGCAGGACAAAATAAGCATTTAGGTAGTAGCTATACATGTATAATCTGCAGGCATACCTCTTGCTGTATACAGAAATACGTCCAAGAAGCATGTGTAATTTCCAATACTGGAACACAACATCTAAACACAGGGTCAGGACTATCACCTGTGCCATCACTTACATTTCTGAGAAAGGAGAAGGAACTGAACTCTGCCAAATTTCTTTCATTGCTTGATAATGCATTTTGTGTATTTTGTTGGTTGTTCAGTTGCTAAGTCATGTCCAACTCTTCACACTCACATGGACCATAGAACGTCAGGCTCCCCCACATCCTCCACTGTCTCCCAGGGTTTGCCCAAGTTCATGTTCACTGCTTTGATGACACTATCTAACCATCTCATACTCTGCTATCCCCTTCTTCTTTTGCCTTCCATCTTTTCCAACATGAGGGACTTTTCCAATGAATCCTCTCTTCTCTTTAGGTGACCAAAGTATTTGAACTTCAGCTTCAGTAGCTATCCTTCCAAAGAACAGTCAGGATTTATTTCCTTTAAGAATGTTGTGTATATGTATGCATGTATATAGTGCTTAGTCTATTTGGCTCTGCTATTTCTCTTAAAAATAGTTTCTTCAACTACCGCTTGTATATTTTTCCCTACATATATAAAGAGAGGTGATTACCTACGAACAATATTCAGGTCTTATGAAATCATATATTCCACCAGACTTTTAAATGACTTTCATCTCTAATTTTTAAATACTCATATATTGGATAGCTATATTCCCAACCTTTATTATCACATAAAATATTATCTTTTTGAACAAGAGAAGAAAAATCTTACCTTTATTACCAGGAAGACATCTTGGGAAGGGTATGTAATACTAAAGATGGCTGAACGAGCCAAAGTGGTTATGGCCGCAGGGGGAACGTGAGGTCGCAACATGCTTTTCATTTGTTCAGAGTTTAAATCAAAGTAAAAGTTTTCTGAAATCTAAAACAAGAAGCTAGCTAATTGCAGGTTATTAACTACACAGACAAATAAATATTCTTCACCAAATACAAAATTTTAAAATATCAGAGCAGTTCATAATATAGCTACTCTTATAACCACTGGAGATGGCAGTAACTCAAAATACTTTTTATATTTTCACATAGTTTTATGCCATTTAGGACTGCACAAGGCTCAGATTAGGAGGGCAAAATGTGATTTGGAATGTGCACATGTATGCATATCTGTCAAGCACACCTTAAACCAAACATGGTTTAATTGACTCTGGGCAAACATGGACTTTTGGATTAAAGCTATAATTGTGCCTGAACACCTGCTGTTCATACATTTGCTAGAGTCACTTGTGACACAGTTTGGCCTACAGTACAGTGACTTTTCTGTTATTCCTCAAATGGACTGCCTTTTCCATTTTGAATTTGTTGATGTAATTCTTATATCACGATGGCAAACAAAGTAAAGGCAACATTGCAAGTGCTGAGCATAGAAGCACTACTATCTCATATAGTATACAGCATTCAAGTTCCATCCGGAGCAAGTAAGCGTCAACTCACCTTCTTCTTTTCTTTAACGTCATATAATGCCAGACTTGCAAAAATGGGCTCTATTTCAATTTCAAACCTTCCGAGAAAAGAAAAAGATTAATTACGACCAAAGAGTAGCAACTTCATTTCACTCCACTATATGAACCCCACAGGCACACAGAGAGATACCGAATTAGGATTATGATTGATTACAATGATTCTATTTCTATGACTTTAACAACAGTCTAACACCAGTAGCATTGCTTAAGCCAGAGGTCCCAATCCCCAGTCCTTAGACCAGCTTCGGGCCGCAGCATGCCAGAAACTGAACCGCGCAAATAAGTGAAGCCCCATCCGCGGGATGCAGTCAGCATGCAAACCACACCCCGACGAGTCCATGGAAAAATCTCTCTCCATGGAACCAGTCCCTGGTGCCCAAAAGGGTGGGGGCCACTGGCTTAAGCATTCAAGTACCTCAAGATATTTCACCAAGATGCATACAATAGCAACCAAATAAAAGCTCTGAGCACAAATGCAGTGCTAGTAAGATATTATAATACAGGTACTGAATAACACAAAATCAAATATCTCGGAATGCTGCTTTATATACATAAAGGTCTCTCAATATGTCAACCAATAAAAAGAATGAGAGGTGTGCAAGGGCATAATCTTCCTCTGATTGTGCAACTGCACATTTTTCCACAGTCTGTTTTTAACACTGGATTCAATCAACTCCTACATAATCCATTTGATCTCAGCTAAAATATTGAGTAGGAACAGGTCTTTCAGATTGTATTTTCTGCTATCTATATTACCCTGGAATTAGAGCCTGTATATTTTGTTTTATTTTTTTGATATGGTTGTATTACTAACCAATTAATAAACTTTCCATCCATTTATATAATTCTAACACAGTCTATAAATGTTACAAACATAATTGACTGATCTCTATGAATTACAAAAACATTTTAAAAACATGTACAGAACCAAAGCTTCATCCTGTGAAGCTTCAAAAAAAGCATAATAATTTGCCTTCCCAAGTTGGCATAGAAAGATTCTACGGTAAAGATTTTTGACCAAAACAAAAAGTAAAGCTTTTTGCTATTATTACTTTCTTGCAGTGAGTGTGACTGTGTGCTTGCATACAACCATTTTCTTCAGAAATAATTTTCACTAAGAATTAAACTAAGCGGGAACTTTAAATCTTTGTAGTCCAAACTGAAGCCCTTATCTGATTTCTCCAAAGTAAACCAGGAATCATAAAAAACAAATAATGGTCTGCAATTATAACTTGGAAAAAGAACAAGATTCCACAACTCAGGATGTCATGTTAAAGTTTACATTCTTTATTAACGTGGTGATTTTGTTCAACACAGTAAACATATTCATATATATAAATAGCATGCCAAGGCCCATACTGAGTGAGAAAAACTTATGTTCAATATAACTGCAATTGACATAATTTTTCCTCATATATTTAATAATTTCTCCCTTTTGTCATGTTAAAACTCAATCGCAGTTGTTGAAACTCGGGGGAGCCACAATCAAGGCTTTGGGGCAACATTTGTGGCCCTAGAAACTCAAGGAAGGAAACTGAGCACTCATAGAAGGAACAAAGGCATCTATTTCAGTACACAACTCAGGCGCAACATGAGAATACCCTACTGTTCTAAATTACTGGCAGTGTTTTAAGCCTTTGTTTTCTTGAATATTTTCTTTCTTATTTCCTGATTCTATTTATCCTACAGTTCACTTAACAAAGATGAAAAGCGCTATTGGTTTCCCAGACCATGAATCTAAGTAGGTACTTGACAACAGCCGTATTCATTTACAAAACAAAAACGTATTAGTGATTCTGCTCATCATCTGTGTCCCCCATTCTTCTAAACGATAAATTGAGATTTCTTCTGACTTTGCGCATCCTAACAACAATATACCAGGGTGGCATATGTTAAAAACTTCTGAATTAATTCTGCTGAATTAATATATTTAAAGTGGAGGTTACCCAGCTATCCACACACTTAGCAAAATAGATTCATAGATTTTTCTCTTTGCATTTGTACTGGGCTGACTGAGTCAATTTTGAGCTTTTACATTTGGCACACAAGGCCCCAACCTATGGATCTCAGCCTTTCATATCTTAACTCCCATCATTCAATCCACCAAAGCACGAGTCCCCTTTTGGGAAACTTAACAAAATTCTGACTGTTTCTGGAACATCAGTACAAAATACTCAGGAGCTCTTTATGTTAAATATCCTTTCTGGAATCTAATAGAAATAGAGCTCAGCAAAGGACCAATTGATGTACTACTTTGTTGCATGTGTACGACTTCATGCTGTAGGGTCTTATAGAACACTGTAACAGAAAAATGCTCAGAATTAGCTGAATTAACACCAGGACTTTTGTTTCTCTCTAGGATGGGGTGGGCAACTCTGGCCCCTTTACGACCTGTGGACTTCAACTCCCAGCTGACTCAGGAATTCTTGGGAGTTGAAGTCCACAGCTCGTAAAAGGGGCAGAGATGTGCAACCCTGCTCTAGGAGTTAAGTCCCACTTATATTTCAGTTTCAAAAGCTCTAGTAACTGGCGCTCTCTAACAAGAAATGTTGACAGAACTAAGGACAGACAAGATGAATAAAGTCATGTGGAAAATCAGTTTTGTGCTTTATTTCTCTAAGGGACTAGCAGTAAAATTTTACCTCCTGTTATTAGAGAAGAGTTATAGGCAATGAACCAACTACAGGTAACCCTCTATTCTGGAGCTCCACTTCATTAAACTTGTTTAACAAGTTTCCTGGCTCCCTGGTGAATGCTTTGCTGGCTGCCTCAAGGCTCAAGGTTTAAAGAGAGTTTGGATTTCTGAGCCTCAGTTTGCCTTAAAGTGCTGCCTTTTAGAAGCAATGGATTGCAACTTCCAGAATTCCCAACCAGCAAGGGAATCAGCATTGCTGTACGAGTATCAGGTAGCTCATGTTTAATCCCTCTGGTCACTATCATATTGGAGAAGGTGCTCTATCCCAACCAGCAAATTCTATGTATTAGTTATATATTCTAGGCTTCTATTCACCATTCCTAATCTCTTTCTTGGGTTTTTTCTTATTTTTATTTATTTAATTTGTATACTGCCTTTATTATTTTTATTATTTTTTACAAATTTTATAATAAATAGTTTTATTATTATTTTTACAAATAACTCAAGGTGGTGAATATACCCCACACACCCTCTTCCTCCTATTGTCTCCACAACAACCACCCTGTGAGGTGGATTGGACTGAGAGAGAGTGACTGGCCCAAAGTCACCAAGCTGGCTTTCCTGGCTAAGGTGGGACAATTTGAACTCATGGCCTCCAGCTTTCTAGCCTGGTGCCTTAACCACTAGACCAAAAAACCTGAGTCTTCATTGCAGTTTGAGTTTTAATGTTATGGGAAAATAAGTTCTCTTTTTCTATTTTCTCCGCGCATGGCGCTATAAATCTCCATCTTGTATTCTTACATTCCATCAAATGAAAAAGCCTTTATATTTCAGTTTACATTTTCTTCAGAAGAAATATACCTCAGCTACTCTTTTTTTGGGAAGATGCAGGAAGAGGTAGAAGTAATTGCAACTAAGGTGCATATTATTCATAGTTGTGTTAGTTGTGAATATGAAACATTGAAACAGGTCATTCACTTCAGCTGCACTCAATTGCTATTTAATAGCGCCTCCACTATTTAAATGCTGTTTGGAGAATATGGAAATCATATGTTTGTGGGAAAACACTGGAGCTGGCAATCTTAGTCTGACAAGATAAGTATTGTGTACATGTATGTGTATTTGTGTATATGTGTTTCAATGTGCCTGTCCTACTTTCTCTCCTCCCCACCTCCACAATTATCTTAAATTCAGAGTCACTTCTGATACAGGAGAAAATACAACAGCATTTCAAAAAAAAAAAAAAAAATCAAACTGGCCAAGTTAATACTTACTTTAGGGACAAACACTTGACAAGAAGCCTTTGACCAAAGTGCTCTTTGGGGATTTCTGGAATGCCAAGCCTTTCTATGGGCTCCTCCTAAAAACCCAGGAAGGAAGGAATGCATCACTTCCATAAATAAAGCATAGCATCAAATGACTAAAACAAAAATGTAAGACAGATTCCCGCCCACCCCTTTCTAAAGCATAAGTGTAATTTCAAAATTGATCACCTGGCAGCAACTAAAAATAATAGTACATAGAGGGGCTTAATTTCAGATTACAGCTCAGAGGACTGTAAATGTAGATCTGTCTGTCTATGGAGATTCTCAGTCATCCAGGTCACGGTTGTCCCAAAGGTGCTTTTTCAAAAGGCAACTGGGACTTTGTTTTTCCTTGAAGACATTTTGCCTCTCATCCAAGAAACTTCTTCAGTTTTCTGTAGATCTGCTTTTGTATGCAAGGCAATCTGGATTAACCTCAATGAAAACCTTCACGCTGCGAAAGTGCCACCATCTGCCCAGTGGTGGGATTCAGCCAGTTCGCACCTATTCGGTAGAACCGGTTGCTAACTTTCTAAGCAGTTCGGAGAACTGGTTGTTAAAAGAAATATTATTTTGATTTTCTTCCACTTTACAGGCTAATCCTGTAAGGAAAGCAGGAAGGAAACATTCTGGTGGTGTTTCTAGCCTAATCTTTATTGCCCTGCTTACAGAAACTGCCTCTCTGGTTAACCCTTATTACATTGGAACAGCTAAGGCGAAGCGCCCATCGACGTGAGTGAGTTGGCCATGCCCACACGGTCACATGACCACCGAGCCATGCGTACCCAGCTGGTCATTGGGGCAGAGAACCGGTTGTTAAATTATTTGAATCCCACCACTGCATCTGCCTCCTTAAGCCAAACAGGAATGTCATTTTTTCCCACCATCTTTGGGTTTCTCTGCAACAGAAGGTTGCAGGGAAGTTGCCATGAATGAAGCACCACTGGAAAATCCTGCTCCAAGTACTTTTCATGCCAGATGAAACTGCAGAGGAAAGCTAAGCAGTAAGATCAAAACAACATGGCTGCTTCACTTCTCTCTGCCAAACAAAAGAGTGGCTTTGCTTTGCTTAGGACCTTCATTAGGAACGTCAATCTACAAACGTTTTAAAAATGCCCTGGGAAGCAATATCTAAAAGGATTATATTTTCATTACTTTTTCTTCAAGCAAAGTTGGTAATAATCCCATAAAACAAACCAAGGTGATATGTGGCTAAATACTTGCTCTTTTATACTTGGCAAAGGTTTCTGATTATTGGCCAAGAACTACCACACCAAAACATGCATTGTGATGGAATGTGGTGGAACAAGCAAACATTAGCATTTGTTTTAGAGCACAGGTCAGAGTTTCAAGGCTATGGAAGAGAAGAGAGAACCGGAGCAAACTGGTAGCAACCTACCACTGGTCTATGCATATAGAATTAAAACATAAATAAAAGCCAAACGTCAACTATCCGAACAGTACCTCGTCAGGTGCTGGATGCAAGGCAAAAAGCTCCTTGTGTCTGTTAGATTTCCTTTGTTCATCATTTTGGTGATCGATTTCTTCATTTGGGGTCCGATCCAGAAGATTAGGGAGCAAAGCATCGGGAAGGGAATTTTTCAAGTCAAAAATACTGCAGGCCCAGCTACCTCGTGGCGTATCATCTATTGACATGGACCGTCTTTTCAGATCATCCTAATGATAAATTGAATAGAAGAGAAAATATATATATACCATATTTCCCTGAAAACAGGACATGTCTGATTTTTGGGGTGGACGTAAATATACGCTTTCCCCTGAAAATAAGCCCTAGTGAAGGGGTGGGCATGGCCAGCACAGGAGGCAGTCCTTCCCTTCCCTTCCCTTCCCCATCAGTTATTGGCAGCTGGCCCCTTAATTGCGACCCGCGGATCAGCTGAGCTGATCAGGAGCTGCCTCTCATTCTCTTTCCCCCCAGAGTTCTTGGCGCTCGCCCACATCCCATCCATTTATCCATCCATCCCCCTCACATGTAAACTCCTGCCCCACTCGCAAGAGAGCAGCTGCACGGCTCTTCTTGCCATGTTGTGCCCATCCAGCATTGAGGATGGCTTCCCCTGCGGCTTCCAAACCCTGGCTGGAAGCCGCTGGAAACAGAGAAGACACTCGTCGGGCCAGTTGCCTGCTCTCTGCCCCAGCTGCCGGAAGAGTCTCTGCCCCAGCTGCCGGAAGATTTGGCAGCAGGCAGCTGGCCCGATCGGCATCTTCTCCGTTTCCAGCGGCTTCCAGCCAGGTGCTCACTGGCTTTGCCCACATCAACATGGTGAGGCCTGGGAGGCGCGCAAGCGGGGGAGGGAACAGGCGCTTGTGCGGCTTGGTGCCTTTGGGCTGCTTGCGTTCCCCCCCATGGGAGGGACGGGGCCAAGGCCATATTTTGAGGGTCAAAAGAAAATAAGACCCTGTCTTATTTTCGGGGAAACACGGTATATATAGCTCAGGATTGAATTCTTGAGTTCTTGGTGCTCTCTGAGCTTGGTTGTCCTTTACAAGAAAACAACCAAATTCAGAGAGCATCAAGAATCCAACAAATCATACACAGTTTGCAAAAGGAATCACAGCCAAAAAAACCCTAGCAAGTAATTTTAATGAAGTAAACTGAGCAATAGTACTTGTTCATCCTGGTAACTGTTGCCATCTGGAGCTTCATCAGACTCAAAGATCTGTTTGGGCAAGCCCTTTTGCCTCTCTTTTTGCTTGTCCAAGGTGTTGGGATTGAATCCTGTCCCCAGTTTGTGATACCTATTCAAAAGCAAAGAAAAGCAAATTAAATTACAGCCCTGCCTCACCTCAAAAAAAGAAAAAAGAAAAAAAGCCCAAGTTATTGACTTTTGAAAGCCTAAGTCCCGTCATCAGAAATAATTTTCAATACTCAAAATAATATTTGTAGTAGGATATACTAGAAGAAGCTGCTTTGGGTCTAAGAAAGTTCGACTGTTTTCACTAAAGTACATTTAGGATTGTAATCCTCAATTTGTATAGTTCCTTTGTTCCAATAAGCAATTACTGCTAACAAGTATAATCACATCTGTATTACGTAATATATATGAATGCTCACCAATTAATTCCAATAAATTATGACACGAAAATCAGCTGAGAGGAGGGGACAAGTAATTTATTGCAGCTTTTAGGTGTTTTGACTGCTATAGCAATTTGATATTCTGAATTGTTTTACATTGTACCGGTACATTCTGATTTTAATAGAGAGGTGCATTTCATATTCTCTTCTACAAGCATACTTCCATAATCATACAGAATCTAGTTAAATACAAGTTAATATTTCCCTTGAAATACTGGAAATGTGTCCTTAAGGGTCATATCTAGTATATTCAACTAGAGTGCAATTATCATAAAAATACAAATTTCTTCAGGACAATTCAGCTGAAGAAATAATATATGCTCATAAGAAATTCCATTTTGCAGTTTCAATTCCAAATACAAAGCTTTTAATGTTTCTGTGTTGGTTCCATTTATCTTCCTCCACCAGTCTTAGCATTTCAATGCCTAAAATTCCTTTTTTTTTTTTCCTTTAAGAAAAAAAATTATCCCTAACATTTCCATTCTAAATATGCAGATGGATAAAGAACACAAAATATCTTGAAGGTGAAATCAGACGCAACACCCTAAACAAGGAGAACTGTCAAATGGAATAGAGAGGTTGAAAATGCCAATATATCAACATGATTAAGATTGTATTTTATCATTTCACTTTTAAATTTTAAGGTCTCAGGGCTTCATTATGGCCACTCTCTCTGGGAAACCCTGAAGGTATACAATAAAAAGAATTCACATTCTATATATAGGAGAAACAGAACTGCACCCAAAATAACTCAGGATTCTTCACTAGCTATAAAGTGTTGTTAGGAAACATGTAACATGGCAACATGATCCTATACATTTCTTTCTATTCTATCATGAGCCTTCATGACTACTGAGCAGTAGAAATAATCTCATAAAATGTAGTTCTGTACTGTACGGCAGGGCAGGCACCCTGAAGTTCTCCTACTGTTCGGAATTCCTGTTCCTCTGAGCATGGTAAACATGGTCAACAGGCAAGGTTTAATCCTGCCAGGTTCAAAAAATCTGAAATGCCCAGCTTAATTGCTTCAGGATGAAGGGAAACAGAATTCAGCTTGGAATTTGCTGAATTGTTTTGAGAGAAATACCGTTGTTCACTTCTAATTCCCAAAGACACCCCAAAAGTATGTCTCTATGGAACAGTGTTTCCATCAATCCCCCAAGAGACTAAATTAGCTATTTAAAAATGGAATTTATTTCATATAATTTTAAGTATTAGCGGCCATACTTCAAAAGACGCAATCTTTGGCAACTTCAGACAGACTGCCATTGAGCATAAACTAAAAAGGGAAAATCCCCAAGACCCCCCTCGATTTACTTTTTCCCACTTCTTTCTCTGGGTTATCTTTTCCCTTCCATACTTCTTTTATCCACTCTTTCTTTCAATTCCAAAGAAGGAAAAACAGGACAGACAGGAAAAACGGGAGCATTGCTACTGTTAATAGATGTTTTAGAGTCAGGCAAAAATGGCATTTGAACAGACCTGCTGGGAGCAAGTCATCTACACTGTGCTGCATAACTAATCCAAAATGAGCAACAAGAACAGCGTGAATACTGTTTGAGATGCCAATATTAAGTGTTTATGAACCCTCTCTATAGCACACATGAAATACAAATTTGTATTTCATGCAAGTTAAGAATCAAATCAAATCCAGGCTTGTCATTCTAATACCGCATCAAGGCTTGAAAGAAACTTCCCCAGAGGGCAATGGCCCATTTTTCCTGCAAAACCAAATTGCTGCCTAGGAACAAACCAATATTTACAAAAAATTCATTTTTATTAGTGAAAATGATCATTAGTGATGGCTGCTTGACAATGTTTTGAAAGCAGCACTCCGTTTTTATAGATAATGGCCACTGTTTACATCTCCTTGCACAATTGTGTTTATTTAAATACAAATACTTACTTTCTATTCACAATAGCCCAGTCTTCTGTATAACTTCTTACACAGTCTCTCACATGGGGGTCCATTTCACTGCAAACGATAGAGATGAAACAAGAAAGAGGTATGACTATTTTTTCCAGACCACAAAGATTCCAAAATCTTTGTGGTCAAAATCTAGTTGGCCAACAAATCTAAGTAGCCTCCACCATACAAATATGTATCTTTTCTTTTCCATTCAATTTATGCCCCCCTCCCAAATATATTGAATGTTCAGGATACTTAACCAAAAGAAATTTAAATAAAAAAAATACTACTAACTATTAGTTCAATGCCTCCCTTTCCTTAATTTAAAATTTACTAAAGTATAACAACAGAGAAGGGCAAATCAGTTGTGAAGAAAACTGAAATTGAGATGTCGGTGAATTCTTCAAGAACTGAACTTGACCTTGAAAGAGAATTTTCCAAACAAAATCTGATGAGGAAGAAAGAAGAAAGAAAGTACATAATACAGTGGTACTTCGGTACTCATCATTAATTGGTTCCAGGAGGTGCAATGAGTGCCAAAAACAATGAATACCAAGCAATTTTTTCCCATAAGGAATAATGTAGTGAGTCACAAGGGAGCTGACACCAAAAAGTTCTAGTAAACAAATGATGAGTACCGGGACAAAATTCAATAAATTTCAAAGCAGAAGAATACCAGGGTACTATTGTATACATAAAACTCAAATATACATATAATACATGGGTATCTTGTGCGATCTAGGTACATTTTCCCCTATGTTTCTTACCTTTCCTCTGGCACAGCTGACACCAATGTTCTGCATTCTCGAGGGCTGTAGATGACTTCAGTATCATCAGAAGGAAATTCGAACAAGTCTCTCATAGGGCCAGAATCCACTGCAAGTGGATGTGTAAGAAGGTAATCTTCCAAATCCACTGGATCCACAGGCTCAGTAAGAGGCACCTATTAAAAATGAAAGAGATGGAAAAAAAGAAAAGAAAATGACCAGGTTTTAAATAAAAAGGTAAAGGTTCCCTCGCACATATGTGCTAGTCATTTCCGACTCTAGGGGGCAATGCTCATCTCCATTTCAAGCCGAAGAGCCAGCGCTGTCCGAAGACGTCTCCGTGGTCATGTGGCTGGCATGACTAAATGTCAAAGGCGCATGGAACGCTGTTACCTTCCACCAATGGTGGTCCCTATTTTTCTACTTGCATTTTTTACGTGCTTTCGAACTGCTAGGTTGGCAGAAGCTGGGACAAGTAACGGGAGCTTACCCCGTTACGCATTAGGGATTCGAACCGCTGAACTGCCGACCTTTCAATCCAACAAGCTCACTGTTTTAGCCACTGAGCCACCATAATAAAGATACATATTCGTTTTTTCCCTACTGCTTATTGGGTTTTTTCCTGCATCTAAGCATGACGTAGAACGGGCATTAAACATGAATATTTTTATACTATATTTGAACTTGCTTCCAGGCAACTGCTAGATTATTGGGAGAGAAAAAAACCAAATTTGTAATGTAGCACATTTAACACCCCACTCTGCCAGCCTTTCGGTAAACTCAGTCCTTGCAAACTTTAGTCATTGTCTCCCAGATATTGCCTCTGAGTGTTCTTTAAGTACTGGTAGTCCTCAACATACAACAGTTCACTTAGTGACCATTCAAAGTTACAACGTCACGGAAAAAAGTGATTTATGGACCTTTTTCAGAGTTATGACCTTCGTAGCATCCTCATGATCATATGATCATAATTCAGATGCTTGGCAACTGGTTCATATTATGACCATTGCTGTGTCTCAAGACCATGTGATCACATTTTCAACCTTTTGACAAGCAGTCAATGGGGAAGCCAAATTCACTTAACCAGGTTACTTAACTTATCGACCACAGTGATTCACTTAACAACTGTGGCAAGAAAAGTCATAAAGTGGGGCAAAACCCACTTAACAAATGTCTCACTTAACAACAGAAATTGGGGGCTCAATTGTGGTCATAAGTCAAGAACTGCCTGCAGGAAGAGGAATAAAATTAAATACTATATTAAAGGCATGTTCAATAGATCAAATCAAATTCTTACAACCTATTCTGAAGAGACATAATGCAGAAACCTTGCTGAAAATGTCTCAATGTTTGGATGGAAAGTCACTTTAACAATTCCATGTCAACCATATGAAGTTTCATGCCGGAGTGTCAATATAATGCTACCCTGTTTCCCCCAAAATAAGACATCCCCTGATAATAAGCCCAATTGGGCTTTTTAGCACAAAGCAATAAGGCCAAGCACTTATTTCAGGGTTCAAAAAAATATAAGACAGGGTCTTATTTTCGGAGAAACATGGTAGTTCAGGTTTCCTAACCTGGTGCCCATCCAATGTATCAAGCATGAACTCCCCAAATCAACTAAACATAATTTAGTTGAAGATTTTTAAGGTGCAGAAGTACAATACATCTGGAAGGCAGCAGTGGTATAAGTTGATTTATATGGATGCTCTTATTCCTGAGCTATATCACTTTCTATTATACTACAAGCTTAGACATCAAGGTGACTCTGAAGACAGATGTTTCCACCCTGAAGCAAACCAAGTCATGAAATCTGAGAAGTGCTTAGCTGCAATGTCAGGTTAAAGTCACACCTCTGAGGCAGCCCCTCTACTATTTAAAACTAATTACTGATGCAAAACAAACCCTCTGATCTGATTTTTCTTCTGGTGGAAAAACCTTCAAGTAAGTTTTTTCAGATCAGCAAGGGAAGTATGAACAGGTACTGCAAAGGTCCAAAAAGTCTTGTAAGGCCTGACATATTTCAGTTTCCCCCTCCTCCCACCTTTATGCAAATTTGCATTTGTGTTAATATTTTCATTCCAGAATTTGCTTTAAGTGAAAAAAAAAACCTGCTATTATGCAATTTATACCAGCTCAGTCAGTTTGCACCAGAAGTCTAAAAATGTTTCCCAAATGAAAAATTTTCCCACCAAACCCCTTTTTTGCCTTCATTCACACATTTAGCATCCAGTTGTACAATTGTTATAATTGTGTGTTCGTGCTGTCTCATTCCCTTTCCTACCATTAATGTTGCTCCAAAAGAGCCATCAACTACTTGCCCAACCCTTTGCCCAAAAGAAAAAGGACTGATCAAATAGAGAAATAAAGTTGGACATATTAAGAGCCCTGATGGTGCAGTAGGTAAAGTGCAGTATTGTAGTTAAACTCTAACCACAGCCTGGAGTTCGATCCTGACAGAGCTCATGGTTGACTCAGCCTTACATCTTTCCAAAGTCGGTAAAAAGAGGATCTAGATTGTTGCGGGCAAATAATGCTTACACTGTAGACCACCCAGAGACTGCTGTAAAGTACTATGAGGAGGTATATAATCTTGCTATAGCATGCCAGCTATTACAATTCATAGTGCCATGAGCCACACTCCTCTTTGCCAGCCCCGATAACCATGTGTGTTAGAAATGCAGCTGGAGAAAAGATGAAGAAAATATCTTCATAGTACACAAAACTGTTATAGATCTGCCCCTGGAACCTCTTTCCAGATGGGAGTTCAGAGGAGGAGGGCGAGTTTGGGTCTCCAAAGGAAAAATGTGGAGCCGAGTATTGGTCAGGACTGGAGCTCAGAGAATGCTAGCCTGATGGAACAGCCTCAGCTGGGTCAATCTGACCAAGGACAGGCTGAGTGAGGCCCTGTAATAAATTGCCCACAAGGCTCCAGGCAAGGAAAGGGAACACCTGCAGCCCATTAGCGGAGGAGGTGAAGTCCACACCTCCTCCTGATCCAAGGACACATAGAGCAGAGAGGAGCCTGACTGACACAATGCCAGTCAGTTAGATTACTCATGAGAAGGCAATTTTGCCTCTCATAAAGGGCTGCACCAGCATTGCCTACTTAACCCTGTCCTGAGGACTTGAGTATTGCTGGAGCAACGTGACAAGTTCTGTGCCTTGTGTATCCTGGCCTGCTCAACTCCTGGCCTACTTTCCTGGACTTCATGTATGCCTAATAGACTCATTTATCCAGTGGGAGCTTGGAATCCGGACCTGTGCAACAGGGGTGCTTAAGAATAAAAAATTATGAGCGTACTCATCAGTGCATTTGGCACCATATCTCTTCCCCCAACCCCATGGGTCTATGTCTTACTATATGCAAATTCGCTTTATACAAGTTTGGGGAAACATAACCCCAACTTTTATATGAAGAATACAGACCACTCCGTTACAGAAAAGCTGCAAGGTGTCAGATGGGTATCCTTAAGCTCAGACTGCTAAAGAGAATCAGAAATGAGAAAGGGAATAATATATAAAGCTTGCTCTATTAAATCAGGGCTTGAACCAATGCCCAAATGGCATGATTATCTCTATTTGTAGCTCTATTTTATTTATGCAAACCTGAGTTAATGTGAAAAATGCTGAAAAAGAGAAACTATTTTTCTCTTTATATAAATCAATATATTACCCATTAATACAACGGTGCCATGAAAGAAAGATTTATCCCAAGATATATTGTGCATATATACTTATCTGCGAGTTATTGGGCTAGTCAGGGATATTATCCAAAGGCAGCATTGCACACCTTCTATTTACACATTCATAAAAATAGCTGATGGTTAAGCATGCAGATTTTTAACAGAGGACTACATGAATCAGCTATGCATGTAAATATTGTATTCAATTAGTTCTGCAGCTTTGAATTCCTTTTAGATTTGTGTGCATGTTTAGAGAAAGGATGAATGAATCACAGACTAGTCACTAGGGTAAAAGGATGTAAAGATAGTAATATGTGCAAAATCTTTTCCAACAGGGAAGTATGAAATGTAGATGGGACAATAAGATTTCTATTTTAAATTCAGACAATGTGCCAATATTCTTTTCAAGGACTGTATATCCTTTACTGACTAGGAGGAAGGTGCCAGTCACTGAATCACTGAATTGTAGGGTAGCAAGGGGGAGGGGGGGTACAGCATTATCTAGATCTAGTTCAACCGTCTGCCATAAACAGTTTTAACTCCAAAGCAAAAACTCAATCGTGAGACAGCAATGCTCAGAATTTTGTAAAATGTCTCATTTTTGCTCCTGTTTTTTTTTCAAATGACAAACATAGCATGAAGATATAAAACAACGTAAGTATCAAACTAAGAAACCAATATTAATCTCACCAACCTGGAAAGAGTAAGAAGTGCTGCCTATCAGATGCATAAACAGACATAATACAAAGTCACAGCACCAAAGAGGAATTAGTTTGTATTAGCTTATTGGGGGGGAAAAGTAGAGAGAGAGAGAGATTTGGAAGTCAACCTATCTCCTTTCTGGCTGAAACCAACAGTAAAAGGAGATGGTTTTAAAACAGTTTCACCCAATTACCCCTTTTTCAGGTCTTGAATAATGAATGTATAATAATTACACACACACACACACACCCAAGATTTTGTTGTTTTACACAAGCACCTTTGCAGTGACAATCCCAAACTGAATCTTCTATTTACATACAAGTACAAATTAGCCCCAGTATATGCCCACAGATGCTCTTTGGGAATAATTACCACCCCACCACCCCACCACCCAGTTTAATAACTACTGTTATAAGAGATCTGTTGATATTACTCTTCTAATAAATAGACAGCCAGATCCTATTAAAAATAATATTCAGACCTTTTCTTTCATAACTGATTGTCAGAGGATGAGAATCTCTCATATTCTTTGTTCAATACAATACCACAGAAAACATAATTTCTTTTGTTTTAAAGATAAGTAGTTCACATAATCTAGAAAATGAGAACTAACTTGCAACTGGCAAGGACATTCCAAGTTAATTTTTTTTCACTGTTTTTTTTAATGCAGAAAGTCAATTTGATTCAATGTGTCATATTTCTCCTTTTCTGGCGTCAAGACTTATCCATTCCCATGTTTCATGTGCTACGTTATGTGTAGTAGAATCTGGCACATAGAGAATGTTGTGTTCTTAGTAGGCACTACAACTATTCCTTCCCATTACAGGCCTGCAAAGACTTGATTTCATATGTAAATGTATGCATGAAAAACTCCCAATACATTGAAAGTCATTTTAAAGCAATCTTAAATCAATATAGATGTGCAAATGGCCTTTCACAAAAAATGAGATGCAAGTTTATTAGATAAGGTTTATATACACCATCAGCTTTCTAGCCTATTCTGTACCTGAGAATGCCAGGGAGAGTTACCATTGCCAACGCTTACATTATAAAATCCTGTCTCAAATGTTTATTACTGGATGATTACAAGGACGTTGAAGCTTTTTGCCTTTAAGGCTCTGTTAGTCTTCACTGCTATAGTACCTTGCAAGATTGAAAATAAAACTCTGCTTATCAACTTTGTCCTTCCCTGGATGTCAAACACAGTATTTTGATGTATTTTAATGCTTTTCCCAATCAGCCAGTACTTGTTTCTGTTTGGTCTCTTACCTGCCTGCTTATAATACCACATGAGGAATGTGCTAGCTAAGTGTATCTATCCATTATTCCATCCATATAGCACTGTTGTATTTCCTACAGCTGTTTTCATTTTTAAAACTGTCAAGGAATTTGATACATAAGCTGTTTTGTCAAAACAGTGTTGCAGATGTATCAATGTAGCTGGCACACAATCTATAGCCTGTATGCTAAGGGAATCTCAGTTGTCCTTATCTAAATAAGATGTAAATGTTCTTCTCTTCTTTTAATATAATTTTACCTAATTGTTAAGATTAAGGAATATTTGTGTAATGGTTATTAATTTGTAAGAAGTTAATGAAACCAAGTGTAAGTCCAACAAAATAGAATTTTATAACCTAAGGCAATCACCATAGCAATAGCAATAACACTTAGACTTATATACCTCTCCATACTACTTTACAGCACTCTCTGAGCAGTTTAGAAATGTCAATATATTGCCTCCAACAATCTGCGTCCTCATTTTACTGATCTCAGAAGGACGGAAGGCTGACTCAATCTTAAACCCCATCTTTGAATTCTTGAAATTCAATTCAAATTCACATGTACGCATCATTAAAATTGTTACTGTTGTTATATTCCCCAACAAAATATTTGATTCTTCCAAATATAAGTATTAATAAAGATGTTTCACTGTGAAGTCTAAATAACTTTTTTATACTGGAATTTATTTTGCAAGAATTACAAAATTAAAATACCTCATATAATCTCATGTTTATATAACCTCATATAATCTCACCCCCAGCCTCCGGCCCACTAGTGTGCTGCGGCGTATTCGAAACCAAGTAATGGAAGAGTGCATGCGTGCAGCTCCACTAGCACAAGCAATGGTCCTCACACGTGCAGCTCCATTTGCATGAGCTGTGCTTGTGAAAGCGTGCACCTACCACTCGCACAGAATCACCCCCTCCTCCCCCGACCCGGCTGGGCCACCAAGCCAGAAAGGTTGGGGACCGCTGGTATACATCATCAAATATTTGGAACTGCATTATAGCTACCAGACCTTGGGTAAGTTAAAAAAAAAATTAATTAATTTAATGTTAAACTTAAAAATAAACCCTAAAAAGGGTTAAATCTAATTTGTACTTAAAAACGATATCACATTACAACTCAGAATGAAATCATACTAGCTGGAGGAATTATCAGGAGTCAAGTTTTACTCAAGGGGGACTTTAGCTCTGAATAGACCAGAGGTCCATTAAGCCTTTATAGTCTTTCCCCAATGCATTATTTATTTACACGCTTCCTAGCTTTATAGCCCATCTTTCTATTTAACTGAATGTGTACACTGGCTAAAGTCTTCCA
Organism: Pantherophis guttatus; assembly: GCF_059756535.1. Classification (NCBI taxonomy): domain Eukaryota; kingdom Metazoa; phylum Chordata; class Lepidosauria; order Squamata; family Colubridae; genus Pantherophis; species Pantherophis guttatus. Next base: position 68,543,898 of record NC_142065.1, read on the forward strand.
GATATTTTGTGGTACTGCTCCCATCAGTCCTGGCCAGAAAGTTGATGAGAAGCCACCCTCCCATTCCATTAACAATGTATTATTTGAACTGAACTGAATAGCTAAAAGTTTTGTGAATAGACAGGTGGCTGCATATGGAAATCTAATAAGCCTCTCTTAATATAGGTAGTCTTCAAATTACAGCCCAAAATTTCCATTGCTAAGTAAGACCGTTGTAAAGTGAGTTTTGCCCCATTTTAGGACTTTTCTTGTCACAGTTATTAAGTGAATCACTGCAGCTATTAAGTTAGTAATGTGTTTGTTAAGTGAATCTGGCTTCCCCAATGACTTTGCTTGTCAGAAAGTCAGAAAAGGTGATCACATGACCCTGGGACCGTATAAATATAGGCCAGTTGCCAAATGTCCAGATTTTGATCACATGACCATGGGATGCTGCAATGGTTGTGTGAAAAAATGGTTATAAGTTGCTTTTTTCAGTGCCGTTGTAACTTTGAACAGTCATTAAATGAATGGTTGTAAGTCGAGGACTATCTGTAGACATTTAGACTACAAACTCATAGGATGGAATGCTAACCTCTAAAACAAAATTAATCAACATATGAAAAAACTAACGTATCAGAAATCATTTCTTCTTAGTATACATTTTTCCCATTTTTGGTGCTGCAGTTCCAACACATCAGGAGGGCTCCGAACATAGGAGGTATTTAAATACTTCACAAAAAGTTAAGCCTCATAGCTGAAGAGATTTGTTTGTTTGCTTTTTAGAAAAAGCCTTTTGCTAGAAATCTAATTCTTTTGTGCGAGCTCCAATTAAATGAGGAAACCTTTAATTACCTTTGTTTCCCATTCCATCAAAATCTGGAAACTATGATTGCCACACTGGAGCAAAAACAGCATATTAAACCATACTTGTGGTAACCATAGTTACTAAAACAAGGGAATAATCTCCTACTTTAGAAAAATGAAGTTAACTTTCTGGTTGGTAGACTCACAGTGGGGAGGCAGCATGTCAAAAATTTCTGTTTGTTTAATTAAATTAAACCGAAATATAATTAAAGATGTACAAATATATTCCCGTTTCCACTTATTAATTCTGCAGCCATCAGAAGCTTTTCTTTATTATTATTATGGTAATCACATAGTCAACCAGATGTTTAGACTGGATTTGGCATTTGGCCATCTATTAAACCCTTTCCAAAAATCAGCAGACGTTTTTGTTAAATAATATAAAATGTATCAGCACAGGATGTAAACTGTTCCAAATAAAGCTGCCTTTTGTAATTGACTGATTATGACTTTGTTAATGCCAATGGTGGTACTACAGATAATTTGGGATTACATCCAGGGTGCCTATTATTATTGGTATTATTTTTGCTTTCCTTTGCCACAGTCATTCTACTTCTATTTGCAGGTCTTCATATTTTGTGACTTTCTCCATTTCTTTGTCTTCTATTTTGCTGTCTACAAGCACTGTACCTCCACTATCCAGACTTTTGTCTTTCTTATCAACAATTGTTAACTCTGAAGTATCATCTGGCAGGTGCTTATTTGTTTGAACATTTTAGCATCTTCATTTTCTATAACTTTGTCTGTTTTGTGGTTCCACACTCAAACAGGTAGCAACATATCTTAAAGCTCCTCATCATTTGAAGTAGCTCTATAAAGCCCTTGTCTGATGAGAATTGAAGCAAATTCATTTAGAACAGGGGTGTCAAACTCAAGGCCCGGGGGCCGGATCCTGCCCGCAGGATGCTTAAAACTGGCCCATGGGGCCGGCCTGGAAATAGCAAAGGACCAGCCCGCGGTGCCTCTGGCATCCAAAACGGGGGATGGAGGGGGGGGGTTGTGTGCAGCCCCTGGGTGGCCCATTTTAGCTGGCAAAGTGCTGCAGGAGGCCGTCCATCCTGTCTCCCCCTCCCATCCGGCCAGCCTGTGCAGGAGAACTACAATGCTGATCCGGCCCTTGAATAAATCCAGTTTGACACCCCTGATTTAAAATGTCACCAGGAACTATTTGCAAGAGCTTTGGAAACCGTATTGTCAGGGTATCTGTCTGATAGTTATTTCATTTCATTCTTTTAAACCCAACCAATCTAAACCCAGAACAGGCTATAAATTTTAATTATTTAATTAAGACATGGTACTTCAGCAAGATTTGCCTCAGATGCTAAAATGCATCAAGACACAACTCTTAACTAGTTCACAATCCATCAAATAATTGGGGCCTAAAGTCTCACCCTATCAATTGATTATCTTTTCCCCTTGCTGGTAGAATAGCCACAGCTCTGCTGAAAAGAATGAACTTCTTTTAATAGACAGAATGAATTCTCATCAGTCCTCTTGATAAATCTTGCTCTAATTCTAGTACCCCACTGGGCAATGGCAAATGTTCAAAGAAATGTCTCAGAAATGGAAGAAAAGAGTAAGAGTCGTTGACCTTTTCATATTTCAATAAAACAAGATTTAACAAATGCACTGCCTTTTATTTAATTTCAATCTGACTTTTACATTATCTGTCAGGTGATTTGCGGTCTACCATATAATAGTATATGAGTAGGCCATTCATTAAAATTACTGTCCTGTCACAGATTGCATGAACTAAGCATGAACACACATAACCCAACTGCTAGCAATTAAAGAATTTAGTGGGATTAAGAAACTGGCTATGCGTAACCTTATTCTCATTCTGAGTAAGAATTCTTTTAAAAAGGAACATTCTGAATATAAAACCTGATTTATAACAACAGGAGCTGCTAAATTTATCAGCAAGCAAAGTCAGAATTGCTAGCTCCCTCTATTCAGTTGATGGAAATGTACAGAAACTGGACAAATGACTTAAGATTCCAGTAAAGTGACACACCTGTAGATGATTTTATTGTAGAAATTTGTACTGTAGTCACTGCACACACACACACTGCTACCTTTCTGTTTCTAGGGGGCTACATTCAAATGACACTAATTTAACTTTTAATATCTTCCTAAATAAACCTCTAAATAACTGGCTAACATTGTATCCTAGAAGTCTTCATGTTTGCTAGTTACTCCATGAGCATACCAATTTATGTTAAATTAGAATAGAGATTAGATAGGTAACATTCCTATAACCACATTCAATGCAAAACCCTTAATTTTTAGGGGTTAGGAATTAGATTCTCTATCTAATTTGATTAGGGCAAAATTGGACATAAGAACCCACACACCAAATCAAAGTTCTAATATGCCCCCTTGCTCAACAAGCCTATTATTATTGTGGCTATTATTGTTTAACTGGTTAACAATAAACAAATTGCAAATTACAGGACAAAAATAAAAATCCCAAACTCGAACAACAAACAATGCTGTGTAATCTTGCACATTCCAAGAATCAGTAAACAGACTAAATGAATCCAGAAAACTTCCCGCTAACTTCAACTTTTGCTGTTACGCAAATAATAGATTAAAATATATTTTGTACTTGGAATCCTACAAATTCCAATGCAATTCATGAACCACGAAAACATAATTGTTCTTAAATTTGGAAAGGTAAGCTTGATCTGATGGTAATATGCAGTGGGCCTGCTGCTTATAAATCTAAGAAGTTACTTACAGTTGTATGGTGGGAAATTGTGCCCCCAATATTAAGGTTCTTGAGAAGTTGTGGTGATCCTCCATACTGCCCTGAAATCTGTTTCCGTACTTCAGCTGCCACAGTTCTAGAACAAGAGAAGCGATGGTATTTAACTGTAGAATTCACTAGTTTCATCAAGGAAATAAAAGATACTAACTTTATAGGGAAAAAAAATAACATATACAGTATATTAAAAACTTGTAACAATATAGTGAAACCTTGAGACAACAAACTTTGCATGCAAGGAACAGAATTCCACCGTTAGATTCATTATTTTACATAATTTCCCCCCTGTGCAAATAACCCCCTTTGTATAATGTCATCGTATCCATGACACATATGACACCATCTTTATTATTATATTATTTGTATGATGATGTAATTTTGCAAATATCATTTATTGCATCATTATAAAGGATGTAAATAATATAAATTGTGTCACATGGGATAATGTCATTATACAAATGATATCAAGTGATGTGCTCTTCAATTTATTTACCTTTGTTATTAACGGGCACCCCAACCTGTAATTAGTCCATTAAAACATTTAATTCTATTGATCCACAACTGGCCTAATTCAACATGCAGAACAAACTCTGTGGCATTGTTGAAGTTAGTGATGCTACAATCACAGACTCTAAACATTATATAAAATACAACTATTAGGGGGAAAAAGAATGATGATAAAAGAATGATGCTGAAAAAGAGACTTATTCTAAAATTCTGTATTTATATTTATAAAATTAGGGTTTATTTCATAGTAAAGGAAAGAGTGGTCATTGTTATTTTAACTTACTTAACACATCGTTTTATCACTAATTTTGTATATACCACATAGTGAATAATACCCATAAAATTTACAAGAGTGGCAATAAGTTTCATCTTACCCAGGGTATTATGAAATAAATCCTCCCCATTTTCTCTTTAAATTTATGTGATTTAAGGATTAGTATATTATTCTAAGATCAGTAATTCTATTCTAAAAATAAACAAACTTTTGTACTAAAGGATTAGCAATTCAGCAGATATCCATTGTCACTAAGGCATCTATTGAAGTCCAATACACCTTAACGCTTCTAAGTTAAATGGCCAAACTATTACAGGGTCTTGGGTAAATTTGCCATAATTTCTTGATCTTGATTCCAGCAAGTTCTAAGCCACAATATATTTATTTTTATTATTCCTTAGATTTTTTAAATCTTCTCTTTATTAGTTTTATAAATAACTCATGGTGGTGAATATACTTAATATTCCTGCCTCTATTTTCCCATAACAACAATCCTGTTAGATGGGTTTTGGCTGAGGGAGAGGGACTGGACCAAAGTTATTCAGTCAGCTTTCATACCTAAGGCGGAATTAGAACTCACACAAATCACAATTTTTGATTTCATGCAAATTTAACTACTAGTTAACTAAATTTAACTAGTAATATCCTAAATAAGCTTGGTCAGCATACTATGATTTAAAAACTCTTGGTCATTGTTATATATGAACCAGGACAAAGGCCTAAAATGAAACATTCGATATGCAAACAGACATAAATACAAGGTCACAAAGATAGTTACAATATAGCATTCAAAAAATAATGTACAATGCATCAGCTATAAATTCAAGCAATGCATTATCAAACTAGTTCTTTTTTATCTTAATAATCAATATTCAGAGTGCCAGAATTGAATAGCCTTTTCAGAGTCCATCAGATGTTTTGAAAGGTGATTTTAAAGCCTTTAAAGCAGGGGTTCCCAACCAGGGGGTGCGAGATGATATTCTAGCGGGTGCAAAAACTTGGGTTTAGAAGTTTCAAAATTATAGTGTATTATGCATAATTATACGCATATAATCATTTACTTTTGTAAGGGGTGCGAGAATATATCAGAAACGTTCTAGGAGTATAGAAAAGATTGGGAACCCCCCTTTAAAGCATTAAATTGGCAATACTTTTCATCACTGAAATAATCAAGCTAGGGAGAGGACAAATAGCTAGCAATGAAGATGTCTATTAGCCAAGACCGTTTGCCAAGAATAATGAATTTAGAAGACAAACTATAAGAGGAAGAAATATATTCATAACCCTAGAACTTGATATCTCCCCTTAAAACTGATTGACAGAAGATTAAAAAGATAAAAATACTTCCTCATACCACACAATATTTACCCTTAAGAACATCACTTCCACAAGAGAGGCTGATGACTATTAATTTACTGTCTATGGTATTAAGGGATGATTTTACAAATTACATAGAACTGTTGTAGAATAATTATGAGAATTAATTAGGAATCAGAAAATACTAGTTCTACTCTCAGGTCTATGAATATATACAATCCTTGGTTTACGACCGGTTGCTTAGCAATCATTCAAAGTTATGATGGACCACACACACACCCCAGAGCTACTTACCATCCAGTTTCGAAGTTATGATGGCTAATGACCACTTAATGACAGCTACTAAAAATGTCATAAAACTCTGCACATTCACATAGTGACCCACTTAACAACTATCATGACTTAATTAGGCTGGGCTCAATTATGGTTGTAAGTTGAGGAGTACTTGTATAATATGTTCTGTTGGTTCAAATTTCAAACCAAGTCATGGTTTGTTTAGTTATGATTTGTTAAATTAGCAAAATGGCTAGACTCACAAATAAAATCATACAGTTCAAAAGGACTCCAATATTGAGCTCATTACAGAATCTACTGCAGCATGTCCAACAGATGATCACCCATCATCTATCTCAGGCCTATCAAACTGGCGGCCCACAGACCGTATGTGTCACATGCATGCTAGGCCCATGGCATGGCTCTGCAAAGGCAAAAAACACCACGATACGTCACATGACACGATCGAGTTTCACACTTGTGCTGTATCTGAAGTCCTACACAGAAGGGGAAGCTATCACTTAATGTTCCCTATTCCTGACAGTTCATACAGTCATACAGACATGAGCTAACAATTCATACTGTCTTTTAGATATTAACAATTCTTCCTGTTAACTAGCCTGAGCCTATCGCTTTGTCATTTTAGTTCTGGCCTACTTCCTTTTACATATGATAACCTTCAGATATTTGAAGACTGCTATCATAAATGTCTTCTCTAGGCTAAATATATCAAGATCCTACTTCCTTGCAGAATTCAGGTTCTAGACACCTCACTATTTTGGCAGCCCTTTTCTGAACCTGCTCCACCTTCACCATGACCCCTCTCAAGTTATGATGTCAAGAAAAGGACCCAAGACACCAAGTGTGCTTTATTTAACATGAAGAATAATGGAAGCATTGCTTCTTGTATTCTGTAAATTCTGATTACAATGCACAAAGGAAAAATAAAAACAAAAAAGGGAAGAATTAGAATGTAATAAAGAAGTTGAGAAAACGCATGGCTCAGTTGAACGATAGAGTGAACAGGAATATTCCAAAAGACGGAATTTAGTTCCAGTTTGCACTGAGCTACACAATAATCAAGAGAATGTATGCTTACATAACAAAATTTCTGAGGAACATTCTTTCAAAAAAGTACCACCCATGTACAAAAAGGCCATACTAGCAGGTTTCAGGGTAGCTAAACATTTGCAAAATACAAAACAAAAGCAAGCAAAACAAAACCGCTCTAGAAAAAATGCTATAAAGAGAGAGTGGGATGGGATGAGAAAGGAATCCAAGATAAATCTGCTCTTGGTTTGAGAAGGGCAAAAATAGCTGAGTCGGGGAATAGAAAAGTGTCTATAACCCTTAAGGAGGATTCCATGTTGCAATATTTTGTTGTGGAATCTTACTTATTATTGAATGATTCTGAAAAATTTGAGTTAAATTACACAAATAAGTATTTAAAAATATAAAACAAAACTGAACTCCTCCTTTTTGAACTGTGAGGCCCAGAATTGATGGCAGTATTCCAAATAGTCTGACCAGAGAAAAGTAGAATGGAGTAATTATTTCTTACAATATTTCTTACAATATTGACTTTGTGTTCCTCTTAATATACTCCCAAGATAGTCTTTTCTTTTTTAAACGGCTTCATCCCACTGCTAACTCATATTTAACTTAACTGGCTGAAAGGAAATTTAATCTCGTTTACGTGTATTAAAACCAAGACAGCTCATTCCCAACTTGCACCTTTCATTTAACCTATCCAGATACATAATGTTTTTTTTTTCATATTCCATGCCATTCATTTCAGCCCATTACAGGTAGCCCTTGACTTACAATAGTTTGTTTAGTGACAATTCGAAGTTACAATGGCACTGAAAAAATGCTGATGTTTTATGACATCATGTGGCCTGGAAAATTTTCTGGGATTCAAAATTTTCCACAGAGAATATTCCACTTCAGGCAGTTTGGCAGTTTCATATCTTTTAATCTTTTCTGTCTGTTGCCCAACATTGTTTCCAATATAATAATTTTTCTCCACATATCAAAGCTTTTTTCTTGAATGCACAGTTTAAACTTAATAAAAAGGTACGGTAGTTATAATTTTTTTTCACATCAAATAATGTTGCCAATTACCTGTGTGTGGACTACATGTATATTGGGATAAATATGCTAATTTGAATTGTGTTTGTTTGCATATTTAGGTACAGACTTGTATCAACTATAGTAAGAAAACATTCTTCTAGAACAGCTCAAATAGTGCAGTCCAAGTGCAGAAGACTACAGCTTTCAAAATGTTCCACCAACATGGTTGGGTGGAGACTAATCTAATTCCCTCTGTGGATCTTGCATGGGATTCTTGAACAAGGTTTACAAACCTCATGGTCAATCTAGTCTTCTGAAGGGGGAAAAGTGCACTGAATCATAATTACATTTAAACATAAGCTCACATAAAACTTTCCAGAATGTGTGGAACCTACAATTAAAGCAAAAGAAAATACTCATTGCCAAATTTAACCATTCTGTTATAAAAACATAAGAATAGTGCTGACAGAATGTAATTCTAAGGAATGGCTGAAAAGAAACACACGGGGTTGGATCAAGCTGGGCCACTACGGGGTTTTTTTCTGTTCATAAAAGATTCCAAACTAATTCATACCCGATTCCAAACTAATCTCCCATTTACCATTAAAGCCCCTGTGTCATAATACAGCTTGTTCTGAAAGATTTCCAAATTAGCAGAGCAGCATTTTTAAAATTCAGAGAAAGGAAGAATTACAAAGATTATCTTCTAATCTTTTTTCTTCTCCCCAATAGAGGTAGACCTCGACTTACAATCACAATTGTAAGAGTTTTCTGCCACAGTTGTTACGTGAATCACTGCAGTTGTTAAGGTTAATAACACAGTTGTTTTGTGAATCTGGCTTCCCCATTGACTTTGCTTGTCAGAAGGTTGCAAAAGCTGATCACATGAGCCCAGGACGCTGCAACTGTCATAAATATGAACCAATTGCCAAGCATCTGAATTCTGATCATGTGACCATGAGGATCCTGCACTGACTGTAAGTTGAAAAGCAGTCCTTTCAGTGCCATTGTAACTTTGAATGATCACTAGAAGTCGAGGACTACCTGTATGTGTAAAACATCTGTGTAGTATTCCTCTGAAATCATAATAAATAACATGCATGAGAATGTAATTATTGTTCCTAAGGAACTTTGCAACTGCAGTCTATTGTAAGCCATTTTACTATTTAAGATTCTCAGAATTCCATGAAGAGAACCATCTTATTATTAGGAAATATGATTTTAAAATTATGAACACAATGTATTTCAAAAAGCCTAATTAAAAACCCTGTATTCAAATGGTTGTCACTGGATCACTGATAATTTTTTTTAAAAAAATCCGATTTAAATAAAAAACATCAGATTTTTTATTTTATTTTTTAAAAAATCATCGAAATTTATCCACCCTGATTAGTGGTAGACAAAATGATACACTTTGGTAGCAAAGGAACATAGGTGCCTCCCTTGGTGGCTGATTCTTTATTCCAACAGACTCCATTTGTTTTAAATCCTTTTAATTACCCTGTTTCCCCGAAAATAAGACATCCCCTGATAATAAGCCCAATCGGGCTTTTGAGCGCATGCGCTAAAATAAGCCTCCCCCCGAAAATAAGCCCTCCCTGAAAATATTTAAACAGAGCTGGAAATCAGGTAAGACGGCAAGAGGAGCCCCATCTTGCTCCACGTGCCCCAAAATAATAAGACCTCCCCAAAAATAAGGCCAAGCACTTATTTTGGGGTTCAAAAAAATATAAGTCAGGGTCTTATTTTCGGGGAAACACGTTAAAAGTAAGAATATTACCATAGTAATATGTTACAAGCCACCATTGTTATTATAGCCACCATAATTTTTAATATCAAGAATGCCTCTTGGGAACATTTTGGAAACATAAATGATACATGGCTCCAATCCAATGCTTCTTTAGTAAATGTGCCCATATAATCCAGAAAAAGAGACACAGATAAATCCATGCAGTGGAAACATTTCTGGAAGGATTGGAGTGGAAAAAGTAGCTGGGGTTTTATTTTCTCGTTTGTTTGCTAGCTATATTTTATTTTATTCATAGCTATATTGAATACATGCACACATAAATAATAATTTATAATCTTATAATTGCAAATTTGCTTATCAAAACAAAAATAGTTGCCTGTCCTTAGTTTATCCCATCATAACTTAAAATAAGCCAGGATAAAGTCGTTATTTGAATTCTCTATTCCTAAACAAACCATGGCTTTCAGATCATTGTACCTGGTTTACAATTAGAAGCAAAACCTACTGGCAATTATGTAAGTTTTCTGCTAAGTCTTTTCCATAGTAACTTGGTTAACTTTCAATTTCTGAAAAGTATCTTTCCTACAATGACAGTGAAGAATTTACTAAATCAGGACTTTTCAAACTTTGACAGTCCGTGAATTTCTTAAGTTTTAAAAAAAATTCTAGATCAAGAAGCAAAGTTCTGGCAATTGTCTTTGTTTGAGTGACCTTTCCCTCTTTCTCTCTTTTCTGCATTTAAATCTCTGAGATTCTTGAGGAACCTTAAGAGTCCATGGAATTCAATTTTAAAAAGTACTAATAATACTTTCAAAATATAGATATTACATGACAAAAAGAAATCTGCTTCATAGATAAAATCACATCCAATAAAATTCACTTTGATTTACCAAAGAAATATCATTCTAATATGATATATCTTATGAAAATCATTCACTTGGTAAACATAGCTGCAAGATCGGAAAATGACTGAAGGAACTCTTCCTGAATTCACATTTCTATTGTGATAAATATTTGTCATATTTAATTGTTATATTTGCTGCTAGCGCAATTTTTTTTAAAAAGAAAACAAACAATAGTAATTAAATATATCCCTTCTCTTATTTCACAACACTTCTTAGGAAAGATTTCCTCACTTTTCATTTGCTGTAAACAGTTTATGTCAATGCTATTAGCGCTTGTCATTCAGGAGAAACAAAAGAACATTCTTTCTTTTGAACAGCTATAATTAAAGCAACATTTGACCAATCTGGAGAAGCCAGTAGCTGAGAGAAGCAGGAAGTGCATAAATTAAATGTCTTGATCGCACAGTGCTCTGACAAAATGAAGAAAAGTTTGTGTTGAATCTGTTTTAATACCATTGTTGATTGGCAGAGTGGAAAAAACATCCCTATATCTTTTTTAAATACAGGTAGTCCTCGACTTACAACCACAACTGAGCCCAACATTACCATTGCTAAATGAGACACTTGTTAAGAGAGTTTTGTCCCAGTTTATCATTTCTTGCCACAGATGTTAAGTGAATCTGGCTTCCCCATTGACTCTACTTGACTGACAGTCACAAAAGGGGATCACATGACTCCAGGACACTGCAAATGTCACATGAGTCAGCTGCCAAGCCTCTGAATTTTGATCATGTGACCCTAGGGATGCCACAACTGTCGTAAATGTGATAAGTCACTTTTTCAGTATAGCTAAAGCAATAGTAATAGCACTTAGACTTTACATCCCTCTCTAAGTGGTTTACATAGTCAGCATATTGCCCTCAACAATCTGAGTCCTCATTTTACCGACCTCAGAAGGACGGAAGGCTGAGTCAGCCTTCAGCCAGTCAGGATCGAACTGCCAAACTGCTGGCAGTCGGCAGTCAGCAGAATTAGCCTGCAGTGCTGTATTCTAACCACTGGGCCACCATGGCTCTTGTAACTTTGAACAGTCACTAAATGAACTGTTGTAAACTGAGGAGTATCTGTATATGCAGAAGTAAATCCTGTTAATTTCAAGGGGCTTACTGCATTCCTTCTGAACATGTAAGTTCCAGAATAAAGTTATTGGCCTAATGAAATGGAGGGTGGGAAGAGGGCGAAGGAATGGTTATTGAATTGAGGTCTACCTATATGGACTTCAACCTCCAGAATTCCCCAGCCTTCTTTTTGCTGCAGATCCCATATTCAATATCAAGATGAGTCAAGATGAAGAGAGATGAGACACCATTTTATCAATAAAAATTTAATTTTGAATTATTCGCTTTATATGATCGCAATCTTAAAACCAGACTCACAGATATAAAGATATTATAGGCAGATTTCATGTAAGCAAAGCTAGAATATTTGCTAGTTGCTAACCAATATCCCTAATCCTAACACGTTTACTAGCTAAATACCAAGTTTCACAGAACACAGCAGGAATAAACTGACATAGACTACAGGTAGTCCTCGACTTGCAACCATTCATTTAATGACCATTCAAAGTTAGATCAACAATGAAAAAAATTGGCTTATGACCATCTTTCACACATATGACCATTGCAGCATCCCCACCGCCGTTAGATGCTCTCTTCCCCCACAACCTGCTATTTACTTATTGTCCTTAAAATTTGGAGATCTCACCAATTTTTAGCTGGGGAAGAGAAAGGGATCCTGATCTCAGAATAACGAAGAATTGGAATGTTGAAGTTAAAATTCAACACTTGGAAACTGGGATGTATTTGACAGTTGCAATGATCACTTTCTGCGACCTTTTTGGCAAGAAAGTCAACGGGGAAGACCAATTCACCTAACAAGTATGTTACTAACTTAACGACTGCAGTGATTCACTTAACAACTGCGGTCATAAAATGGAACAAAACTCACTTATCAAATGTCTTGCTTAGCAACAGAAACTTTGGGCTCAATTATGGCATAAGTCAAGGATTACCTCTACAGTAAGAATCTATTAGCCCCATTTCAATTTAAAAGGCATTAAGCTTCCATCTCCTTTCATCCGACTGATGAAGTACCTAAACTGATAAAGGATGTTGTTGTTTTGAAGGAGAGCTACCAGATTCCTGATTTTTGGCTATCAGAGACTATCTGGGTTCTTTTCCAACAATATCCACAGTATGAATACACTCTTAAGTTCTTACTCTTATACCAAAACTTTCTAAAAAGCAGATGAAAATGAAAAGAAAAAAGATGAGACCATTACTTGGTCTGCTGTGTGGATGCTTGGGTGGTTTAGCAGTGGGGAATTTTTGGTGGGTGGGGGTGTGTCTGGGAATTGTCATGTGTGTTGGGCTTGGTCTCCATTATGTGAATTTCGTTGTATGGGTATACTGTATATATACGTACAATGACAATAAACTTTTGTCCAATATCTGTATGACAAAATCGCTCAGATTCGGGAAGATCTGGACTCCGACTGGATAGTCTCAGGGGGAGGGACTGGGGCAGGTCTTGAGAATGTTATCTGGGATGAGTTTGATCCTGTGACCCCTGAGGACGTGGACAGGATTCTGGGTAGACTGAACGCGACCACTTGTTTATTGGACCCGTGTCCCTCCTGGTTAGTGCTGGCTTCTCGGGAGGTGACACGAGGCTGGTTCCAGGGGATTATAAATACTTCGCTGGGTGAGGGTGTCTTTCCTGCCGCCTTGAAAGAGGCGGTGGTGAGGCCTCTCCTCAAGAAGCCTTCCCTGGACCCGGCAATGTTGGTAAATTATCGTCCGGTCTCCAACCTTCGTTTTGTGGCAAAGGTTGTTGAGAGTGTGGTTGCGCAACAGCTTCCCCAGCACCTGGATGAAACGACGTATCTGGATCCGTTCCAGTCGGGCTTCAGGCCCGGGTACAGCACGGAAACGGCATTGGTCGCGTTGGTTGATGATCTCTGGAGGGCTCGGGACAGGGGGTGCTCCTCTGTCCTGGTCCTGTTAGATCTCTCAGCGGCTTTTGATACCATCGACCATGGTATCATGCTGCACCGGTTGGAAGAGTTAGGGGTGGGAGGCACTGTGTTGCGGTGGTTCTCCTCCTTTCTCTCTGACCGGTCGCAGTCCGTGTTGACAGGGGGACAGAGGTCGACCCCGAGGCCCCTCATATGTGGGGTGCCGCAAGGGTCGGTCCTCTCACTTCTCCTGTTCAACATTTATGTGAAGCCGCTGGGCGAGATCATCCGTGGTTTCGGGGTGGAGTACCATCAGTACGCTGATGACACCCAGCTGTACATCTCCACCCCGGATCACCCCAACGATGCCCTTGAAGTGATGTCCCGGTGCCTGGAGGCCGTACGGATCTGGATGGGGAGGAACAGGCTCAGGCTCAACCCATCCAAGACCGAGTGGCTGTGGTTTCCGACGTCCCGATATAGCCAGTTGACGCCATCACTGACTATTGGGGGCGAATCATTGGCCCCCACGGAGAGGGCTCGCAACTTGGGCGTCCTCCTGGATTCACGGCTGTCTTTAGAAGAGCACTTGACGGCCGTGACCGGGAGGATTTTTTATCAGGTCCGCCTGATTCGCCAGTTGCGTCCCTTTCTGGATCGGGACTCGTTACGCACGGTCACTCATGCCCTCGTCACCTCCCGCCTGGACTATTGTAATGCTCTCTACATGGGGCTCCCCTTGAGGAGCACCCGGAGGCTCCAACTGGCGCAGAGTGCGGCTGCGCGGGTGGTAATGGGAGCGACATGGCGCTCCCATGTAACACCTCTCCTGCGCGAGCTGCACTGGCTCCCGGTGGTCTTCCGGGTGCGCTTCAAGGTTTTGGTTACCACCTTTAAAGCGCTCCATGGCTTAGGGCCTGGTTATTTACGGGACCGCCTACTACCACCAATAGCCTCCCACCGGCCAGTACGCTCTCATAGAGAGGGACTCCTCCGGGTGCCGTCAGCCAAACAGTGTCGACTGGCGGCCCCTAGGGGGAGAGCCTTCTCTGTGGGGGCACCTACCATCTGGAATGAGCTCCCCCCGGAGATACGGAGGATCCCGGATCTGCGCTCCTTCCGCCGTGCTGTGAAGACCTTTTTATTCCATCAAGCAGGCTTGGCCTGATCTATTCCCTTTTTAAAATATGTAAATTTTAATCTGTTTTTAAATTATTGGGGTATTTTAATTTGTCTGGGCCAAAAAGTTTAATTTGATTTTATCGGGTTTTTAAATTTTGTGTATTTATGTATTTTATTGTTGGCTGTTCACCGCCCTGAGTCCTTCGGGAGTAGGGCGGTATACAAATCAAATAAATAAAATAAATAAATAATAAAATAAACTTTATATAAAAAAAGAAAAACTCTACTATAGAGTTCAAAGGCACCTAATGAAGATACTTCAATAATGTGTCAGTGTCTATTTACAGAGGGGATGTTGGAAGACAGCATAATGTTCTTTCCTCCACATGTAAGAATGGATTATAAAATAAACTCTGAAAGATAAAATATAAATAAAAGTGAAAAAAAGTTAAACTAAAAGAAAAGAAAATATGGATAAAATAATACTTTGAAATCAGATGGGTCTCTATCTATCTATCTGAGTTTGGAAGCCAGATTATACATACTACAGAATCTGAAATTTAGAAGTCTGGATTTCCCCCACCCCACTCATGTGCACCGGCAAAATTTTTCACTGAGAAAACGCTGCAGAGAAAGAACTTCAGGGAACAAATATCAAACTAGGAAGTATCAAATAGCTTTTCACTGAAAGTATTATATAAAAATAGAAGTATTTGAATTCTGTGAAGATGAAAAATTATATGGGGGATGGAGGGGTTCAGGTTTTATAAAAAGGGGATTTTGATGGGATTATATTCTGTGGAAGTCAGGGGGGAGGGGAGGGTTGGGGGGGTTGGGAGGGTTAGGTTGGGGAGTTTAGGGTGGGTTGGGGAGTTTGGGGTGGGTTGGGGGGGAAAAATTGGGGTGAAAATGTAACTGTAAAACTTTTGCAATAAAAAAAAAAAGAACTTCAGATAATGCAACCAGAGGAGAGAGCATGACAAGTCCAGCATCAAGCAAGAGAGCAAAAAAAAATGTCATGAGAATGTCTAACATAATTAGAGGGAGCTGCTCCGCTACATTAAAACCCATGCTTATATCTTCTAAAAATTAACAAGAAATCTGTTTCCAATTCCTCTTTATAATCCAATACAGACAGCGTCCCTCACTTCAAGGCCAAGGTCTTAAACACCCCCCGCGCGCCCCCCCCCACACACCCATCCATCCAGTGGTGAAATCCAAATTTTTTTACTACCGGTTCTGTGGGCGTGGCTTGGTGGGCGTGGTGTGGCTTGGTGGGCGTGGCAAGGAAAGGATACTGTAAAATTCCCATTCTCTCTCCACTCCTGGGGGAAGGATATTGCAAAACCTCCATTCCCACCCCACTCTGGGACCAGCCAGAGGTGGCATTTGCCGGTTCTCCGAACTGCTCAAAATTTCCGCTACCGGTTCTCCGAACTGCTCAAAATTTCTGCTACCGGTTCTCCGAACTGCTCAAAATTTCTGCTACCGGTTCTCCAGAACCTGTCAGAACCTGCTGGATTTCACCCCTGCATCCATCCATCCAAACATCAATGCAAAAACCGCAGCTCACCCTGTCCGAAAAGGACCCTCCAAACAGAACAGACTTGTAGGCAGCGAACCAGATGCAAATCCCAGGGAGGACCACCTACGTATAAAGCCAAAGGACAAAGGGGGGGGGAAGGAGGCAGCGGCGGGGGGCAGATTAACCCGCAATCGTGCAAATCCCAAAACTAGCGCCCCTTAAATGAGAAGAGCCCTAGAAAGCACGTACCCACGTACATCTAGGCAAGCAAGCAAGTTCGCTACCACCAGTCCTACGAAGGGAGGCGTGCTTCGGAATCAGCCCTGCGCGCAAAATGCATCCGGCCGCCCACACGACGGCCTGCCCTTTGCTGTTGCTGCTGCATAAATCACATCCACGCCTATCGGGTCGGGCTCCGGAGCAAACACCACCCCCCCCCTCCCCGGGATAGCGACCGTCCAGTCGCAGCGCCACGCGCCCCGGAAGACACCCCCCTCCCCGGCCGCGCAAGTGACGGCCCCCGGCCTTTTGCACAACCGGCGCCAACGCACCGTCAAAGCAACCCACACAATAGGCGCAATTCCTGGCCCTTCCCCCCCTCTCTCCCCCAGCCAAGTCTCCGGAATCCCCCACGCCGGCAAGATCATCTCCCCTAGTGGGGGACGGGAATGCATCGCCCTGCTAGGCCCCTCGCGCACTCCCCACGCGAACCCCGCGGAGTTTAGGATGCGGCTTCTTCCTTCCTCGCCGCGCACCGGCTCTTTTACCTGCTGATCTTCTGAGCAAAGGCGCGGCGCTCAGCCATGGCCGCTTCGGCTTCCAGCGACCCAAAACGCTCCTCGGCTCTTTCGCCGCCGCCGCCGCCGCCGCTGCTGGAGAGCAGTCAAAGGAACCAGGAATGGGTGCCGTAATGCTCCTGAACGACGCGCATCCCAAAGTCGTGGCGTTTATCCATTCCCGTTTCCAGTGAGACGTGAGGGAAAAGCTTATGCGCCTCTCCTAGCAGACATATGCTCCGTCACGGGCTCGCTAGAAGGGAATCGGTGGGTGTGGGCTACGGAGGAGGGACCGGAGCGTTTGCTTCCAATTTTCTTTAAGGAGGGGATCGTGGGGGGGGGGGGGGGGGGCTGTGTTGGAACTGCACCCGGACTTGAACTGGCGGCTGTGGATAACCGCGGAACCCTGGAGAAAACAGGAACGTCCTTCCCAAAGTCCCTCCAATACCGCCCCTGTCCCGAAAGAGATGGCACCGATTTTGCTTAAAAATGCAAGGATGGTCTGTTTTTCCTGGAATCCTTGGCGGCGGGTTTCCATTCAGAACAAGTGCAAGAGATCCAGAAGATCCGATGCACTGGATTGGGGGGGGAGGGGGACGGGGTGGGGGAATCACGCCAAAGCCGAAGAAGCTCTGAAGGCGAAACGAAAAGGGAGATTCGTTTTCTGTCCTCCCTGCGTCCCTCCGGGTAGAGTTGATTCCTCCCAGTTCTGTCGAGTTTTGCTAGTTTCGCCGTCTATTTGAATGATCAGATTGTTTCCTGGTGGGGTGTTTTTTGAGAGCGTGAACTTCTTGGGGCTGAGAGAGAGTGAGTGATGTGGTCATTGTGGTGGTTAAGGCATCCTTTTAGAAACTGAGAATTATGAATTCTTGGCCCACTGTTGCCACAAAATCAGCTGGGTGACCTTGGGCCACTCGTTGTCAGCTCTAGGAAGGAGACAATGGCAAGCCACTTCTGAAAAACCTGGCCAAAAAACTGCAAACAGTTGTGCGGGAAGTCAGCGGAGTCGAAAACTGATTCAAAAGCACACGAACACAAACTTGTGTTCAAACGTGAGAGAGATCACCAGATCCCCCACCAGCCAGGAGCAAACACAGGTAACAATTTAGAAAGCAAATGCCTGTGTTTAGTTCCTCAGAAGTTATTTCATCATCTAAAGTAGAGCATCCAAGGGTTGTCCCCTCCTAATACCTAATAATGATGCTTATGAAAATAATTCATAAGCATCAGCCAGGGCCAGCTGCCAAGCTATTTTGGCACATGACACTCCAAATTCCAGACATTCCCCCCCCTTGTGTAGCTGTAACAGACACAATATTTATAACAATGATTTAGCATTTAATGTATATTCATTTAAAGTGTATCTCATACAAGCATTTCCAAACTATGTACTACTTTAAATAACTGGTTAAATTATTATGTCTTTCACATCACCCAGAATCACTTGATAGGTTGATTACTTTCACTGTGGTTGAACAGTTGCATATATCTCCTTGTTTTTGTCCAGGAACATCCAGCTGGCTTTACCTAGATATGTAAAACTAAATCTTTGGTAGAAACTATTACTGGTTATAGGAATTATAGTGAGGTTTGATTTTCTTTTCATGAAAGAGCACAATCTTTTTTTTCTGAATTTTCCAATCAGAATCAATCAAACTCAAACCAGCACTGTTACAGAACTTGCTGTTTGATGTGCCTTCAAGATGTGCCTTTGGATTATGTTCATTCCAAAATAGATACTTCACACAATGCAGAAGGGGCAAGAAATAGTTCTGAGATCCCATAATGTATAACAAGAAGATAAAGTTTGGATTACGGTACTATATCATGCCCCACTCACAAATAAGCACATCTGAAAGGCAAAAAGTCAGAAGGATTTAGGAGAATGGTACTAAAAACCAACACCCTGCTGTCTGTACTGTAGCAACTGGAAAGGAATTTCTGAGTCTGTCATTTCATGAAAAACAAGACTATCAATTATTATTATTACTTATTAATATGCCTCAAATCCAATTGCTGTGAAGCATAAGTAGGAGCATGCTTGCCTGCCTTCCTTCCTTCCTTTCTCATGGGTTATAGATATACACTTCCTTAAGTAGAATTCTACTCTTGGTGATCTTGATGGATTCCAACTACTGGTGCAACTACAAAAAAGTGAATTTTTAACACACAGTAATTGGCATAAAGACCTATCAATAACCATATGAATTCAAATCCAAAAGTGACACTAGGAGAACATTAAATTCTATATGTTACTCAATGTTCTAATATTAAGTTCTATCTTAAACTGTTTATGTTTGGGGGGGGAAACAGATGTTTAGTACAAAATATAATTACTTTCTCTGTTTATCCTGAACATGAAGCACAAACTAGCGTGCTGAATGAACCATGCAACTCACTTCACTAAGTTTCACTAAAACTACCTTAACTTCAAATAAGTGTGTCATACCAACAGCCTATTTGCAAAGGAAGCACCTACACATGAAGAAGTATAATTACAGACGCTTCAAATGGATGATAGGTTTCTAGCTAGCTCCCACTTTAAAAAAATTGTAGCCTGATAGGAAGGCCAAAAGTCCCAAGATATTTTTCTGCTTGGGAAAGATAGCAGCCCTCCCGTTATTGTAATAAAAAATAGTTTTCATTTCTCTTATCTGTCCTCATGCACAAATAGATAGCATTGCTCAAGCAGTTGAGGCAAGCTGAGGCCTCTCTTGGGCCTATCACAACTTTATGCCAAACATTGCATCCAAATTAAAAATAAAGGATAAAAGTCCACACGAAAATAGTTTTAAAGTAAAACAAATGTTATGTTAAAAAGCTTGCTTTCCAATGCTAACCCTGTTGGAAGACGATCTGCATCTCACTGTACAACATGATCAAAGTCAAGGACACTACAAAAAAAGGGGGAATATCTGTATATCTGTATTTATTATATTTAGTTAGGCTAATCAGGCAGGGAAGGTGTGGCAAACATTTCAGAGGAAACACCTATTTTTCCAGAGAGTAAAAGGAAAGAAGAGGAGAAACACAGTCAGTCTTGCAAGATTCTATTAATGCAAACTTGAAATAAAGATAGACCTAGCATTTCTCTTGTGCTTTTGGACTACCTCAAAGTCTGGACCATCTCAAAGGATTAACATGTAACACATGTATGATTTAAGGGTTATAGATCTGAAGTAAATGTATGTATGACTACAAGCCAGAATTGTAATCTGTCTTTATATCTAAATTGCTATATAACTCCTCTATTGTAAATTCATAATTAAATAAGAATACATAAGTAGCCCCTTTTGGTGTAGTCAGAAAGAAATAATTACAAAATTAGGTGCAATATAATAATAAAACCAAGTTTAACAAACACACTGCAAACAATTGTTTTCATAAAAGGAAGCTATTATTAGTAATGTGTGAAGTATTCAGAATAACCGCTATTAATTTAGCTCCTTCTGTTTTGTTTGTTTTTTTAAGAAAAACACTTAGTTCTAGCTGTGTTCTAATCTAAATGCATTCATTTTTCCCACTGACACCAGGTAAATGGCATTCCCCTTTTAAAGTGGACAGACTTACATCATGTTCTACTTGACTAGTCAAATTATTTATTTATATTTCATATTTCTAAACTCTCCATCTCTCTCAAAAAGAGGCTAATCAAATCATACCATGGCTTACAATATTCAGTCCTTAATTCATCTTCGAGAATGCTAGAATCTAAGCAAATGCCAGGTATTGTTTCTTTGTCTCAGATCCACCACAAGTGAGATTCAATCATAAGAGGTGAATCAGATTAAATCTTTATTACAGTCATAAACTATCATAGACAAGATGTGAATACCACAGTCCTGGTATGAAGCCCTAGTGTGAAATGTCCTAATATTATCATAACACAACAGTGTACTCCTAAAGTATCTGGATAAATTGATCTCTCTTGCTGAGAGGCCTAAGTAGATGGCTTCAACATTTATTTCTCCAAGGAATTGTGGTATATATTAAAGAGGGAATTCCGGCTAAACATATTTATAAGGATGAGGAGGGTAGGATACTAATAGTAGAGATAACTCTGATTGAAAAGAAAATGATTATGGTAGGAATTTATGCACTGAATGAGGGCCAAAAATTATTTTATAAAAAACTACATAATATTATTGGAGAATTAGAATATGACAATATTTGTATAGTCGGTGATTTCAGTGCAATAGTAGACAGAGAATTAGATCACAGAAGTGATAAAATAAGGAAAAGAACTAGAAGGACACTACCCAACACATTCTTTAAAATAGTGGAAGAGCTGAGAATTTAAATTGAAGATGGATGAACAAATGCGCCTATTTTTTCAAGACAATAAGAAAGAAGATACAATTAATCAAAATTTATGGGACACAGCAAAAGCCTTTATAAGAGGCATTTCAATAGCATATATGGCCAAGGAAAATAAACAAAAAAGGGAATGACAGAAAAATTTAGAAGAGGAACTTAGTAGATCTGAAAAAAAATCACAAAAGGAACTACAAAACCAAGAGTTGAAACAACAAATAGATGTAATCAAACATAATATTCTCAAATATAATTGAGAAGGAGAATTTGGCACAGCAAATAAAAAGTATTAAACAAAACTTCTTTGAAAATGCAAATAAGCCGGGGCACTGGCTGACATATTGATTGAAAAAACAGAAAGATAAAAGATGGGTCAGTAAATTATATAATGATGAGGGCAAATTAATACACCAAAATGAAGGGAAGAGAAATACGGCCTATGAGTTTTTCAAAAAGTTGTATGAAGACGAGGAAAAGATAGGTGAAGATAAGCATTTGCATTATCTTCAGAAAGCAGGATTGCCAAAAGTCTTGGTGGAATGTAAGGATATGCTGAACAATGATATAACACCATTAGAATTATTGGAGGCAATCAAAAACAAAAAATTAGTAAAACACCAGACCCTGATGGATTGCTGTCAGAAATCTACAAAAACCACCAAGAGATATTACATCCCATATTGTTAGAGATACATAATGAAGTTTTGAATGAAGCAAAGATCCCAGCCTCGTGGAAGGAAGCGACAATTACATTGATTCCTAAGGAAAATGCTGATTTGACTTTTATTAAAAATTATAGGCCTATTTCACTATTGAATTCGGATTATAAAATATTTATGACAATTATGGCTGAAAGACTAAAGAAATTCCTGGAGAACTTTATCCATACTGATCAAAATGGCTTCTTGCCCAGAAGGTATATAAGGAATAATATTAGGACTATACTAGACATTATAGAATATTACGAGATACATAACGAAAAGCAGATGGTATTAATATTTGCTGATGCGCAGAAAGCCTTTGATAATGTCAAATGGGAATTTATATTAAACCGATTAAGTTATATGGAATTTGGGGGAAAATTTATAAGGATGTGAAGCAATTTATGCCAAACAAAAGGCTAAAGTTGTAATTAATGGAGAAACAACAAAGAATTTTCAAATCCAAAAAGGTACAAGACAAGGTTGTCCACTATCGCTGCTATTGTTTATATTATCAGTAGAGATCTTGACCAGAATAATACGAGAGAACAAACAAATTAGAGGCTTAAAAATTAGGAAAGAAACTTTCAAGGTCCAGGCTTTCGCAGACGACCTTGTCTTTATTATTGAAAAGTCCTGCAATCTGGTATAAGGCTGATGGAAGTACTAGAAGAATACGGGGAAGTAGCAGACCTAAAGATAAATAAAGACAAAACAAAAATGTTAGTTAAAAATATGACCGAAGTGCAAAAAAAAAAAAAAAAAAAAAAATTGGAAGAGAAAATAAACATTCAGATAACAAAAAAAATTAGATACCTAGGAATTCAATTGACCTCAAGATGCATTACACTTAAAGGAGACAATTATGATAAATTAATTGAACAAATTAAAATCGATTTAGAAAGGTGGAAATGGTTACAACTCTCCTTCATGGGGAGGATTGCCACTATTAAGATGAATGTTTTACCTAAAATATTATACCTATTCCAATGTATACCAATTCGGCTAAAAAAGGATTTATTTATAAATTTGAACAGAATGATATTGAAATTTATTTTGCAGGGCAAAAACCCAAAAATTAAACTAAAAACACTAAAGGATGCCAAAGAACGAGGGGGATTAGGCCTTCCAAATTGGGAAAAATATTACCAAGCAGCAACCTTGGTGTGGGTAAGTGATTGGATATATCTCAAAAATAGAAGACTGCTGACACTGGAAGGCCACGATTTACAAATAGGATGGCACGCTATTCTCTGGGAGGAGAAGTATAAAGTTCACTAGTATTTCCAGAGGCACTATATCGGATAGGTGCTCTTGGACACTTGGATTAAGATTAAAAGAGGTAATTATATGGAAGTCCCTAACTGGATATCAACATTAGAGATGCTCACACATCCAAATTGTTTTAAATTAGAAGGGGTCGTCACATATAAAAATGTATTAAACGATAGAGGAGATTTGAAGTCTAGCAATAACTTAAAGGAGGAAGGCATTGAACTTATCTCCAAATACAATCCAAATATATGAAGGATAAGACGGAATGGGGTATAAAAGCAGAATCAACAGAACTGGATAAAATTTTGTTAAATATGGGGGAAAGGGCCATAAGGAAGCTATATCACTATTAGAACAAGATATGTTAGAAGAGCAAGTAAAGGAGACCATGATAATTTGGAGCAAATATTTTGGCTACAGTATTGATTTGGATAATTGGCAGAACTTGTGGGGGAAAAACATAAAAATTACTTTAGCAACATCACAGAAAGGAAATGTATATAAGATGTTTTATAGGTGGCGTCTGCCACCCACAGGACTAGCAAGAATAAAAAAAAATACTCTCCAATGTGTTGGAAATGTGAGGTGATCCCAGGGATCTTCTACCACATGTGGTAGGAATGCTCAAAGGCCAAATAATTTTGGCATCAAATAAGGTGTTGGCTAGAAGAGATTCTAACATTAAAAATAGAGGTTAAACCGGAATTCTTCCCATTAGATATTATAGAGGGCAAATATAACAAGAACACAACCTATCTAATATTATATATATTAACAGCAGCAAGAATAGCCTTTGCCCAAAAAATGGAAGAGTGAAGAAATACACTCAGAAGATGTGCTAATCAAAATCCTCAATTGTGCAGAAATGGACAGACTTACCTTGGAACTCAAGGATAAAACTTGATAAAGCATACTACGAAATTTGGACTAAGTTTTATGAATGGTTGGACAGGAGGAGGAATGCCGAGATGAAAGTGTAGTGAATGTCTAGAAATGTCTGTTGGTATGTCAATGTATGTTAAATTTGTATGTAAGATATGATTATTTTGAGTATAGATGTAGCTGTTTAGGAGGAATTAATTTATATACTTGGCATGCAAGAAATAATGTAAATTTGTACAAAGATAAAGAAGTATGTTATATATTAGCTTAAATTTGACAATAATGGTTAAAACCAGAGACGTTAAACCATGTCCATTGTTTTTTAACTTGAATTACTAATAAAAAACTTTTAAAAACATTTATTTCCCCAAATTGCCCCACTAAAAATAAGGTAAGCTCATTTGCACAAGATTAAAAAGGCACAAAGAAAAGCATACCGCTCGCCCCATTATTCCAAGAATTCTTAAGAAAACTGATTTCTAATTTGCTGAGCAGAATAGGAGATCACTAATCGAGCATTGCTTTATGGGGCAAAACCAAATTCAGTCCCCAAATGTGCTTTTCCAAAAGGAAACTCGACTTCCTTGGTTTTTTCCTTGAAAATGTTTCATTTCCTATCCAAGAAGCTTTTTCAGTTTTAAGTGAATGGTAGGGAATGGAAGGAATTACATTCTTTGCAGTCTCACTCTGATTGTGGACTCACTCACCATTGGATCTCCTTTCCCCTTGTCCTCACTATCATAGGGGGTCAGGTGGTATTCCCTTTCCACCGTTGCTCCTCTTTCATCTGCTGGACCTCCAACGTCTGGTGCACCACCCTGGATTTCTTGGGGGTTTTCCTGGACAACTTCCTAGGCTTCCCTGTCCCAGGAGACCCAGCTTTCGATTGCAGGGTATGGGCTGGGCACTTGGCTGCATGGTGGCCTGGTTGGCCACATCAGAAACAATGGATAGGCGGCCTCGCAAGTCTCTCCTGTGGGGCTGACACTGGAGGAGGACCCATCCGGTTGGTAATCGGTTGTCGCTCAGGCAGTCTCCATAGCCTAGGACCTACCTCACCTTGGGACAGCACTCCCACAATTCAGCATCCAACTCAGTAGCTGCCTGATACCACTCATTGAGCCAGTGGGTGAAGCCTAGGAAGACACAGGCCTGGCATAATGTACAGTCTAGGCTCGCCTTGAAATGGTGGATCAGGAGCCATTCTGGCCATGGCTGCAACTTACTGGTGATGCGGAAAAACTCTTGCACATAATCTGCCACTGATCTGCCCCTCTGCCTTATTGCCAGGAACTCCCCTTCAACCCACTGAGCTCAGGTCATATCCTCGAAGCGGTCCCGCAGTTCCTCTAGGAACAGGATGGCATCTCCCAACTCTGGACATGCTCAGTGTAGAGGTCCACCACTCACTTGGCAGCCTCTCCCTCCAATGCCACCATGACCATGGCCCATTAGGTGGGTACAGATGGAGGTAGTGGTCCAGGTGGTTGATCACCTGGCTCAGGAACAGGGCCAATGTCAGGGTTCCCATCGAAGGTGGCTCTCAAAATTGGTGGCTCCAAGAGCATAGGGTGGGATTGCCAAAACCCCATAGGCCACCCAGGGTCTGGTTGGCCTGACTTTGGTTGGGGCCCTAGGTGTTGCCCACTGCTGCCTGAGAGGCAGGCTGACTAGTTGCCTCTGGGTCCTACTGTCTAGCAGCCTCGTGGTCTCTTCCAGAACCGGTCCCATTTTGCCTCCTTGTTCCATCAGGGGGGACCCCTGTACTGCTCCCCTTACTGGCTAGGGCTCTTGGGACCGGCTATAGCCCGCATCCTTGTGGAACTTAGAGCTGGCCAAATGGAACTGGGTGGGCAGGACCACTGTCAGTTGGCTGAACTGCTGCCTCGCCTGTCAGGTGGCTGCCTCCTCCCCTTCCAATGTTGCCAGGAGCCAGCATTGCGGAAGCTGGCCTCTCCAAAATGCTCCCACAACTGCTCCATCATCTGGCTTCCTAGAGTGGTTGAGTAGCTCCACTCCCTTCCTTGTTGCCATCTGTCAGTCTCCTTTCCCACCACCATGTCAAATGAGAACCAGAGAAACTTGGGGTCGGTAGTGGGGTCCCATATCCAGCCTCTGTTGATGAGCTGCGCCACTAGTCCCCTTCAAGCCCCAACTCCTGCCCTGCTCCCACTGCAGACTGCTCCTGGGCCGGGGTGAGAACCGCTGCGGGGGCAGTTTCCACTACCGCTCCAGGGTCGGCCTCTTTCACCATCCCTTCTGCCATCACCATGACACTTCCCTGCCTTGCGGCTGTCCCCAGGGAGCACCATAGAAAAGCAGCTGTAAAAGAGGTTTGGGATCGTTAATTTACTGTCACATTTCGAGCTCCGAGCCAATGAAGTAGGACGCCACACATTCCATGGAGTGTCAACACCTTTATTCAAGCACAGAACCTTGGCACAAAGTGAGTCTATGTGAGGCTAAACTAGCAATATGAGCTTCTGCCTCCCAGCTGCTTTTGAAGGGCTGGAGGTCCCCATCCTTCTCCAGCTGTTTCAGAATGCTGGCAATCACTCTTGGCATTTCTGAGAGAAGAGAAGATGGAGCAGACATTACTGTGTGGATAGAGGATCAGTGCAATAATAGCCTTATCGTGAGATAAGTGGCAAATAATGACCCCATAATCCCTTGCAGGGTGTAGTCTGGGCAACTGAAAGGAGCTAGCAGAGTGTTTTAATGGCCGGATGCCCTTCCTGTCTCCAATGCTGAGTTTTGTTCAGCAGATATATTCTCAGTGTGCCCAGAGAGAGAAATAACTGCCTCTACCTAGGATCGAACTCACAGCTTCCTGATTTAACAAACAAACAAATAAATAAAATGCGTATGAGCATGACTTTAGTTATGAATAAAACTAAAAAGCTCTATGAATATTTTCTGGCCATTGCAGGAAAGGATAATTGTGATGATTCCTCTGGATACTTCCCCAGATACCTCTCCCTTCCTCTCTAGTTTGGAGGAGGATGAGCTGGTCCCCGGCAGGTCAGGAGCAGCTGAGAGCTATGAGCCAGGAATAGAGGTGCCCAGCACAGGGGAGCAATCGGCTGAGCTAGAAACTGGAGAGGCACAGCTGCAGCTGGGAAGCCCAGAGGCTTTGGGTAGAGAGAGCACAAGGCTGAAGCTGGTCAGTGGAGCTGAAGAACTGTCTCCTCCTCCAGATCCGAGAGCACATATGGCTGAGAAGAAACAGGCACAATGAAGGCCATCCAGGCTACTTGCGAAGTGGCAATCTTATCCCTCTTAATGGGCTGCACCAGGAAGCAGTTATTTAGCTCAGCAAGGGGAGTGAAACGATTTTGGGAACAACATGTCTGTTTTCTTGCTGTGTGTTCTTCAGCCATCATGATTCTTGCCTTTGGATTGTGCCTCTTGAACTCTGGACTTGCCTTTGCCTAGTCTTTACACTGTGGACTAGTGCTGGCTTCTTTTGAGTGGTCTGTTGAACTCATTGAGAGTGGGCTGGTATTATCAAAGGGAATTGCTGGGGAATACTAATTCAGATTTGGAAACCTTAATAAAGACTCCTAACACCTGTGGTGTGTGTGTGTGTTTGTGTTTGTTTGTGTGTGTGTGTGTGAGAGAGAGAGAGAAAGTGGGACAGCACAGTTGACTCTAGCAAAATTAAGGCCAGTAAGAGTGCCTTTGAAAACTAAGAAATACTATGGTTTGCCAAATGTCAAATTGGTATAGACAAGATGCCATCAACAGAACAACATCCAAATTAAGAAGGAAAAATAGGTAGTTGCTGTCTAAGCTTTTTTCAAAAAGAAATGACATTCCAACACCAGTAGAACTATGTGCACACCTCTCCATTGTGGAGAAGTTCTTCAAAGTACTGTAATCAAGCTCTTCCTCATCTCATCTTCACCATTATCATCATCATCATTATCATTATGATCATTATTTTTATCATCATTAATTCTTGATATCTTCATTTTCATCATTATTTTCTGCATAAGCACAGCAGAAAACAGAGCAATAAAGCTAAAACTGATTTTTTTAAAACCACGACAGTCTTGTGATTTTTGGTGGTTAATATTTCAGAAAAATACTTTAGTACAATATGCAGTATTCCAAACTTCCAGTACCAGTGTAAACAACAAAGGACGTAAGTTTTGAATAGGGATATTAGACAGGATGAGAAAATAACGGGCATAACTTTTAAAAAGGAAGTTTATAAATTGAGAGCATTCGCTGACAACTTAGTCATATTTTTGTGAGCCCCCAAAACCTGGTGTAGAATACTTGATGAAGATAAATGACTTTGGAGCTTTAGCTGGCTTCAGAATAAATAAACAGAAAACAACAATGCTCATCAAAAACATGGCTTTTCAGGATTATGAAATATCAGTATAATATAATGCTTGAACAAAGGGTTTAAAGTTTAAATTATAATTTAAAAGAAAAGAATTAGAAAATGATGTACCATTGTTATTTAACACTAGATAAACTGTCAAAAATGTATAAAGGTATTTCAAATGTGTGTTGAAAATGTAAATGTAAAGAAAGAACATATTTTTAGCATATTTGGCGGACCTATCTGCCAAAGCAATAAATAAATAAATAAATACTTGGATAAGATTCATATTTTAAGGTAGAAGATTCTTAAAGTGAATATAAAAATAAAACCAGACTTTTCTTTTAGGTTTAATGGACAAAGAACTTGAAAAATAATTGAAACTTTGTTATTATATACCGTATGTTGATAGCAGCAAAAATGCTTTACGCACAAAAATGGAAAGATACCTTAATTCTCACAATGGATGATTGGTTGGAAAAACTGAAAAACTGTTATAGAAATAGCTAGTACAGTATATAGTAGTATATAGTAGCATGTAAAAGTAAAAGGTTGAGGCTATAGCGTTATTTTCCTATTCTTCTGCACTAAAAAGAATCAGGTCAATGCTTTTTTTTCTTTCCCCCCCTTTACCTTACACTTTTTTCTCTTCCCTTTTCCCTCCACCCTTTTCCACTTTTTTATTTTCTTTTGTGTTTAATATCCTGATAAACTTAATAAAAAGGAAAACACAAAGTAAAGTATGCAATATATATTATATGAAGTATATATTATCAAAATGTACCGCCCACCTTACTATTCTTTGTTAGTATTTAATAGGATAAATTCTGACTCAGTTTATTGCTTAGATCCCCAATATTATTATTTTTTGCATAAGGTCTAAATGTAGACCTATAAATTAGCCACCCACAAGAGTCTTCAGTAATAGAACCTCCACAGTTTGCAAGGTATTATACAATTACACCACTTATTTCTGCAAAGTTACACCTTGCAGATCCACTACATTTTGTCTCTAAAATCAATTCAAAATAAGGGTAGAGTACTTTCACTTTAGTAACTTTCAAGAAGTTAATTAAGGAAAGAGATTCTTTTCAAAACATTATTAAATTTCCAAAAAGAATGAAATACAGAAAATCAAGGAAAAAAGAATTAACCAGAAAGAGGAATAAGAAAAAAAGCAAAATTGTGTTCAGTATGGTTATACAGTGTTCAGTATGGTTTATATATAGTATTATATATAGTGTTCAGTATGGTTTATTCTAGCTCAAAGAGTCAACTGATTTTTAGGATTTTATTGAAGAAAGTTAAGATTTTGTTTGCATAGTTTTATTTTATTTTTTTACACTCTGTGGAAGAGAATGCTTTCTAGATGTATTTTCTATGACCCATACAGCTGTGTTATAAGCAACTATACTGATGCCAGTGACCTTAAATCAGAACAGATAGGAAATGGCTAATAGTATGCATGACCTTGTAAGGCAAACCAACTGATATTGCAATCTGACTCAAGTTTTCTCAGTGCACGGAACGTTAACCAAACAAACTAAAGGAAAAACTGATCAAGTCTGGAAAGGTACAATGCAGTAACTGCCTCTCCTACGGAAATAAAATGATCTACCAACATTCATATGAACACTAGTTCTATGTTATATAGATTGCAGAATTCATGTCTGAGTGCTATCCATTATTAATTATGATGCTCTCTTGCGTTCAGGATGCTTTGCATGAGATTGCATTCTCTCTTTATTGTAAAAACTGTAGAAACAAAACCCTACACATGTATGTAGTTATTAAATTCATCACAGAATTCTTGTATGTCATGTTAACAGAACAGAACAGAACAGAACAGAACAGAACAGAACAGAAAACAGAGTTGGAAGGGACCTTGGAGGTCTTCTAGGTTAAACTAGGTTTCTTTTTTAGTTGCATTGCATTCACCTTCAAATGGAGGAGTTCTTTTGTAAGCCTGCTGGGTACTCAGACTTGCTCTATACCAAATTCAAATTATGTTTAGCTATAATGTGAATAGAGTTTTTGCTCCAGGCTTTTAGCTCTCTTAGTACAGTTTTTAATAAACATTTTATTAATGTTTTAATCTGTGCAGTTTTAATGTTTTCATATTTTATTTAATTAATTACTTATTTTTTTTATTTGTTTTATGATTTGTAAAGCCACCCAGAGTTACCCTGTAGGGGAATGGTAGGCATAAAAAAAATTAATCAATAGTAACTAAATATATGCATTTGAGTTTATGAAGTGGGAACTAAAACGATATGATAGATAGGCTCTCCAAACAATGTTAATGGTCATAGGAGCAATGAATTGTTCCTGAAGTGATGCAGGGGGTTCATTTTCTTTGTGAATGAACAAGAAGTGGATATTTGAGGGGTACATGTGACAATGCACCAATTATTTTGCTGTGTACATGATAAAATAGCCAAAGGTATATCCAACAGACCCGAGTAGCGGCCGCGCGGGAGCAACATGGCGCTCCCGTGTGACACCTCTCCTGCGCGAGCTGCACTGGCTCCCGGTGGTCTTCCGGGTGCGCTTCAAGGTTTTGGTTACCACCTTTAGAGCGCTCCATGGCTTAGGACCTGGCTACTTACGGGACCGCCTACTACCACAAACAGCCTCCCACCGGCCGGTACACTCTCATAAAGAGGGGCTCCTCCAGGTGCCGTCAGCCAAACAATGTTGACTGGCGGCCCCTAGGGGGAGGGCCTTCTCTGTGGGGGCACCTACTATCTGGAACTAGCTCCCCCCGGAGATACGGAGGATCCCGGATCTGCGCACTTTCCGCCGTGCTTTGAAGACACTCCTATTCCAGCAGGCTGGCCTGGCCTAATTTTCTCCCCTTTTTTAAATTTTTAAACTGAAATTTTAATTTGTTTTAAATTATTGGGAGTTTTAAATTGTCTCGGGCAAAAATTATTTAATTGGGTTTTAATCATATCTTAACTTTTGTATTTATGTGTTTTATTTTTATTTATTCGGGGGTAGGGCGGTATACAAATTTAATAAAATGAAAATGAAATGAAAATGAGTATAGTCTTCATGTAATAAAACTCACTGCTGCAGATAGTTTCCAGATACTCTTTAGATTGCCTGCTTGCCTAGCCCCTATAATGTGAGTTGCACTTTGGCCAAAGACTATGAGTAATATTGAAACAATGGAATGAATCATCTGCATAATATATACTTGTATTTGTATTGCTAGTTTTTCATCAAAGTCATTGATTGCTATTACCATAATGTCCATATTCACTGATTTCAATTTAATGCCATGTAAGCATTATGGGACATAAGTGGGAAAATTTACAGCAGGCAGAAGTGATGGGCAATGGTGATATCACAACACTGCAAACAAAAGAACTGTGTGGAGGATAAATGGGATGGGAAGCTGAAAATAGAGCTAATAATAAGGCTATAAGCTGTCAAGAAGGAAGTAACAGCAACACTGAAGTCTCTAATAGAACACTCTGTTGTTTGTAAATTAAATTTCCTGAAACTTACAAAAGATTTATGATATAAAGAGAACCTGGACATGTTCCAAGGAGCGCTAAGACGATTAACAAAAGGAAAGACTTGTGAGAGTGTAGATGTGGAATCAAAGGTCTGGCTTTTGCCAAAATTCACATGTCCTGACGGGAGATTTTTTCTGCTATATGAATCAACATATTTCTAATCAATAATAATTTATTAAGTAAAATTGAGGTTTATTGAACTGAGACACTGATCTCATGCTAGGGCTGTTCAATCTAACAATCCTGTAGTACAGGATGGGTAACCGGTTTATGTGAAGGGAAGGTTAATTAAAGAGAATTGTGCTTAACTATGTGTACAGCCATAACAATAGCACTTAGCTTTATATACTGCTTTATGGTGCTTTACAGCCCTCTTTAAGCAGTTTACAGAGTCAGCATATTGCCCCCAACAATCTGAGTCCTCATTTTACTGACCTCAGAAGGATGGAAGGCTGAGTCAACTTTGAGCTGGTCAGAATTGAACTGTGGCAGTTGGCAGAGTTAGCCTGAAATACTGCATTCTAATCACTGTGCCACTATGGCTCTTGTGTACAGTATAACTATTTTGTGCAGAAGATAACAGATGGTTACTCTGTTAGGAAAAGAGCTATTTTACCTCATGTACAGGAAGTTTCTGAACAATCGACTCCTGGCCATTCATTTCCTATGACTACAATTATTAGTATTAACACCTTTCATCTGTCATTGTCCAAAGTTTGAGGAAATGGCTTGCAGCTAATGATCAACATTTGTGTACTTCCCTTGAGAAAATGTTACCACCAGTATGATATGCCATATGTGGTCATGCATGGAAGTGAAGGCATGCAAATTCTTATTAGATACAGCAAGCCCTGATAGGCTTTCCAATAAAAAACTGTACATATGAAAGTAGCTGTAGTAGGCTATATTTCACAAAGAGGAAACTTAGAGTGTGTGACTGGTTGGGAAATAATATGCAAATATTTATTTGTCTGACCCTTGAAAATATTTTGTAACTGCACATCAATAGGAACAAATACTTATTTCAACACCTAAATTGTTGACTCAGTCAGATGCATCTTATATATACAGCACTAATGCATACAGTATACAGTATGTCAATGCTAATATTAATTTATACAGTAAGTGCATGTTAAGTGTAGATCCTCTTCTGGTGGATGAATTTCCTTGTTCTGATATATCTCGAGTGTTTTTCTTCTAGTCAGGCTGCTGTTATTACTGCATTTTAAATGTATGTGTGATTGGATGTCTCCCTAAGGTGCCTTTTGGTAGATGGCTGTAACAAAGCTATTTAAACAAATTACTCTGCTACGCATAATTGACATGGAGGCATTATAGGACACATTAAAAATGTAATTCTTAGCTCAGAATAAATGGTAACTGAGTAAGATGTGCCGAATTTAAAAACTCAGGCATTTCATTCATCAAAATAAGAATGTCCCGAAAGTGTTTTTCAAAAGTCAACTTGACTTTGTTTTTTCCCCTTCTCATCCAAGAAACTTCAGTTCTCAAAATAAGAGTGAATTCTTCACAACAGCAGCTACATGAGAATATTGAAGGTACTTTAAGTACTTTTGGTGTGTCAGAAATAAAAATCTTGCATAGTATGAAAAATGAAGTGACTTGCTGTAAGGAATTAAGAATATATAGCACAATATTCTTCAATGTTTGGTATCTCTTTAATGCAGTAAATAAGTTGGGAAATATATGACTCTGAAGTGTGTTGCCTAGAGAACTGAAACAAATTGGCTTGACCATTATAATCAAAGAATGTTAAACCAGAGAGTGGTATCAAGTGTAGTGCAAACTAGTTTCAGTGCTGGACTTGACTGCTGCCACACTTTTCTTAATGACTTGGATGAAGATATAGAAGAAATACATAGGAAATATGCAAAGGTCACAAAAATGAATTTGTAATATTTGAGAGGCAAGAATAAAAACTTCAAAAGAATCTTGATTTGGTAGAATGGGCTGAAAAGAGTATATTATGGACAGGATTTTGGGGAGACTTAGTGCGGCCACATGTTTACTGGACCCGTGTCCCTCCTGGTTGGTACTGGCCTCTCGGGAGGTTACACGAGGCTGGCTCCAGGGTGTTATCAACGCTTCATTGAGTGAGGGTTACTTCCCCGCGGCCTTGAAAGAGGCGGTGGTGAGGCCTCTCCTCAAGAAGCCGTCCCTGGATCCGGCAATATTGGCCAACTATCGTCCTGTCTCCAACCTTCGCTTTCTGGCAAAGGTTGTTGAGAGTGTGGTCGCGCGACAGTTTCCGCAATTCCTGGAGGAAACATCCTATCTGGATCCGTTCCAGTCTGGTTTCAGGCCTGGGCACAGCACGGAAACGGCATTGGTCGCGTTGGTTGATGATCTCTGGAGGGCTCGGGACAGGGGTTGCTCCTCTGTTCTGGTCCTGTTAGACCTCTCAGCGGCTTTTGATACCATCGACCATGGTATCATGCTGCACCGGTTGGAAGAGTTGGGGATGGGGGGCACCGTGTTACGGTGGTTCTCCTCCTTTCTCTCCGACCGGTCGCAGTTCGTGTTGACAGGGGGGCAGAGGTCGACCTCGAGGCCTCTTATATGTGGAGTGCCTCAGGGGTCGGTCCTCTCGCCCCTCCTGTTCAACATTTATGTGAAGCCGCTGGGCGAGATCATCCGTGGCTTTGGGGTGAGATACCATCAGTACGCTGATGATACTCAGCTGTACATCTCCACCCCAGGCCACCCCAATGATGCCCTTGAAGTGATGTCCCAGTGCCTGGAGGCTGTACGGATCTGGATGGGGAGGAACAGGCTCAGGCTCAACCCTTCCAAGACTGAGTGGCTGTGGTTCCCGGCATCCCGATATAGTCAGCTGACTCCATCACTGACTATTGGGGGCGAGTCTTTGGCCCCCACAGAGAGGGCTCGCAATCTGGGAGTCCTCCTGGATACACAGCTGTCCTTGGAGGAACATCTGACGGCTGTAACCAGGGGGACCTTTTATCAGGTTCGCCTGATCCGCCAGTTGCGGCCCTTTCTTGATCGGGATTCCCTGTGCACAGTCACTCATGCCCTCGTGACCTCTCGCCTTGATTACTGTAACGCTCTCTACATGGGGCTCCCCTTGAAGAGCACCCGGAGGCTCCAACTGGTCCAGAACGCAGCAGCGCGGGTAGTGACGGGAGCAGCATGGTGCTCCCATGTAACACCGCTCCTGCGCGAGCTGCACTGGCTCCCAGTGGTCTTCCGGGTGCGCTTCAAGGTGTTGGTTATCACCTTTAAAGCGCTCCATGGCATAGGGCCTAGCTATCTCCGAGACCGCCTGCTGCCACCGACGACCTCCCATCGACCCGTGCGCTCCCACAGAGAGGGCCTCCTCGGGGTGCCATCAGCCAAACAATGCAGGCTGGTGACCCCCAGGGGGAGGGCCTTCTCTGTGGGGGCTCCCACCCTCTGGAATCAGTTGCCCCCTGAGATAAGGAGAATCCATGACCTCAGTGCCTTCCGCCGTGCCCTTAAAACCTTCCTTTTCCAACAAGCCGGGCTGGCCTAATTCTTTTTACATGTTTTTTAATTGTTTGGTTTATTGTTTTAATTAATGGGGCCAAATTTATATATATTTTTTAACTGTATTTTAATATTTGTATTTGATGTTTTTATTTGGCTGTTCACCGCCCTGAGTCCTCAGGGAGAAGGGCGGTATACAAATTCAAAAATAAATAAATAAATAAAATAAAGAGGAACAAATACAAAGCCATTTATTTGGGAAACAGAAATCAAATGAATAGACACAAAATGGAATGAGGGATACTAGTTTTGCTAACAGTAGTATTTAGGCTTATTAATAGAGATATATTTTTCACATTACAGGACATATTTCCATTTCATTCTGTGATGGATAGTAGACTCCATATTGAATATTATATGTTCAGCATTGAGGACATACCTTAAGGATTTAGACAAATTATACCAGATTTAGAGAAGGTAAATGATGATGACCAGTAACTAGGAACTAAATCCAATACTGTAAAAAATATTCATAGAATGGCTAGACTAAGAAGAGAAGATTCATGATGCCACTCTTCAAATACCTATAACAATTATAAGTCTGTCGCCTATATTTACAGAACAAAAAATAATGTAAATGACAGGACATCATATTTTGCCAAATGATATGAAAAAAATCTAAAAAAAGAATAATGCATCCCCTTCACCAGCTGTATTGAACCTCCTGGGGATACTTTATTTTTGGTTATTGTATGGAGCAAGGGCTGGGACTTGATAAACTAAACTTAACTAAACTAAGTAATCCATTATATGATTTTATACAATTATTTGCATAAATTCAAACATGAAATCAGTATGCATCATGTTCTGATTAAGCTCACCAATAAGCCATTTAATGGTAATATGGTAAATCAAATCAAAGAATTCATATTAGAATTTGGTTGATATACTGACTCTATGTTCCTAAGAATTTATTAATTTAGAGCAGATTATGAATACTTATTTAATGTGCAACTAATGAAAAACAAATGATGAATGTAAAGCTCAGTTCATCTTTTCTTTATTTAATTTATTTAATTTGATTTTGACTGTGCTCATCTCCAAAACAACCCTGGACAGCTCACAATACAAAATGGAATACAGAGACAGGAGGACAAATTTAATAGATACATTAAGAGAAATAACAGAATGATAATTTGGACAACAGTAGAAGTAGACATGGTTTATCATGGGACTACATTAGGGCATTTATATGCATGTACATATGCTGGTAGTAACAATAACTACATTATAGGTTATGTGCACCATATCTGGGCCATGGTTTTTAAATAATGCAGATGAAGCTGACAGATTACTTTTATTTTAGAAAGTACCTCATAGAATAATTGTTGTGGCAAAAAATAGGGGAAAGAAGTACTGCATCTGTCACCTTGAATTCTGTACAGAAAAAGGTAAAAGGTAAATCAAATAATACATTATGGCAAGAAATGTAATAATGTAAATTATCTAGACATTACATTAACAGAGCCACCTACTGGCAACTATTAAAATGTGCTAAATGTATTACTCTGAAAAGTTTATATTCAAAATTATTTAAGTCATTGCAGATAAATCACACAGTCACCTGTGTTTAAGGTAATGTATATTGTTCGCTAAATCGTGCAATCGATAAGTTATAAACTACCACTGCAGGTTTTTGCATGCCTTATTCAATTTAATTGTAACATGAGGAACCTAATTTCTAGCCAAGTATGTATACTTATATTGTAACCAATTATACAAACTAATGCTGCATAGAAATGTTCTTTGATTTATCATGAAAATGGTCATCTTCAACCTATTAAAAGAGAAGGTTAGAGTTTGTTTAATTGATGGCAATGTACAATTGACTAGAAACCCCAAATCCGTAAAACCCATACTCGGATTCCAACATTGCAACTTTTCTAAACTGGAAGCCTACATTTCCCAAACAGCAGTTCTTCCCCGAGGGTCCACTTCCGCCTAAAGAGCAATGCTTTCTGGGACATGCAGTCCGTGCCTCGGTATCAAATGAGACGGCCGCAATGTCGGATTCCACCCGTCGATGGTAACAGTGTATTGTAGTATTTGGGCATGCAAATTTCGTTTCCCTTTCCGGAAGCGGCGCCTGGGGAAGGGGGGGGTGATAAGTAACGGGAGCCGGAGTGGGTCAAAAGAATCGGTGGTAAGTCGAAACAGGATTTTTTTTCCCCCTTTTGGTGGGCGGGAGGAGATCTTCCTCGGTTTAAACTAGCTCCGGTGTCCTGGATGAAGGCGACCGGGACGGGATTCGAAGTCGAACCCCTCGATTCTTCGGAGTTCTCTTCGGGGAGGAAACAATCGATTCCGAACCCCGAGCGAGGCACTCGGTGCGTGGAAGATTCTTTTGCAAAGGGTGAATAATAATAATAATAATCTGAGATCGTGGGGTTCGGATGGAGCGCGGAGGAGAGAGTGGATCTCTGAAATTTCTGCAGGGGAAAAAAGCAGGGAAAAAGTTTTCTTATTCAGGAAAGGTCTGAAAGATTGGCTTTTTAAAAAGGGTGCCAAGAGTCGTCTAAAAAAAAAAAATCGCTTTTATTCTACAAGTTAAGGGGTTAGCTTTTATTCTACAAGTCAAGTTTTGATCATCTGGAGACTTCGTTGTGGGGGCAGCGTGTAGCAATGGAGCAAAGGCGAAGGAGTGTGTGTGTGAACGGGTTTAACTCGGAGGTTTTGTGTGTATGAATTAAATTCAATTGAAATTGAGGTAGAAGACTACTATGATTTTTCTGCAAATATGATAAGGTTTGGAAATTAAAGAGCAGTAATTCCAGGAATGAATTTCAATCTGAAGGCGGGGGAAATCTATTTGGTGTGGTGTTTTTTGTTTAAATGTGTTTTGAAAATGGGAAGTGTCTCGATCTCAATTAGAATGATTGTTTGGCAAGTCACTAGTAGGACATGGTAGTTTTTCTTCATATTGTGCTAAATGCTATGAATTTATTGCTTTTGGGCATGAACAGCTAGCCCTCAAATAAATCAAAGCAACAGCAAAAAAAAGTGCTGTTTTAATGTTTTAACAGCATTATATAAATATGGACAGAAGTGGCAAGGGTCTACTTATTTGGGGTTTTTTTAATCCTGGCAATGGTTTTTTAACCCTTCCAATTTTTGGATCTATATCTTGTACTGTCTTCTTTCTTCCCTGATAAATGGATTCACACAGAGCAGTTTAGTTGTAAAAGCTAAGTATGTGTATGTTTGAATGTGTAAAAAAAATCCGCACAAACTCTCCTTCAATGTTTTGGAGAAGTGGAGCCAAGGAGACATTAGATTTATAATAGTTTGCAAGTTCTCATCTTCTCTGGCCCTTCATGGTGAACTAATAAGATAGGAACGAAACAAAGAATCACAGTTACAGTACAATGAATATAAGATTAGTTGGGTTTTTCAACATTAATTCCAGTTGATTATATAGTAGATTTGCTTCTCATTTCCTTGCTCTATTCAACTTTCATTCCAGGAGTTTGAAAGAGAATGAAACAGAGGCTTGACAAGTCTCAGATTCAGTCTCTACTATATATTTTGCTTAAATCTTTCATTATTTGAACCCAAAAGTGAATTAGCATTTCATTTTTTTTCTGTATTACTCTACAATTTTATATCTTAAATGTGATGATTATTACATACATTGGACAAAATGTGCTTATTTTGAGTCTAACGCAAAGAGAAAGTTAAATTATGAAGCTTCAGGGCATTAGTAATGGCTACTCTCAAGTTAAAAAGAATGCACTATAGTGATCAATGTAATGATAAACACTGCATACTTGTGTTTTCCAAGATTACTGAATCCAACAGTACTTAATTTCCAAGGAAATGTATATCAAATTATAGGCTAATAAGTTATAATTTAAGTCTTGTCTTCTCTCATACTAAGTGCTCTTTCTCCTTTTTGAAGGTGGCTATCTTAATTTTTTTTAACAAAAAGGATGCAGTCCTCCATAAAAATCGAATTGAATTAATTGCCTTTGGTGTCAGCATACAGACTGACTTTCAAACTCACTTCTGTTGAGTTTCCATATAGATCACCTTATGTATGATCAGCTTAACTCCTAAACTATTGCTTGCATATTGCAGATCACATACATATTGCATATTGCTTTGACAAGAAAATTGGAAGGCATTTATCAGTTGATAAGTTCCTGAATAAAGCAATGCAGGTAAAACACACTAGCTAGGTTTTTTTTTAATCACTGGAATTTTACCGTCAGTTTGGCTATATGGAATTTTTGTTGCTCTTAATAGCCAAGTCCAAAATTGTTGATTGTAGAATTCTGTGAGACATAAAGCAAATTATACTTAAAGAGTATATAAGAACTAATCACGTTGAGTAAACTGATTGTTTAAATTAAAGAGTTCTAATCTATATAGCTATCCTCTTCAGTAAATGACTCAGGGCATTGTATATCATTAATAACAGAATAATCAATAGAAATCACAAAGTACTCAAAAATCTAAAGGAGCAGCATACAAACACATAGGTTCATCCAGGGGTCGTATCCCTACTAGACTCAATGTCTTTGGGGAAAAACAGGTCTTCAATGCCCTTTGAATCAATTCATGATTTTCACTTTGAATTTTTACAGTCCTAAATGATTTGCCAGAATACTTAATAAACCATCTAGGTCATTATGAACAAGTATAGATATAAAATTTTGCAGATGAGATTTTTCTAAAGATATGGGTTACTGGGGCATGCTAGAAATGGCCCTTTTGTGTTTCATTACAAAATTGCAGAATTCATTTCTTTTCTCTTGAGCATAATTTTTGAATCACTTGAATTATGGTTTGGATCATCCAATTTTAATATTGTATTATGTACTATTAAAGCATATTAATCTATTTCTTTTTTTAATCTATTTCTAATTTTAATTGGATTGTTATTTTGTAAGTGGCAAATTCCATTTATTAGCAGCAAACCGGGATAAAAAAATCTAGTAATCAAATAAGTAAAACATGATGAAAGGTCATCTTAGATTACTCTCTCCAATTCCAGGTTTGGACATTGGACAGTTTAGCTGAGGAATCTGCTCCTGTAAATACGAGAATTGAGGAGTTTTGTTTGGCTATTCAAGGCTTATTAAGAGACATGTTTTGGACAACTGGAAACATTAGGCTTGAATCTATCTAAGGAATGGTGAAATCAGGTGGTAATCCTGCAACATTTTCTACAATAAAGTTAATGGAACAGAAAACATATTTAAATTGGTAGAGAAAAGGAAAGTTTCTGCACAAGATCATTTAAGGCTCCGTGACATTCCTGAAAATAAACAGGAAGAGTTTCTCAGGTTCCTGACTTGCAGACCACTGAGATGTCCTTGACAGATCTGAGAAAGGCAATAAAAGAACCTCAGCAGAGAGATAAGTGGTTGTCTGCTACTAACACAACAAAACCACTAGGCTGTGGCATCTGATCCTATGTATGCAAAAGTCAGTCCCTGTCGTCCCCCCCCCCCCAGCTATGTAAACACAACTTGTGATATGGTGTTTTTTAAAAGGTGCTGATGTGCTTCACAGGTTTTCATGCAGCATGGTTCGAGTAAAAGACAATTCCTGTGCCTTAGCAAAAGGACCAGTTTTTAGAAAAAGTTATATCAGTTGGGTAAATATTTGGCGTGAAAGATAACTTGGCAAAGTAGAAAGGCTAATCCTGATACATTAAATAACATATCTGGGTGTGTGGTAAGTTTCGTTCTCTTAAAGCTGTTTTGGGTTAGTCTTGCACAACAAAATGTTTCTGTTTCTGTCTTTCTTTCTTTCTTTGTGTTTCTTACTTCCTTTAAGCACGTTCTTCTTTTTATTTGCATCTCAACCTCTTCTGCGTCATGCAGATTTGGATTGGGAAAGAACCCAGCTTTTTAAAATAGAGCATTAATATTGATAAGCCTGGGGTTTTTCTGCGAACTGAATAGGCATAATATAAAATGGTGTCCCTTGCACAGCAATTCAGATATTTTCCTCTGCTTTCCAATTAGCCTTTCGGTGATCTCAGTTCCACAACCACACATACACACTTGCCGGATAGTTTATTGTGGAGTACAAAGCAGTTGGAGGACATTATGTTTTATTTAGCTTTGCAGGATAATTTTACCGTTGTATATTTGGAATCAAATGTTTTTTATTATTTATTCATAGAACTTACAATTGGTTTTCTCTATGCAAATGGATGTTCTTGAGATTTTATTTCTCTTTCTGGTCATAATGGATGCAAGTACCTAATAAGACAAGCATCCAGTTCTGTCCTGAGTAACAATGGCTGGGCTTACGTCCTTTCCTTTTGCAGGAACAAAGTCATTAAGGTTCTTGAGATAGTGATGGCTATTCCTCATGAATCTGAATATGGAGGCCACTGGGGCAGATGAAGTAGAGAAAATAAAATCAAAGTTTATCTCTGCATGGAATAATATGAAATATGGTAAGTTATATGTAATTGACTTTTTAAGCCTTATTTTAAAAAGTTAGCAAAATAATGCAGCCTAGCTTTTGCTGACCATTAATATATTTACTCAAATGACTGAAATATGCTAACTCTGTTTAAGGTTATTATTGCTGGTTCAAGTGAAACACATCAATAATGTATTTGTTCAGAAGAGATAATGAGGGAAGAGATAACGAGGGAGAAAAATAGTCAATTTCAGGCTTTTAGGCTTCATGATTTAATTTTGAATGAACTCATAAGCAGCCAAATGTGTAAAATATTTCAGTTCTACTTTTAATTAATTACAGTTTAGTATCGTATTGAAATTAATGCTAGGAGCTAGTCTCTGAAATTCTGAAGGCAGGGAAGGTAGTGGAGAATTTTTTTACTTGGATTAAACCAACAATTTATTAGTGGCATAAATTTAAAATATTTCAAAAATAAATGTGGATAATTATATATATATATATATATATATATATATATATATATATATATATATACACACACACACACACACACACACACACACACACACACACATATATATATACACACACACACTTTCTGGGTTTATTGGACATTAAGAGTTGCTTGATGGTGAGATGGGCAATATATTAATTTAATAAATAACTAATCCAAGAATGTTTTTAAAGGATGACTGTCATGTTTTCTATGCCAAAGATGCAATAAATTTGAAGGAAGTTTGATAGTTATGTTATAGGTATGTCTACTTGCAATTCTTTATTAGATGTTATTATAATGAAGCAGGAATTTGGCAGGCATTTACAAGACAAAAGTGTCAGTAAAATAGTAAATTATGTACTAGAAATGTGTAACATCTTGATTCAGAAAGAACTTTTGATATATTGGACTGTTAGAAAAAGGTGACTATTTACTCCTGAAATAAAACTTGTGTGCCAAACTATAAAAGTTGTTGTAATGAAATTTGTCAGCTTTCAGCCTTTGAATTAACTTTGTATTGAAGAACAGATGAGACCAGACAATAAGATTCTCTATGTTCTAGTTTGACTACATTGTTTAAAAATTGAATCATAACAAAGAAAAACAACAAAGTATAACCTTGACACTCCAACTGTCTGATGTATTTGTTAATGGCATTTTTGTGTGTGTTGATTATTTTTGCTTAGTTGCTCAGTTAAAGGTTTTCTCCCAACAGGCTTTTTAATCTATTCACGCTTTTTCTTCTTCTTTTTCTGCTTTTTAAAGTTTTTCCTCCGAGTGGTTCCCTACATGTTGAAATGTTATTTGTCTCTTTTTATCCTGCTTTTATTATTTTTGTAAAGGACTCAAGGCAGCAAACATATCTCATGCTCCTTCCTTCTACTATTTGCCCCACAACAACACTGTGAGGCGAGTTGGGCTGAGAGAGACTGATGGCCCAAAGTCACCCAGCTGGTTTTTCATGTCTAAGGCAGGATTAGAATTCAGTCTCTTAGTCTCTAGTCTGGTGCCTTAGCCACTTCTTTACTGTAATTGAGGCAGGAGTAGGGGTAAAAAAATCAAGATGATGCCTGTAGGGCGAATTATGCTATCGTTCAGCGCTTCTACAAGCTCCAAAGAAAAGATGCTGTTGCCATGTTCTCCCGGTGCTGGAAGAACATTATTGCACAGTAGCAGTCCTTCATCTGTACCACCTGAGATGAACAAACATTGATCAGCAGTTTTTGAGTTGCCTAAAACAATCAATGATGTTCAACCGGCACAACCACCTGCATTTTTGTGGTCACTCCTGGAAGTTATTTCTCTGTTAGAAGTCACCATGGCCTTACAGTCTAGGAAGTCCAGTACAGCTGGCCTGAACCGTATTTCTGCTTCTGATCTCCTGACAATATACCAGCCTTTACTAGCAGCTTATTTCAACTTGCTATTGGCAGTTGGTGGTCTGCCTGCACATCTGGTTTGCTCTCAGGTGGTTTTTCTGCAAAAGACGTAAAATCC
Source organism: Pantherophis guttatus (assembly GCF_059756535.1). NCBI lineage: Eukaryota > Metazoa > Chordata > Lepidosauria > Squamata > Colubridae > Pantherophis > Pantherophis guttatus. The sequence continues at coordinate 68,587,953 of NC_142065.1, forward strand.
ATTAAGTCCGGGAGATTATCAACTCCTTGCTTCTACCATTCTTTGTGCTGTTCACAAGATTCTTGCTTAGCACTTCTGTGACAAGCTTCAGTTCTCCTCTTTCCAGCCTGCTTTCTTAAAGAGGGATGACTGTCTCAAGGCAATGACCTTCCTTCATTCTATTTTCTTGGAGGGTCCATAATAACCAGGTCCTTGTGCGGTGTTATTTTTGGATGTCACCAAGGCGTTTAACAGCATGTCCCATCAGACGCACTTCTGTATCACTGTCATGGCCCCATCAGATCCTGGTTCGGGGGAAGAGGAAGAATTGGAACTGGGACCATCCAACAGGGATTGCACATCTTCCTTGGAACTTCTGGAGAGTCCAAGAGCAGTGGGGGGGGGGGAGGAAGTGGTTGATCAGATGGGGAGCTGCCTGCCTTCATGAATGCAGGGGAGGTTCAGCTGCAGACAGGCAGCGGTGATGACAAATCCTGGCTGCCTCCCCCACCCAATCCGCGGATGCTGAGAGTGGAGCTCAGAGGAGGTCTGCAAGGTTGCTCACAAGGAGGCTGTCCCATCCCTCTTCACAAGAAATAACTGGCTCAGGGTGATTTAATCAGAGGCTGGGGGAGGGTGCATTCATTGGGAACAGTTATTTGTCTTGGCACACACTCCTCTGACTTTTGGAAACCTTGACTCCTGTTTCAGCCTCTGGATTTGCATACCCTGCTTTGCAGACTGACTCTGGATTGTGACTTATGGACCTTGTTTTGCAACTCGGCACTGGATTTTTGGGCTTTGACTTCCTGTTTGGGGGCTTGGTTCTGGTGGCTCTTGGATCCAGCTGGTGGAACTAAATTACATTGCGGTTGTTTTGTAAGGAATAGTAAAGTGGAATTTTACCAACATGCCTGGAGGGCCCATTTGTCTTGTTTAGCTATGCAGTAAATTATTTTATTGGTGCCTGCATCTACCTATGCGACCTGAGTCAGAACAGTTGCTTCCACTGCAGAACCTTTATCTGAAGAATCTGTGTCAGTGTTCTATGGTGCAGCTTGCAGATATTTCTATCAATGTGGAAGGGATGTACATCAAGACACTCGTCTATCCCCACTCCTAATGATAATAATCAATGACATCTTGCAAGCTTCATTGTCTGACATTGGTTTCAACTTTGATAACCAGTGGATTAACTGTCTATCTTAGGCCAATGACCTGGTTCTTCTGGCAGAGAAATCCACCAGACTGCAGGAAAAGTTTGACTGTGTATCTAGAGCTATCCATTCAGCCAGTATGTCATTGAATGTGAAGAAGTTCTTTGGCCTCATCATCACCAAAGGCAGGAAGCGGAAATATATGGCCCTATTATACCAACCTCCTACTACTTTGCGGCACCACCATTCGCCCCCTAGGCCCCTGATCACTTGATCCGATACCTAGGCCTCCAGTTTAACTGGAAGGGATGCGTCATTCCCAAACATACCAACATCCTGGATTGTATGTTGCAAGAAATTTTTGAGGCACCCCTTAAGCTGCACTAACAGTTTAGGCTGCTGCAATCTTATTTGGTGCCAAAATTTATTCACAAGGTTGTTCTTGGTCAATCACATCATAACACGTTAAAGAAGCTGGACTGTTTGGTCCGTTCCACAGTGAGACACTGGCTGCAAGTACTAAAGGATACTCATTTGGGATACCTCAGTTCCAATGTCAAGGACGGGGCTGGGCGAGTTCCCTGTTTCTTCACCTCTATCCTGCTTCTACAGAAGGCCCGGCTTGAGAAAATTGCATCGAATTCCACCACACTGCTTAAGTCATCTAGCAACAAGACGCATTTTGCTCCCTTGGGAGCCAAATAAAGCCATGCAAGATGACTATCGTCATCACCTCTAAAGCAAAAATGTGGACTGAGAGGAGTGGAGAAATGCTGTCGCCCAATCCCATCAACGACCAAGCGTTGAGCATCACTGACATTTACAGAGCCAGTCACGAGTAGTTGTTGCACCCTTCCTGGGTGTTCCCTTGCTTGTATTTATGGGGCATCCAATTGAGGGGCAGTCTACTCGCTACCAAGTCGAGGAATGCCATCTTCTCGACCTGTCATCAGTTGGTTGATTAAGAGCTGCAGAGGCACCTGTGGTGCTCCTGAAACTTTGAATCACATACTGCAAATCTGTGAAACTACCCATGATGCAAGATGTGCACATCACAATCATGTTTTCTGTCACTTGGAACAATTTTTGCAACAAGACAGCATCTGCTCCTGAGTTGTGAGACTATTATAATATCATCAAACCAGATTTAGTTGTGGAGAGGTCTTAACAACTGAGGGTTTTAGATGTTTCTGAAGTTTCTGGTTATAGATGGATGGAGTCCTGGGACTTTTAAAATTGCTAAGTATGGTCATGCTAACTGTGTCAAAGATCTTCTGAGCTGGGTGGGCTCTTCTGCTCAGGTGTACCACCTGCCAGTCATCATTTCTAATCAGGGACTGATCCATCGGGTAGTAGTCTTTGGGCATTGGGGATATCAAAGACCTCTATTTACTAACCATTAGCGGGTTGCTCAAATGCTACAATTTATATATTCGTGGGACTAAGATTGGCTGCATTTGATATTTTTATGAACAATCTCAAACTGGTAAGGAACATTTGTGTATTGCAACCTGCTGTGCAGTAATTCCTCTTGCCGGACTGTAAAATAGCAAATTTTCACCTTAAAGCAGAGGTCTTCAAACTTGGCAGCTTTAAGACTTGTGGACTTCAAGTCTTAAAGTTCAAGTTGAAGTCCACAAGTCCTAAAGCTGCCAAGGGTTGGGTCAAGCTTAAAGGGTTGACTTGTGGAGGGAAGGGTGGTTTGTTGCAAATTCCAGGTTCTTCTATATCATTGACCTGTCTAATAATAAATGATACCTAGTTTCTAGCCTGGTGCTTTAACTACCTTTTGGGTAATTGAGATGGGCACAGGGTAAAAAAAATCACGATGGTGCCGGTACTCGTGCAATCAACACCCTGCTTCAATGATTGCATGTAAAAAGGGGCTAAGTTTTAATCCTGTGGCTATTATCTTGACAGTGAGCATGGGAGGTGGTGGGGGGAGATGCCTTTTTATTAGATACATGTATGGTTTTCATGTAATGTTGCTTTGATATATAGTGAATTTTAAGAAATGTTAATTGTAACTTCTTAAAACTTAATTTTTAAAAAAAGAGAAACTCTGATTTAAAGAATGAAAGAAAAATACTTGTTTAGAGAATTAAATTGGCTTGAGGCTTAATTATGATATTTTGAAAACTAAGCCACACTTCCATTTTGCTCCCATCTTTAAAAGATGCTAGAATGTGTTTCAGATTAAAATGGAAAGTTATTATTTTTAATTTCCTTGATTAGTTTTTTTACTCAATCTAGATGAAGCAGCTTTTTTTTTAAAAAAAATCTATGTTTGTCTTTGTTTGTAGGCTGGGTACTGAAAACCAAAACTTACTTTAGCAGAAATTCTCCTGTCTTTTTGCTGGGAAAATGCTACCATTTCAAGAGCGATGGTATGTGTATCTAATTTTAAATTGGTTTTTGTTCTGATATTTATGTAACAAAGCCTTGGATTTTACTTTTGTGGGAGCTTCTGAAAATACTTGAGTATTAGATCAGTTCAGATATATGCTTACTTCCTGAAGGGGAAAAAAAAGACTGCAAAAGAAGTTGGAAACATACACAAATCCTTAAGGTGACCTTTGAATCTGTTCTGAGCAGGATAAAAAGACTGTTTCTGTTCTGACAGGTCTTTCCCATGAAAAGATTTTAGGGTTACGACTGCTTTTATAATCAACTCAAAGCTGTGCTTTGTCTGGATTTATCTTCTGAAGAGTAGAGTATAGAAACTTTTAACAAGGTCCTTGAACTCTACTAAGAGAACATATCCTTACTGTTTACTGAAAGCTGTTTGTTTTATCTTTCTTCCATTGGCTGAGTCTGTAAATGCTATCTTTTCTTACAATAGGATGTACCATGTTAATAAACTGGGGATAATGTGTTCATGTTTTCACTTCTTTTCCTGTGCACTGCTCCCACTATCCATGGATGGGTTAATGCTTCAGCCTTTGGCAAACAACTGAGTGTTCTTTTAAGACAAAAAAAAACCCCAAGGGACTTCCCTTTTTCCCCACTGTCTGGCCACACCCCCAGTCCCATGATACCCCAGTCTTCGCTCAGTTGTTTGGCAACGCTGAAGTGTTCTCCGGGAGCTCCTGCCTTTGAGGTATTGTTCCCTTATTTTCTGTGTGTTTTCCTTTCAGTTTCTTTTCACCCTCCCTCAGGGACGCTTAGGATTTATTTTATTTTTGAGTATCTCTTTTCCCCGGGGTTTCTTTTTGTCGAATTTTTTTTTGATTTTCTTTTGAACCGCTGCTTGCAGCAGCAGCGCTGATCAGCTGGGCGCCGGATCGGAAAGCCGAGCCACCCACGTTTCACATTTACACTCGGCGCTGAGTTCAAACCTGCTAGAAGCCTCGCCGAAGCAGCCAGCAGCCGCGCGGGGCGAAGAGAAGGGCGAGCGGCTCGGATTCACGCTGCTCGCGCCAAACAGGGCAGCGTGCAGCCGCGGTTCGCCCAGCTAGCCCTGCCAGCCGCCGCCCCGCTACAGGAAGGCCCCGTTTCGAGCAGCAAGAAGGCACGGCAGCTGGCTGGACCCTCGGGCCTCCAGCATAAGACCGTTGCCAGCGGAGGGCAACCGAGCCCAGCACCACGTGGTGCCCGCCATCTTGGAATCCACGCGGGCCGCCATTTTGGGGCAGAGGCTTCCAACGGCGCATAGAGGCTCTGCTACGCTCTCCCTCCAGGGCGGTACTGCCACATTAAAGGTTAGCTGGTGAGACCTTTGGGCTCTCAGCTGCCTTCTCTCGACTTACGGGGCAGAGCGGTCAAGCCTCACCAGTAACAACGCCTGACGTGGAGATTGCTGGCACGAGCGGAAAGGGGTGGTCTTGCTCTCAACAACTTGCCATGTCTGACCCCCCTTTCTCCTCAGACTCAGAACTGGATGTGAGCCCACCTCGCAAGGGGGCCAAGTCCTCCAAGAAGAGTGCCCGGAAGCGGTCTGAAGGTACCGACCGCAAATCCAAATCCGGAAAGGGGCTGACCTTCCAAGACAAGGACGCCCAAAGACACCATCAGGCGCTTGAGAGGCAGTGCGCTAAGGCCCAAAGGGCACTGGAGTTGTCACCCACCAGGGGGCCAAGACCAGAGAGCGCTGCGTCTCCCACGCCTAGGGAGTCAGACCCAGCACTGGCCACCTGGACAGAGTTGGCCCAGACCCCGGCGACCCCGATCATAACAGAGAGAGGGACCCAACAGGATGGAACTCCCACCCCTGCACGGAATGGACCGGCACCCTTCTCTCCGACAGGTCTGTCCCGCGGCCCAAGTCCGGGCACAGGAGCGCAAGGGGCACTGCCACCGCCCGCACAGCTGGATTTCCAAGCCATGTTCTCCACGGCATTGTCATCCTTCTTAGCCGCCAGTTGGCAGCAGGCGGTACCACCTCCTCAGCCGGCACAGGTCCAGGGACCACACCAACAGGTCCAGAACAAGACCCACGCTCCCCCAGCACTAGAATCCTCCGAGGAATCAGACCAAGCAGACGAGGCCCCTGAGGATGTCGAGTTCTCAGAAGACGAAGGGCTCAACCCGGACACACCAGCCTTCACCGGACTCTTTCGACCGTCACTATTTAGGTCACTCCTCCACAAGGCGAGACTCACAACTAACCTGGGAGTACCGGGGGAGGTAAAACCAACCCCTCCTTCTACAGCAGGGCCCCACGATGCCCTCTTCAAGTCATCCAAACAAGAGAAGGACTGCATCCCCTGTCCTCAACTATTTACTGATGTCATCCAAAACGCCTGGGGGCAACCAGCCTCTCAAACTACACCGAGTAGCTTAGACAAGAAACTTTACTGCTCGGCCCCTGAACTAGAGGACTTGCTACTCCTCCCGACTGTGGACCAGCTGGTCGCAGCACTCTCATCCCCATCATTAGTTTCCACAGAGGCACTGGATGGGCTCAAAGCAGAGGAGAAGAGGACGGAGTGGGCCTTCCGTAAGGCACATCAGGCAGTGGCCTGGGCGATCAGAACGCTTCTGATGCCTCCCTGAACTTGGCAAAGTTTGCCTCAAGGGCCCTAGCCTCCACCGTTACGGCTAGGAGGCTTTTCTGGCTCCGCCCCTGGAAAGCGGACCTCAAAGCTAAATGGAAGTTGGCCGCGGCTCCCTACAAGGCTCCAAACCTCTTTGGAGCAGCCCTGGATCCTGTCCTAGTCGAGGACAAGGACAAGAGGAAGATATTACCATCGTCCTACCGCCGCCACGAGCGGAGGTACTCGCCATATCCAGTCCAACAGCTCTTTCGCCCCGGCTCAGGGCCCAGGGGTCCTTCTCGCAACGCTCCAATTACCTGGGAGGCGACAGATCACAAGACAGACAACACCCCCGAGACCGGGGCAGGAATCAGCAATCCAGGAGACCCTTCCGGGGGGCAGGCTTCAAACCCACCAGGAGGGGCAAGTGACTCCAGGACCGAGGGGCTCATAGGGGGAAGACTGCTCCTCTTCCACTAGCAATGGGCCCGGTCGACATCGGACTCGTGGGTAAGGCACACCATCTCATTTGGACTATCAATAGAATTTGCAGCTGCGCCGCCTCAGCGCTTCATGCGGTGCCCTGTCCCACAGTCCTCCGAGCTGCAGGCCCTAATGTTACAAGAACTGACCCACCTCCAGGAGGTCAGAGCTATAGAGACAGTACCACCGGCCCACCAGGGCTCCGGGTTCTACTCAAGCCTATTCCTCGTCCCCAAGAACTCGGGGGGATGGAGGGCCATCCTGAACCTGAAAAAGCTGAATCTGTTTGTGCGATACCACAAGTTCAAAATGCACTCACTACAGTCAATCCTAACGGGGGTGAGACGGGGGGACCTCCTCCAGTCAGTCAATCTTCGGGAGGCCTACCTTCACGTCCCCATTCACCCAGACCACAGACAGTTCCTGAGGTTCGAGTACGGCGGTCAGCACTTTCAGTACCGGGCTATGCCCTTCGGACTGTTGTCGGCACCCCGCACCTTCACCAAACTGGTGGCGGTGGTGGCAGCCAATCTTCGAGCCTTCCCAGTCCGAGTCCTCTGCTACTTAGACGACATCTTGATACTCTCGTCAACTCACGACCAGGCAGTCAGGGACCGTCACCTAGTCCTCGAGACGTTCCAAACCCACGGGTTCACAATCAACCTCGAGAAAAGTCACCTCCATCCCTCTACTCAGATCCTACACCTGGGGGCTGTGATAGATTCCACCAGAGGTCAGGTCTTCCTATCGCCGGACAGGGTCCAGAATCTCCAGCAACTGGCCCTCCGAATCCGGACAGGGAGGAAGGCCACCCTCCTACAACTATCATGCCTGCTGGGGAAAATGGTTTCCTGTTTCGGCATCATTCTGTGGGCACGCAAACACTCGAGGGCCCTCCAATGGTTCCTGCTCCCCTTCCAACGCTCGGGGAGGGCAAACTCGAAGCGCAAAGTTCCCCTCACCCCCAAGGTGAGACTCTCCCTCAAATGGTGGACATCCAGTGCACTCTCCAAGGGTTCAGAGTTCCTAGACCCGGACAGACTGATCCTCACCACGAATGCAAGTCTTCGGGGGTGGGGAGCACACCTGCACAACGGGGTGGCACAGGGCCAGTGGTCCAGGTCCGAACAACACAACAGCATCAACCTGCTGGAACTCCGGGCGATCAGATTGGCCCTGTGCCACTTCCAGGCTACGGTGCAGGGCCGGCACGTGCTGGTCCTGACGGACAACATCTCAGCCAAGGCGCACGTGAACAGAGAGGGGGGCACGAGATCTCGCACCCTGATGCTGGAATCAGAGGCCCTATTCGAGTGGGCAGAGAAACACCTGCTATCGATCAAGGCAGACCACATTTCAGGGTCGGCCAACGCAAGAGCAGACTGGCTTAGTCGAACAACGATAGATCAGGCGGAATGGCAGCTCCACCCCCGCCTCTTCAGCAAGCTCACCGCCAGGTTCGGGAGACCAGTGGTGGACCTGTTTGCGTCTCCAACCAACGCCCAGCTCCCTCGATTCGTGTCACGCTACCCGACGCCACAAGCAGAGGACCACGACGCCCTACACTGCAAGTGGCCAGCAGGCCTTCTTTATGCGTTTCTGCCAATCCCGTTGATTCCACGCCTGGTTCGAAAGTTGCTGGCAGAGAGGGCCAATCTACTCCTGGTGGCCCCAAACTGGCCTTGAAGGCCGTGGTTTGCCGACCTGGTGGCCCTGTCGGTGGAACAGCCGTGGGTGATCCCGCCACACCAAGTGGTACTGTGCCAGGGCGAGGTCAATCATCCAGAACCTCAGTGGCTTCAATTAGCCGTCTGGCACTTGAGCGGGTCATCCTGAAGAAGGACAACTTACCCGATAGCGTCGTCAGCACCATTCAGGCAGCCAGGCGCCCGTCAACAACTCGTATTTACGAGGCATCATGGAAGGCCTTCTGCAGCTGGAGTTCCGGTCACCACGTGGACCCCACCACGGCAACAATTCAAGACATTTTAAGTTTCCTACAGGCCGGGTTAGACAAAGGGCCGGCCCCTGCTACCCTAAGGCATCAGGCTGCAGCCTTATCAACGGTCATATCATGTCCACCATACCAGACTCTATCACATCATCCACGTATCAGAGGGTTCCTTCACGGGGCTACGAACCTGCGCCCACCGGCGGTGCACCGTTACCCAACCTGGGACCTGTCCCTAGTCTTACGGGCACTGACAGGCCCTCCCTTCGAACCTCTGGACTCCGCCAGCCTCAAACACTTGACATCAAGGTGACCTTTCTACTAGCGATCACCTCAGCAAGGCGAGTCTCAGAGTTAGTGGCTCTTTCCATTCGTAGGGACCTCTGCATTTTCAGAGAGTCCTCGGTGGTTCTCCGTCTAGACCTGACCTTCATCCCAAAAGTGAACTTCTGGTTCCACCGGGCACAGGAACTTACCCTGCCGGACTTCTGCCCATTGCCAAAAGACCACAGGGAGAGACGGTGGCACACCCTGGATGTTCGTCGAGCAATCCGGACGTACATAAACAGGACAGCCTCCTTCCGTCGCACTGAAGCGCTCCTGGTCTCGTTCAACCCGGCCTCCATTGGCCAGAAGATCTCGGCCCCCACGGTCAGCAGATGGATCAGGGCCTGCATTGCTTTAGCTTACGACGTAAGCTCCAGGCCGCTACCACACAACATTCTCCCCCATTCCACTAGAAGCGCGGCCACGTCAGCAGCCTGGGCTACACAGGCTTCAGTAGCTGATATTTGCAAAGCTGCAACCTGGTCCTCGTTGTCGCCCTTCATTCGGCACTACAAGATAGACGCTTATGATTCAGCCGAGGCGGCATTTGGCTGCCGGGTACTCCAACGGGTTGTGACTGGAGAGGACTCTGCGGGCAGTCAGCCCCCCGCCCTAGGGGTTTAAGCTTGGGTATATCCCATCCATGGATAGTGGGAGCAGCGCACAGGAAAATGGACGTTGTCTTACCTGAACGTCCCTTTTCTGGGCGCTGCGTACACTATCCATTCCCGCCCGTATCTATGGGCTGCCTGCCCAACTGTGGGGGGGTTTGTTTCCGTTATTCAGTTTGGTCATGTTAAATCTGTTTAGTTAATAAAGTTATGATTGTTACTACACCATTGGTTTGTCAAGGGTTTTTTTTCGCCACATCCTTGCTCAGACGGGGGTATCATGGGACTGGGGGTGTGGCCAGACAGTGGGGAAAAGGGGAAGTCCCTTGGGGGGTTTTTTTGTCTTAAAAGAACACTCAGTTGTTTGCCAAAGGCTGAAGCATTAACCCATCCATGGATAGTGTACGCAGCGCCCAGAAAAGGGACGTTCAGGTAAGACAACGTCCATTTTACAACATTTACGTGTGATGTCTCTCTTTCAGAGTCCAGTGACCAGTCACCAAATGGTTCCTGTGATGACATGACAGAAGAAAGGTTTTCCAGAAACGTTGAAGAGTTCCGTAAAGACTTTATTTCTAGGATATGGTTGACTTACAGGGAAGAATTTCCCCAAATCAAGGGTTCAGTTTTAACAACAGACTGTGGCTGGGGCTGTACCTTGAGGACTGGCCAAATGCTTCTGGCTCAAGGACTTATTCTCCACTTTCTTGGTAGAGGTAAGTTACCAAGATTTTTGTGGACAAAAGTGTTTATGTTTCATAAATCTTAAATTTGAGGAGGCTTCTCATATCAGAGTTTCTAACCAGCACAGACAGCTTACTCTGAAAGAGTTTAAATATAAACTATTTAATTTCAGTTAAATCTTAGTACAATCTCATAGATATGCTAACCTTTTTAGTTAATGTGAAATTATAAGGACAAAATATTTGACAATAATTACCATACTTTTTTTCGTCTTGAAAGGGTTTCTTGTGGCTGTTGTTACATTGCTGACTTAAGCTCCATATTATTGTACATTTATGCATTTAGTGTAATCGAAACGCTTATTGTAGGGTTGCTAAATTGCAGCATTTTCTTATGGAATAGCTAACTTTAAATCTTTAATATGAAACAGGCAACAAAGAGTAGAAATCTTAAACAAGTTAATGTCATACTGTAACCTTCACTAACCTATAATATAATATGTTTTTAATCCTATCATAGATTGGACTTGGGCCAATGCCTTTGTTTTCGAGAATCCGGAGTCTGAATCATGGACAACTCAGACAGTAAAAAAGCTCACAGCATCTCTTGAAACATCACTTATAGGAGAAAGAGAATTCAGGAACCAGTCAAATCATCCTAAAAATCCAATACACATTCGAGAAAGTGAAGAAAGTGTGGAGGAGCAGTATCATCGAAGAATCATATCTTGGTTTGGTGATTCCCCACTTGCCAATTTTGGCTTGCATTGGCTGATAGAATATGGAAGGAAGTCTGGAAAAACAGCTGGAGATTGGTATGGGCCAGCAGTGGTAGCACACCTTTTGAGGTAAAAACAAAATTCTTGACAGAACAAATTTGGTTAAAAACAAGTCTTTTAAAAATGGGTCCCGATTATTTATAATTCAAGCATGAAAAAACATCACAGAAACATGAAAAGAATATTGAAGAACCTCTGTCCAACTTCTGATTCCTGAAATGTTCCCATGGGGCCTCGAGACAAGATGTATCACAAACTTAGCCTTTAACTACAGTATCTTTAATGATACGTTATAAAAGCTAGAACCATAGACTTCCTGTTTTAGTATACTGATGGTGTAATGAGCTGCCAGAGATTAAAACTGATGCTTTCAGTGTTTTTTTTAAAATATATCAAATTCTTGTGAGATGTTCAATGTATAGGTTTAGTAATAATTACATCTAAATAAAAGTAAAGGGTCTGACATTCAGCCTAGTCTTTTTATATGAAAGTCAAATTTCTGAGTACAGATTGTGATTATATGCCATTGTTTGAGACTATTTTTATAGTTTTATGTTTTGCAATTTTACACAGTCTTCTAATGAGAAGAATCTAAAATCCAGGTGTAATTTTATATATCTGTGAAAATGTAGGGTGCACATGGTTATATATAGCAAGAACGGTCTCCTTGAATGAAACTTAAAATAATGTAGTTGTTTAAGAGTTGAAGTTATTTATGTAGCCTATTATATTTGTAAAAGTAACTAATTAAATTAGCATTAGAAATTTGTTAACTTTTCCCCCACAGTTTTGGTTGATAATTTACATACTCAGTTGGCATATAAGTTCTGTTCTTTCCCTCTTCAAGTTTAGAGTTAAAAATTTCCCTCTTCAGGTGTAGAGTTAAAAGTAAAAATTTGTGCTTCTTTGGAATTGTTTTATATCAAATAGTAACAAACTTATCCATCGTGACATGGAAGCCATTAAAATCATCCATCCATTTAAGAAAGCAGGTGGAATGTTTAGATTTTTGTCTTGGAATTGTTTCATTGATTTGCTCTTTGCTCTTATGTCTATACATAGATATACTTCTCCAGTCACACTACTCTGCAGGCTATATATATAAAACACAACCAAAATGCCACTGTCCCTCAATGGCAGCTTAGGTCCCATGTCCTCCAAATAATTTTGATGGCCTCAAAGAAGGCCAAGAAGGATGTTCCAAAGCATCTGGATTATCATGGAAAAGCAAGATTTTAAGTCATCTCACTTGAGATGGAAGTGAGCACTAAGCAGTATCTATTCTTGTGCATTTCATTCAAACAGTCTAATACTACTTGTGAATCTTATGACCCTGTCCACTTTTTGTTTCTTTGTACCTATATGGATACAACATGATAAATCTAATACTGTATTGGTCTTTAAAAAAAACACCTTCATATTTTACAGTCTAAATTGCAAGTGTTTACATTTGTAATCTTTTAAAGCTAGCTTTTCAAAATTTTGTGACCTTTTTCTAGAAAACATTTCCTGAGGACTGTGTATCTTTAATTCTCTTTGCTCCTTATTTGAAATGTGTCTGTCGTGTATACTTTTAGGAAAGCAGTTGAAAAAGCAAGGGATCCTGAATTACAAGGAATAACCATCTACGTTGCTCAAGACTGTACAGGTAAGAGGAAGTATATTATATGCTTGATCATCCTTCAAAGTATTTCCCAAAATTTATTGACAGCCTGAAAGTGTAATATTAGAATCAAAGGTTCTTAGATGAATAGTTTCTCGTGGTGTAAGGTTGTCTTTTAAAATTAGACAGGGAGTGTTCCATCTTATATAATTCTTAAAGAATTATATTCTTGTATTTACAGACTTATAGTCTTGTAGACTTTTATATGCCTAGCCTACAAAAAGAAACGTGTGTTTATTAAATTATTTATGATTTTCTATATCAAGCCATTACAAAGTACATCTGACAGAATTTTCTGTTCAAAACATAACACATTTTAAATAAATTTAACAGTAATGTATGGTTGGTTCAGTGTTTGACTGAAAAAGCAAGCAAATCTTTTGGTATTTTACTTAGGAAAGTAAAGTACATTAGGATCACATGAGCCACTTAACTGGGTCACTGTGGAATGTGGGATGTTGCATCAAAACCAACAGTGAGTTTATTGATCCACTAACCCCGAGGACACTAATTGTAGCTCAAAACAGAGCTGTGTCTGAACTTCTAGTGAACAAACTTCCCCTGTGCCACCTACACCCCTTATGGAGTATTAACTATCTTTTATGATATCTGTAAAAAGGGATAGAAACACATGGGGATAAATTCAGGATCTGCATTCCTGGAATTTAATTTCTTTTTGCCTTCTGGAAGGGAAGCAAACCATTGGGTTAGCCCAGCGTCTGGAAAAGGACAGCACGTTGCAAGACTTAAGAATCCTAAGCAATGATAATTTCTGCATGGACTTCTAAATGTTTAAATAATATTTGAAAAAGAAATGTGACTGAAATAATGTGGATGCATATTCCGATTTGCCTAGCAGGCTGTGTATGTTCTCAATTCCTTTAAAGACTGCCATAAAATGGTCTTCTGAACTCATTCTCATTGGCTGCATTTTGGACTCATTCTTTTTTTCTTGTAATATGTTAAGTGGGTTTTTTTCCCCCTCTTATCTCTTGCCTACATAAAATAATTGTGCTACTGGTCTTGGAGGTGAAAAGTTTAATGCAGAATCCCAGCAGTATCTGCAAAGAATGTGGGTTGGGGGTCCAAGTCAACAAGATATTTTGTTGTAATCAAACAACCCTGTCTCTTTTATTTGTGAATTGATGTTGTAAGTACAAAAGGGATGGGCTTGTATAGCAACATTCATCTGCCATCCTGTCAGTTTTCACACACATACGCATGGTACAGGCCCCTGTTAAAGCCATCACTGGTTGGTGGCATTTGTTGCATTTTCACATATCAATGCACACCAATAACATTGACAAGATGGTTTTTCTGCTTAGAAACTTTTCCTTATAAGATGTTTTGATGTACTTGACAAAACTCAGTTGGTGCTTAAAATACATTTCAATAACACTTTCTTTCTGTTTCTCTTTCAAGTTTACAAGTCCGATGTTATTGATGCTCTCTGCCCTTTCACGGATTCTGAAAAGACAGGTGCCAAATCTGTGATTATATTAATTCCTGTCAGACTTGGTGGTGAACGGACCAATATGGAATACTTTGAGTTTGTGAAGGTATGAAATGAGTCAATCGCTTTTCAGAACGGGACACTTAAATGGCACGAAGGTTGAAAATGGTAATTAACCTATTAATAATTGAAATTTCAGTATGCAGCTGTGATTGAAAATCCTAAGTATTAAAAGTAAGCTAGTACAGCTATTCCAGACCCTAAATAGCTATCTTCCTGCTACAGAGTTCACCATAAAGACTGAACTTGTTTCACACTTTTTGCCGATTTCTTCAGGGATCAGATAGCTTCCAACTTTTTTTTCATATAATGTAAAGTTTATTACTCCCAGTAACATCAGCAATAGGCCATCTTTGAAATTGGTTTCCCTATTGAAGGATAAGGACCACTGTATTGATTTAGTAGGTACATAGATTCATATTAGGGGTTCCGCAAAGCATTTTGCTTTTTGAGCCAAGGATTTGGGGATAGAGAGCAAAGTAGGTTAGAAAACTATTGATAGTGAAAAAACAATATGGGATTGTATCAGTAGTGGGATTCAAATCCCGTCGTTACTGGTTCGCTCATGGGCGCACAACACTTCTGCGCATGCACAGAGACGTCCGGGTGGTGGGCGGAGCCTCCTGCTGCCACCGCTACCAGTTCACTCAATCCGGGGCGAACCGGTAGCAACCCACCACTGGATTGTACCCTTCTTCCAGTGCATCTGATCTTCTTAATTATTTGCCTTACGCTAACTAGTAAGTCTAGTTCTTTATGATACAGGTAGTTCATATCCTGTGTAGCACACAAGCCAACGAAGGCCCTTCAAAACATCCTTAGCAAACCAAAAGACATAGTATCCCCAGAAGGAAAAAACAGGACCCATCTGCAACATACAGTGTAAGGACTGCAACAACCATGATGTAAGACAAAGAGGACGAAGACTGTCAGAACACATCCATGAACCCCAACTGACAGAATACATGATGAAAATTCTTCAATTTCACAATATAGAGACAGATTTAACCATAGTTTCAATTGGGGAACATGTGACAATCCTAGACCAGGCCAAGTCCCAAAATGCCAGGGAATTTCTAGAAACCTGGCACTCTAAAAAAAAATAATCAGTGATCAATAGACACATAGACATTAACAACATCTATAGACTATGCAAAAGAGACAATCAACAAGCCCAAAAGAGAAAAAGACTCTAGCACAGGGGTCTCCAACCTTGGGAACTTTAAGACTTGTGGACTTCAACTCCCAGAGTTCCTCAGCCAGCTTTGCTTTGCTGGCTGAGGAACTCTGGGAGTTGAAGTCCACAAGTCTTAAAGTTCCCAAGGTTGGAGACCCCTGCTCTAGCACCTCTCAACCAGTAATCAGCACTCAGATCAGCATAGATTAACTCCAAAGTTAACTTCAGCCCCACAAGTAAGCAATATCCCAATCAAGAAACTGCCAAAGAGCCATCAGTAAACAGCCCAAGCAAAGAATCTCTAAGACCGCCCTCACCTACACAGACAGGCAAGTCACCAGAATATAAACTGACAGCAAACAGCACTCCTTACTAGCACTGATGATGTTACCTAGATAGGGTAGTGAAATGTCTGTAAGAAAAAAAAAGCAAGCTCAGAGAGTACCAAGGACCCATTTCAACCCTGAGCTATAAATAAGTCTCCTTTATTAGTTCACATCCTTCTGTCAATTTATTTGCAGACTTTCCTATCTCTCCTGCAACACCCCCACCCCCCCAAGATCCTTTGAAAAAAGACGTCTAAAAATGAATTTGAAAAATTATCCTTGCCCTGTAAAAATGTTCCGAACCAATAGAGGCCTAAGGATAGAGAGAGCTGTGTTGGCAGGCTTTTGGCTTTTGAATCTCCTTGGAAGTTTTTAATATTGGGAAATGACTCTTTTGTACATTGTCCAGAATTCTTGGATGTGCTTTAAATATTGTAAATAAACAAATAGAGAAGAAAAAAAACCCCAGTCTTCACTTTCGTTCTTATATAAGAAGAAGCCATGTCATTATTGAGGGCCTTATATGCTGTTTTAAGATGCAACAGGAAAAATAAAAGAGGAGCGATTTGGCTGAATCTAAGAAATTACAGTATTTTCTATCATTCAGTAACTATCATGTAAGACAAGGAGAGCGGTGACTCACAATTACAGCATATTTTCCAGTGGTGGGTTCCTCCCGGTTCCGCCCGGTTCCGCCTAGCTAGTAGCGGTGACCATATGATGTCACCAAACCGGTTCTGGCTCCCCCACCCCCCCACCCCCCGCGTTATTCTTACCTTTTATTTGGCCCCACCCCCAATCTATTGCTGCCTCCTGAGTCCCAGCTGATGGCTAGAGGGAAAAAAACTGTTTAAACTCTTGCCGCGGGGCTTCAAAGGGCCGCCCTACAGCTGATGAGTGTTAAAAGAAAACAAATGAGTAGACCGGTGCCTGTAAAAATAAATAGGTAAACCAGTGCCTGCAAAAATATATGAGTAGACCAGTGCTTGCAAAAACACATGAGTAGACCAGTGCCTGCAAAAATACATGAGTAGATCAGTGCCTGCAAAAATAAATGGGTAGTTCGGTACAGCCCAGTACCTCTGCTAAATCCTAAATAATTGTCACATGACCATCAAGCCACGCCCACAAAATAAGCCACGCCCACAATAAGCCACGCCCACAGAACCGGTAGTAAAAAAAATTAGAACCCATCTGATATTTTCCATATGTTGATATTTTGTTTGATAATTATAAGCATCAGGAAAATCTAATATTCTAATAAAGGGTCACGTTAGTTGGAAGAAATCAATTGCCAGCTGGAATATTTGGATTTTTAGTCTTTTTTAAAAAAAATAAAATGTGGACATATTCTGTTAAAGAAAAGTAAGACAGCATGGATCTAAAGAATCTTTTGGTTCTTTAGGAACCGGAAGTCTGGAATGAAAAGAATGATAAGGCAGACAGATGTTGCAACAATGCCATCGTCTTTTTTATTAGTATTCCGGAGGGTAACAAGTCAAGGAAATGAAGATGGTGAAGAGGAGAATGGGAGGACAGGGTGGAGACAGATTTAACAGATGCTAGATCTTTCTCATCTATAGCCTGCAAAGATAAAATGGACTGTAATGTCCTCCTTTTTTGATTAATAGCTGGTACCGGGGCCAGAACTCCACTGAATCTTGGGCTAACAAATCTCTATTTTATGGTCTTACCTTAGGATGTTTTCTATGATTTCCTGTTGCATTTGAAAAACTGCAATCCAGAGCTTGTGCATGTAGGAGTTACTGCTCCCATTTGTAAAATATTCTATTTATACATAAGCATTTGCATATTGAATGCTTTATTATTCTTTATCAGCTAAAAATAAAAGAGTTCATGTTTGCGCACTGAGGGATTTGCAAACAGCTTGCATTGTTCTAAAATCAAAGGCCACAGGTCTAAACTTGTTACATCGCAACCTCCTGCCATAAAAATCTAAATTTCAGTTTATCTACTCTTATAAAACAGGGAATTTTGAGTCTCGACTACTGCATTGGCATTATCGGAGGCAAACCTAAGCAGTCATATTACTTTGCTGGATTTCAAGGTTAGTGTTTTAACGTAATATATCCCTTTTTTAAAAAAACATGGCATGTCTCTCCCCCTCTATCTCAATTCTAAGAGCTTTGGAGTTATCATAAGACCCAAAGAAAGAAAAAAAATGATTAAAACAGCAGAGATTTCTTTATTAATTTATCAGACCCACAAAGTCCAGTCATTTGTCACTTGCTCCATGTTATAATTAGATTCTGTAAAAATGTATATTTAATTTTCCTTGTTGCACAAACAAGGCATAATTTATCTCTTCCATCAAACTCCCTGAGTCTTTCCCTGCCTACTACCTGGCAGATCCTAGTTATGTATTTATTCTTTAGTAGTTTAAATGGTGCAAGCTGATGATCGAATGACAAGCAAATATGTTCTTCCTGTCACAATGAGGAAATACGATGCATTTTTCATATGCAAACTCAAGGTATATAATTGTGTGTTTGTAAAAGTAATTTTATTTCCAAAAATTAAATGACAGTCTTATCGCTTTATCAAAATTCTGCTTCTACAAGCATCTTTGATTATGCAGAAGTTAATCCGTCCTGCAAAAAACTCAGTCAATGAATATACTCTGGCAGATAGTGACTTGCTGAGGGGACTCTTACCCCCACCCCCCCTCCTGTTCTGCATAGAAATTGGATTGTAAGCAGTGTAATAATATGGTGTTTTTTGAATTACTTGTCTTTTGTTTTGCCCTTGTAGATGACAGCTTGATTTACATGGATCCTCATTATTGCCAGTCTTTTGTAGATGTCAGCGTAAAGGATTTCCCCCTTGAGGTAGGATGGATAAAGAACAGCACTGTTTGCTTCGTGGATGAACCAAACACTAATTATTAAATCATCCCTTCCTCCTCTTCCTTTTAGATCTAGAGTAAACAACAACAAAAAAAAACAACCCTGTCAAATGTTGATCTTTTATATATAATATCAAATACACTGCCCTGGTTTTTGGGAGGTTGCCTGGATCACATTTTTAACTTGAGAGAATTCCATATCTTAAAAGGACTCCGTTGTGTTAGCAGCACAATCTCTGTCCTGTAACTTTTCTCCCTCAGGCTAGTTTGTCCTGTGCTGCAGTTAGAAGAGTTTCAAATATTGGATATCCAATTTCACTGCTGTAGGAAGGAGAGTCTTCCAGAGGTATTTGACACAATTATGTTCATAAATGTTTAACCCAAAGTCAAATGCTTCAGGTGCTGACACCACTCTAATAGAAAAGCTATTTTTTTATCTCAAATGCGGAGATGCTCAGTAGGATCCTGGAAAGTACAAGGCAAGAAAACAAGCAGTTCTACCTGCTGAAGTCTCCAATTAAACCTATAGATATGCATTGATTAGTTAATTGCTAGATTTTATATGTTGCTTCCATTCGTTGCCCTAGGCTAGTCTAAATTGTTGAGGTTATCTATTATACATTAAATGTTCAGGCCTCTGTTATGTGGAGATCTTTGACCTATGGGAGCAGACCATGAACAGGTGAAACTTAGTGTATACATAGTGTGTTCTTCAAAAAATGTGTGTGTGTATTTGTACAAGTAAGATTGTACAGAAAATATGTGGCTTCTTATTCCAATTCACAATGTTTGCATAGAGAACTATTGACTCTGGTCGGCTTTTAATAAGGCTACTTTTTCAGACCCAGCGTGGAACTTCATTTAGATCTTATTGTGTTGCTGATGTATCTCCTTGATACTATGCCTCTGAGAATCGCCCCCGATTATGTTGCCAGCTGTTCTATGTTGCCACTGCCAGCAGTGAATTTGAAGTTCTAGAGCAGTAATGGTGAACCTTTTCGGCACCGAGTGCCGAAAAGGGAAAGTGTGCACGCTCATCACAGCCACAACCAGGAAGAGGAGCTGCCCAGAGGGCATGTATGCGCAGGATAAATTACTCCTGGGTTCCAGCGTGTGCATGCATGCTGGCCAGCAAGTCTTCAAATTACTGCCGTGCATGAGCACAAACCGATCAGCTGGCCTGCACGCATGCTCACGCCAGAAAATGGAAGACCAGCTCTTCTGGTTTCCGGCACTCCTGCATGCACAAAAGCCAGCTGATCATCACATGCGCATGCATGCCAGAAACCTGGAAAAGGAACGGGTGACGCCGCGTGTGCCAGGCAACATGGCTCTGTGTGCCACTTCGGGCACGTGTGCCATAGGTTCACCATCACGGTTCTAGGGCAATCCTACTTCCCTCTTTGAAAATTAGAAATGGACACGCATCTCAGTTGATCAACTTAAGTTTGCCCTTCAGTTATTTGTAGCTTTTCATGCTTACATATTTCTACTAGAAAACTTCATTGAATTAAATTCCACAATTACGTATTAACTTGAATGTAATAATCATATATATCAAATTTGCTTACTGTTGAGTTTTTCAGTTATTTTTGTAATCATCTCAGCTTCTTCTATGCCTCAGTTATTAATCTATCTGAACTTTTGAGATATGAAAACAAAACGATAATTTAATTTGTTTTTCAGTACAAAAAGTTTCTCGGAAAAAGACATGTTATGACATGGTGAAGCAAATTCTAAAGCAGCTAAAATATTCAAATATCTTTCTAGTTTTCTATGTTTTTTAGTTTTCTGTATTGCAGACTTGCTATGTGCAACTGAAGATTGTACAGAAAGTATAGTTTATTAATATAATTTTTCAGTTTACCCATTATGTTAAGTGATTGATCCAAAAAGCTTATCAATTACTATCAATTATTATTACTACATATTAATAAAGTAACATTGCACATTGAGAAACTAATTTGATGTCTGTATATACAGCATCTCTTATTATATTAATTTGTTTCTTGAATTTCTATTTTCCAATTTAAGGTAATTAATAGCTTCTCAAAAAAATAATAATCTCAAAATGTCCATTAGGAAGTTTGCCACTCCATTAGAAAATGTTTGCTGGCTGCTGTGCTTTTAGTATTCTAATTCAATACTACCTTTACTGATTGGCTGAATCTCTCTGGGATTTCAGATAGAAGTCTTCTAGTCCTCCTCTACCACCACTAGCCATCAGCTTTTTGCGTGTTGGTTTCATTCAGAAGGCAGAAAGATCTCCAAAATCCATTCCCTCCTTCTATAGAGAGGAGAATATGGGGGTGGGGCTTAAATATCTTGTACTAGAAACATTATCATTCATAGTGAGCATTAAAAAAGTTTGCACATTCAAATGGGGATTGAATAATAGAAGAAAAATGGGAAAAAATGAAGCAAGATACACTCTCTGAATAATTCTGCCAACGTATCTGCTCCCCGATCTCAATGTTATGCCATATTGTAGGTGGCCGAAATATTATTTGAGAAGTGAACAGAGAGTTATGGTAGCGTAATTTTTTGTGTCCTGTTGAAAGCCTAACCTTCATCTGTTGCATATAAATATTTCCTAACTATCCAGGGACATTTGCATCATTGGTCTTTTCTCGGATGCTTATTAATCATTCAAAAATATTATATGTCTCTTGCAGTCTTTCCACTGTCCATCTCCAAAGAAGATGTCGTTTAAAAAAATGGATCCGAGTTGCACCATAGGATTGTATTGTCGTGACGTGCAGGGTTTTGAAAGGGCTGCTGAAGAAATAACTAAGGTAAATTTTTAGATGAAGAAACCAATGTAATTCTCATTTGCTTGGTTCTATTTTATGCTATCATTTTAATTATTTAGTAGTTATTTAGTAGAACGTAAATTACTGTCATAGTACAGCCAAACCACTACCCCAAATAACCCCATCTCAATGGCTTGTTGTAATCCTATTTAATTGATGCAATTAAAACCTGCAAAAGATTTAAAAACGTCTCAAGGAAAGGGTTCAGTAACAAGCAGAGTCATTGTAGCAAAATGTAATATATTTGCAGAGCATTATCTCTTTCTTATTGAGATTTAGCTGCATTTTAAAGTGCACTTTGAAGTGACTATATTATGACAGAAAATGAATGTAGAAGATATGGACATAACGGTTCTATCCAAGTTAAATTATTTCTGATACCGTAGGACAGTCTTTCCTAACATGGTAACCCTCTAAATGTCCTAGGGCTGCAAATCTCTGAATTTTGAGTGTTCTGGTTCTAACAAATCTAGCAGTTTCCAAATAGAGTAAAACTGGTTTAATCCAATCCTTCTCCCCACAGTCAAGTAGAGGTTTATTCCACCAGGTGGCAGCATTTAAACAAAAATATAGCTACAGAAAATCCCTTTTCCAGTCATTAGCCTGAAGAAGTATATTGTGACAATCAATTTCTAGGGAAGGATTTTAAATGGAAATATTAAATCAAATAAATTGTAGATTATTTCTTCATTAGCTGAAGTATGTTCATTACATTTACACTTTAAATATTATTATGGTGTTTTAGCACCACGTTAAATAAAGGTA
Source organism: Pantherophis guttatus (assembly GCF_059756535.1). Taxonomy (NCBI): domain Eukaryota; kingdom Metazoa; phylum Chordata; class Lepidosauria; order Squamata; family Colubridae; genus Pantherophis; species Pantherophis guttatus. Next base: position 68,610,022 of record NC_142065.1, read on the forward strand.
TTTCCCAGAGCATTTGTTTTAGTGCATTTGAAAAAAATTAAAATAGTTATACTTATTAAGACCTGGAAAGAAGCTGTTACTATATTCTTGCAATAAAATATTTCATTTTCACTTTATCCATGCTTGCTCCTATCTACTAATCTCTTCATTTTCCTCAAGCTGTCATATAGGATTTATTTTGTCCAATTAGAGAATTTTATATGTCACTTTAAATGGACTTTTATATTGTACTTTTATTTTCTTCTTTCAGCTTACATGGTATCACTTCTATAAAATTCAGAGCTATTTATGTTTACCTTATTTATTAGATTTAAGGATTAAGAAGCCAAACTGCGTAGGTCAAAATAATATACCATGAGTACTTTTTAGTATCGCAGGCCGATTCAGACTTGCTTTTTAAAATTATTTGATAATTCAGATCAATCTTTTGTCAAACCTCGGGGAAAAAAGTAAAATGTATGCTTTACCTTGCGTTATTTTTAACTATGTAAAATAACTTCTTGGGGTGTAGGAAGGTAGAGAAAAGGCACTTCTTAGGGCTGGAAAGTTCACGAGTGAGATGACATTTGAATTAGGGACTTTAAACCTTATAGCTTGCACTGGCAGTCAAATTCCCAGTAGCTTTTAGATATGAGATTTCTCTCTCTTTCTCTTTCTCTCTCTCTCTGGAAGGGAGCAACATTTAAAATTACTTTTCCTCAAGAAATTTTTTTTTCCTATTATTTCTAGTTTTCTGGTTGGAGGGTAACATTTTACATACAATTCATTCCAAAATCATCTCTGTGTGAGAAAAATAGCTGTATTAGAAACCAGCCGTTGATCAGGAATATTAGAAAGCTCCAATTTTATTAAGGAGTGCCTTAATAAAAGGAAAACTATTCTACAAGTGGGGAAAAAAACAGATCCCGATTTATTTTAAAAACCACAGTTAGGACTGCATTCTTCTTCTGGGGGGGGGCACATTCTTTGCTTCATTTTTGAAAGCCAACTTCTAGCCTGGATATTTTTAATCAAGAGAAAATTAGAACTATATGCCAAATGTTTGGAGAATGTCAAAAAGAGACCATTAAGGTGGTTTCTGTTGGGTAAATGATTTCAGATCGACAGTGGTTTATACAGCTGTCACATATCTTAAGAGTCATCAGTATAGGGAGAACAAAATATTAGTACAATTATTTCCATAAAAATAGCTACTGTAATATTGCAGTGTTGTAAGTTGCTACACATTTTCTTTAAACTTAATTTATAGGATGGAGTAATTAACTGCAGAAAGTAGAAGCCTCGTCTTGTGACTCAGACAGCATGTAATGCTGTATTGCTAGACTAAGCTCAATTTACATTGTCTGGCTAAGTGATCTGTAATGTGGCAGCTATCCTGATCAAAGAGCAAAGTAGTAGTGAGATTCTTACTTGGTAGTGGCTGTCACATTATAAGACACCTGTCAATTAATAGGAGGGGTTAGCCCGCCAGCTAATTTCACAGGCTACCAAGCAGGCATCAGAATGCCATGAACTTTTGCTATTGATGGGAGCTGAATTGATCCAGTAGCCAAACAATAAAAAGTCTCTACCTAATTATCATGTCCCTTGAGAGATGCTTTGTCATGAACTGCCACCTTAAAAATGCCCCTTTCTGATTCTCAATCCTACTTCTTTTCTGGATTATCTGGAGGATACAATTCAAGAAGAATAGAATAAAGTTTAAAACTACAGAGCACGATAAAATTCATAGAATCTGATTTTACTTCAGACAATTTTCCAGAAGCTTGTTGGTTCCTTCTAAAACACTTTATCCCATTTGAATAGTTTGCTTTTTTTCCTCAATATGTCAGATTAATATTGCTATGAATATTTTTCCAATATAGATTTGACCAGTCCCTTATGCACTTTATCTGTAGTCCAATACAGTTTTATAAGATGATATTGAAACCATTTATGCAATTTAAATGATTAAAATTCTAAAAGCCCCCAAAGCCAATGCAGAATAATAAATATAAGTCAGAATATTATTAGTTCAATTTTGCCTTACCCAAGAAGTGATTAAATGTTACCTTTAATGGGAAATATTTGTTGACTGTGTTGTCATTATAAATATGGTTTACAGTGTGCACTTTGCTGAGGAGGAACAGGAGAAGAAACAAAAAAAAATTGAAAGGGAGACGATTTAAACAATTGTGCATTTTGCTTCAAACGGATATGCTTATACTCCTGACATTGATCTTCTAATTCATTTTCTTTTTTCCAATACATTTCACTGCAGATTCTAAAATCCTCATCTAAAGAGAAATATCCCTTGTTTACTTTTGTAAACGGACATTCCAGAGACTATGATTTTGTGGCGAGTCCAGTCCGGGAAGAGAAGACAATGTTCTCTGAAGATGAACACAAAAAGTTGGCTTGTTTTAATAATGAAGACTTTGTCTTGCTATGAGGACATTTTTATTTATTCATTTAAATGTTTTTATGCTCACAGATGCTACAAAATGGCTTAACTAAAAGCTACAAGCAACATAAAAATCACAATTAATAAAAACTTGTGGCAATAAGCAATAGACAACCAAGGACTATCATCACTAATCGGTTGTTGAAAACTTGTTTTCTGACTTCCAGCAAAGGGGATCCTAGAGTTTAAGACTAGGCACCACTGCCCAGTAATTTTTGCTTTGCGTAATCATGCACAACACTTCAATTGGAAAGTGACAGAATGGACACTCAGTTGTGACTCAAGTCTAACCTACAAGATTAGAATCATCAATCTTTCCAGCAGTGAATTCCAAGTGCAGGAGATATTGAGGCCAAACTGTCTGAAGTCTGTTAGTTTAGGTAAAAAAGAAAAGAAAGAAAATTGGACAGGAGGAATTCCTCATTTGAACAACATAAAGCAATATCACATGGAACGTTTAATTAAATATTCACTTTAATTGATAAAAATATAAGGTTTACCAAACAAAGCATCTATTGGCATATAATTAGTAAAAACAGACTTGTACTTAAAATGTCAAAAAGCTTAGGAGTCAGTAGTGCTTTTCCTGATGTTTAAAGACATAAACTAAAGGGAACCCAGAACCTGTACTGTGAAAGGCTAATTAAACTTGTGAAAGATGATAAAAGACAATCTGTGCTGAAGGCCTACAATGCTCAGTGTTGGAAGATGTGCTCAGGAACATCTTAATTTGCTCATCGTAATAGTCAAGTTTGGCCCATTCTAAGTGCACTTTATAAATTGTAGAGCATATTCCATACATTAGGCTTCTTTAGGGAAGCCTTTTATCAGAGCCATCATACAGCCGGGGGAAAAAAGGGATATACCTTATGTGTAAAGCAACAGGTAAGTCTCTTGGCCCAGGGGCATTAGAAAGTCAAGAAGAGTGTCAAGATATTCTGTGACACCTATTAGGCCAAATGGCTTGAGGCTAGATGTCAGTTCTGAACTGCCCGACCTACTGTAATAATAATAATAATAATAATAATAATAATAATAATAATAATAATAATAATAATAATAATAATAATAATTTTATTTCTATACCACCCTTCTCCCGAAGGACTCAGGGCGGTGTACAGCCTGTTTAAAAACACAAACAAAACAACAATATAAAATTTAAAATAATTAAATAAAAGTGGCTCAGATTTAAAACCCCAATAAATTTAAATATCCCAATTTAAAAGCTATTGTGTTGTTAGTCCGGCCTGGCGGAATAATAGGGTCTTCAGTGCGCAGCGAAACGCCCGGAGGTCAGAGATCTTACGAATTTCCGGGGGCAGTTCGTTCCACAGGGATGGGGCTCCCACAGAGAAGGCCCTCCCCCTGGGCGCCGCCAGTCGACATAACTTGGTTGACGGCACCCTGAGGAGACCCTCCCTGTGGGAACGGACTGGTCGGTGGGAGGCTATTGGTGGCAGAAGACGGTCTCGGAGGTACCTGGGTCCTATGTCATGGAGTGCTTTAAAGGTGGTAACTAACACCTTGAATCGCACCCGGAAGACCACTGGGAGCCAGTGCAGCTCGCGCAGGAGGGGTGTCACATGGGCACAACGAGTTGCGCCCATAACCACCCGCGCGGCCGCATTCTGGACCAGTTGGAGCCTCCGAGTGCTCTTCAAGGGGAGCCCCCTGTAGTATCTCTCTAATCCTATAATCTGCATTTATTAGTAAATACACTGATATAACCATTATATAGTGTTGCTTTGCAGATCAGCATTGAGCTGCATGAATTTCCTTAAAGCAGTGTACCTACTGCAGGTGACATTTTGGGGGCCTCCTGTCCTAACAATACATTTCTGGGGAAAAAAACTGCTAGGATGATCATTTTAAGCTAACAGGTAGCATTTAGATGTATCAAAGTGACCACTGTGATACTGTATGCACCTGGCTTCAACAGATTTAGGGAAATGGTAGCATTTGAAGAGAAATGATGTCTCCTTCAGTATCCTTCAAATCTATTGAATATTTATGTTCTCACAGAATCAAGAGGTGGTCTTTTAAAACATTTTAAAATATATAGCAACTTATTTTATTAATAGATGAATATAATGGCAGGTAATAAAAGAATACTAAGCTTATTGAGATATGGTTAAATATTGATGTGTTAGGCTAGTTTTATCATATTTCTAGCTTTTCAACAATTTCTATTTGGAATTCAAATCAATTCTTGACTGTAAAAGGATTCACTGCAATGTGATTATCTTTCTACTAAGGTACACTGCATATTTTAAAAATATTTTTGATAACACTTCATAAGAGACCCACGGATTGAAGTATTCTAAGGACCATGATGTGCTTCAATTGATCCTCACTTAACTAATGTAAGGCAAAGGAATTGGCTAGTTTGCAAGAGCATACAGTTTGTTGGAAACAAATACTTAAAATGTTGTATTGTTAAAAACCTAGGCTTAATGTGCATAAAGAATCAGGGAATCAAAATATTAGTGTTATTTTGTGTCAGTCCCTATAATGTTTAATGGTGTAATCATGAAATTCCAGACTGAGTATTGTGGTCCAATGTATTTTTACTTTTTACCAATGATGCTTATGTAATTGGAAGCTGAAGAGTGAGTAAAGGTTATTATTTAACAATATGATCTTATAATGACTACTCATTATAGTTGTAATTGAAATCTAACAAGAAATTTTATTATAATATTGGCTCCCTCCTCTCATTTTGTTATTGTTAAATTACAGCCTATAATATTGGATACAAACAATACTCTTAATATCAAAAGTCTTAAATATAAATCTAAAATTGTGGACTGAGACACCAGCAGCCGACATACAGATATATTACAGTATGATTTTGTGAAATTGTATAGATCTTTGCATCTCTGGAAGAACGAATCCCTTATATATATACACAAGATTTCATTTCACTTAAACCTGGTTTAAAAGGAGCCTTGGTAGTACAGTGGTTTAATGCACCCTGTAATTAACACAGCTGCCTGCAATTTCTGCAGGTTCGAATCTTACCAGGCTCAAGGTTGACTCAGCCTTCCATCCTTTCTAAGGTAGGTTAAATGAGGACCCAGTTTGTGGGGGCAATAAGCTGACTTATAAATATACAAAAGTATGAAGGCTATTGCTTAACGCATTGTAAGCCGCCCTGAGTCTCTGGAAAAGGGCGGCATATAAATCAAATAAAAATAAAATAAAATAAATAAAATGCAGATTTTTTCCCCCTGAATGGATGATTTCATTCCATTTTCTAAAGAAATAAGCAGTATAAAATGTTCTTGTAGCCAACATTAACATTCTGACAGAGCTGACTAACTGAATAGCTAGCTAGCTGTATTATTTTTTATATGAATGGCAAAAAAAAGTTCATAGAGGTTTAGTACAAGAACATGTCTTGAAATTAGGCCTAATGCTGATGAATGGAAATCTTACAGAGAAGGTGAGATAAAAGAGCTGGATTAAGTATACTTGGAAGTCATGCAAGACAATCCTGTGTTTTTTTTCAACCAGAAGAGTTCCATAGTTTTGTAGCATGATTTACATCATAAAATATATTTAGGGTTGCAGGTTTAAATATGCTTGGCTGTTCCTGCTTTTAAGATGAAAATGGCCTATGCATTGCTCTGTGGATCTATTCATTTTTTACCTATGCATTTTTCATATGGATGTCCAAGGATAGCTAGTTGGTATATACAATTAAAAAAATAAACCAAGAATGGGTTAACAAAAAAGATTGTGTGTATGTATATATATATATACATACAGACAATATATAATATCAAGGGTTCAAGGGTAAAAGTGTAAACTGATTGAAATGACACCAGAATCTTTCATTAACCATGGATTTTTCAGCTACATTTATGTTGTTAAGTATCTGCTTCACCAGTGAGAATTTTTGAGAAACACTTGTGCATATAGAAGTGCAACGAAAACCTTAAATTGCCTGTTATATTAAGTATGGTCTCTACATTTAGTCACAGAATTTTTACAATATAATACAAAACTATTTATGCATTTCTAAACTGCTAAGGCCTCCTTAACTGTCCATTTACTGTCACAGTTCCAAACCAAGCCAGCAAAGGAAGAGGCCACACTGTGAGTAGAACGGATCTCTTTACTGGAGTTTCAGCTTGGCACGTGGTAAACAATAGAGTAAAAGGGTTTCTAGCCAGCATTACTGGCTTCTGCTAGCCAGCTGGCTATATGGACTCAGCATGCTCCACCTTCCTCTCTTCCTGGTTGCTCCCTGGCTGGCTCCAGCAAGTACTTTTTTGGCCCGGCTCCAGCAAGTACTCAGGCCTGGTTGCTCTCTGGCTGGCTCCAGCAAGTACTCTTCAGGCCTGGATGGCTTCTGAACCAACCGCAGCTGGCTTGCCTTCCTGGCTCCTCTCCCAGCATGAGTCCCATCACCCGGCACCCATCTGTGTCCCCATGCATCCCCCTCCCCCTACGTATGTGTGGCAACTCTGAAGCGGCGCATAGTGGCCACTTTGAACAGTGCGTTGTCTCAGACATTGACAGGTGGCCCCCTCTACCAAGGGGAACATATCTGGAAGAGAGCAAGCACATGCACAGATTAGTGGACTCTGCGGCCCACCCTGGGTGTCCTGCTTGGGCTTCAAGGGATTTTCCTTACGAAACTTGATCAGTCTTTCCACCTGTACATCTTGGCTCTTCACCCATGAGGCCTCAGCCATGGGGTACCCTTTCCAATGGACTAAGTACTGCAGGGCCCCCCTATGCACCCAAGAATCTAATACTTTGCCTATTTCATAGTGGGTGTCCCCATCCACCATTATGGTGTGTGTGTGGGTGTGGTGTGTATCTTTCATTTTTTAAACAAAAAGTATTTTTTTGCCAGTGATCAGTTTTCTTTGCTAAAATAAAAGTAACTTCTGTTTAGAAGTTATGCAGAAATAAAACTCTTTAGGGCAAATCAGTAATAATTTCCACTTTGTTCCTGGGATAAAGATCTTATGTATGCTACTAAAGATGATTCAAAACCATCCAGTACAGCTCGAGATACAACAGATCTTTTCAGGAGAGCCTTTGTTCTGTCAACAAGTAGCTCATTTTCAGATGCTCTAATTGTAAGAAAAATCCATAATTTAACAGCAAGCTTCTGGACAAAAATAATTTCAAAAAGCTTTATTGAATCTGGTTACTATTGTATACCAAAAGCAATTCCCAGTGTCTTACACTATACAATGGAAAACTTCAACATGTAAATGCAGCATAAAACAAACAAATGCAAAAGTTAAATGATGACTACTTTGTTAAACAGACTTAAGGTGTGACTTGGTAGAAATGAGATGTAGCCCTGATCTCTCTTGATAAGCCAAGCACGTTTATTCAGCTGAACAAAGACGGGTCCCTCTGTTAAGTTGGAAGAAACTTGAACAGAGTGTAAATCAGATATGTAACTAAGTAAAAGTAAGAAATATATATATATATAAGAGAAAGCTAGCACACAACAGATAAGGTATAGAAGTTATAAAATACTCATGTATGCCATCTGTAGTTTGGGTCATATGGTTAACCCACATGCTTGTGGTTTCTTATGGAACGTTCCATAGTTTTGAAGGCCTGCTGAGGCCTGAACTTTAGTTCTGCAATCTCTACATATGTATCTTTTAACCAATCATCATCAGGATTCCTGATCAATATAATTGAACCAACTTCATTCCACAAATGTCCTCCAGGACAACCATCTTTGGAAGCTTCCTTAATCTAGCCTCAAATTGGAGGCTAGTCTACAAATGAAGGGTTCTGTTTTTTAGGTCTGTAACCTTCATTTTATGGACTTGGGAGACAAGATGACATGTACACTGAGTGGATCAGAAGTTTATGACGAAAAGGAAGTCCTTTAATTATCTAGGTTCTAAAATCACAGGTTTTATAGATTAAAATATCAGTCTGTATTGTTTCTGGAAACCTACTACTAATCAGTGTAGTGTCTTTAAAACAGGGATTATATTGCTGTAGTGATGATTTGTCATTTGCATTGTGGACAAACTATAGTTTCTGAATGGCCTTCAAAGGCAGGGCCCATGCAGACATTTTTAGAGTATTTCAACCAGTGACAAATGTTTAGTCCCTGTTGTAAGGGCCATTTCAAACCTTCACTTTTCAGATTACATAGTTACATCAGCATCCATGGAACTTTTCCAATCAAACTGTGAGGTAAGAGATTAATAAACATCCTTTCCATTTTGCTTATGGAAGGTTTAAAGCTATTGGATTATTGTAACAATTCCATATCAGGACAGAACAAGAATTCCCCTGAACTGAGCTACTTTGGGCACTAAGTGATAAGCACTGAGCTACCATTATCAGTTACTTTGCAAAATAACACTTATCAATTCAGTTTTGAAGCTTGAAAACATTTCATTAGCAAAAGCTAATCTATTAAAACTAATAGTCCCATCTGTACTGGGTCCCAGTTTCATGTTAGATTCATTCCTAAACTGTCCTTATCCCTAGAGGTCTGTGGTGAGGTGGTGACAAGTTAAATTATCAAGTTACCATAAATTAATGTTTTTCAGTAACTACAGGGGCCTTTAATTTGAAACCATGTTAATTACATGGTGATTTCTTGTTACCTCTGTTGCATTATCTCTCTGAAATCTCTGCAATTAATTTGTGTCATTATTGTTACTGCTGCTTTCAAACAGAAACCATCCTAGCATTCGTTATCACAAACCCAGCAGTAGCCTTGTTTTCTTGAAGATACCTTTGTAAACCTGGCTTTAGTTACTTAAGATACATAGACTGAAGATTTAAGATGTGCTTTAAACAACTAGAACTTAATAAGGATGGGAAAAACTATTGCTAGATTATAAACCCAGTCTGCAGGCCTTCCTATTTATCTTTAGAACTGACCAGTTTTGTTGGATTTACTATGTATCCAACCAAAAAATGTGCCAGGCCTTGTAATGATATCCCTTTCATTTTTGCCATGAATTTGAGGCAAAAAGAATTTTACAGTATGTAATCTTACCATCTGCTAATTTTTGGAAACATTCGATTCCCTATCCATGATTTGCATAAAAAAGATCATGCTTTGAATTATCTTCAGATAGATAAAGGCACACCTTTTATATAATTTAAGCCCGAGGAAATATTTTGTAATCTGTTACATCCTGCAAAAACTTGCCAATCAATGTCAGCCTTCCAGTCTTGTGGAATTCATTAATTTCACCATGCAGATTTACTTTCTCCCCTGCTTTTCTCTGCCACTGAGAAGGCATCTGCTCGTATAGCATGCTAAGAATATCAAACCAATATATATGTGTGGTCCTAAAGTAGTTCTTTTAGCTAAAAATAGCTGTTCCTCTAGTTTTTAGTTGTAATACACAAGCATACATCAACAGAATAGCAAAAGATAAATTTTGTAGGGTCACAAAGAGGTTGCCTACAAATGCCATTTATCTATTGATTGTAATGGTATCCATCCATATTCTCAATCTAGAAGTTCTAATAAACTAGATCTGCTGGGCTCAAGTTGTTTTTTTTTTTTTTTAAATTTGATTTATATGCCGCCTTTCTCCGAAGACTCAGGGCGGTTTACAATGTGCTCAGCAATAGCCTTCATCCTTTTGTATATTTATACAAAGTCAGCTTATTGCCCCCACAAACTGGGTCCTCATTTCACCTACCTTAGAAAGGATGGAAGGCTGAGTCAACCTTGAGCCTTGGCGAGATTCGAACCCTGCAGTAATTGCAGGCAGCTGGTCTTAAGCAGCTTAATAACAGGGTGCCTTAAACCCCTGTAGTACCAAGGCTCTTAAGTACCAAGGTTTTTAAGATTTCCTGTAGCTTGAAAGTATGAACTTGCTAAATGCCCTTCCATGGTCCATTCTGAAGATAAACTCTAAATATTACCTTTTGGAATATGTTCTGCTTTGTGTAATGGTGACTTTCTATTGATCTCTAACCTGCAGCGATTAGAGTTGGAGAAAGCTGCAGAAATATCCATTTTGAGTCTGAGTTAACAACAAATCTCAGTTATCTGTGTTGCAAAACATAGCCATGGGTATACTCAGAAAAGTTTTTTCAGAAAATTAAGGGAACAAGTTAGATACTCTATACAAAGAAGCATTCTGATGGTTTAGTGTCATAGGTTCTTTTTAACTGTCATAGGTTCTTTTTAACTACACCCAAGACACAAAGGAGCCAATAGTAACACAAGTCCCTAGACAACACACACATTCATGAGCTATTATTCACTACTCCACTTTTCCCCACTGTTACTAGTAGTCCTGCTACACCAACTATTAGAGAAAATGCTTTCTAGCTTTTTTAGGCTGCTTTTAGACTGCTTCATTTCCCCACACAAACACACACGCTTCATTCCCTGTCTACCACACCCAGCTACCTCTCAGCACAGCTTTTATAGCCAACCTTGTTGTGCTAGCCGGGGAGAGGGCTTAAAGAGGCAGGACAGCAGCACAGGTGCTGGCCATTTTCTGGCAGCCTGCTCTCTTTCTCAGTTAGTACAAGCAAAACCCAACTGCTTCTTTTAAGTGAGTCTGCATGTTGGACTTTTGTTGCTTCACTTGAAAAACTTTGATAGGGGAAATCCAGTCTAGTTAGTTCAGGACCCAATCCCAAAACATTAGCAAGTAAACTGCAGCTTATATCTATGGATAAGAAGCAAGACAAATGGTTTATAAAAGACAGCAAGTTTAATCCCTTTGCAGATTGTAAAGCTGGGCTGTCAAAGTAGCTAAACCTCAGCTCAAAGGACTGCTTTCTCTAGGATCCGTACTCCAAGTGGTAAAGTTGTTTTTGTGCATGCTAATACAAATGCATGGGACAGATTCATACAAACTCTATCTTTGGTTTTTCCATCCTCCCAAGTGGAAAGTGACTTGCCGGGCGGAAAACAAAGAACAGTAGAAATGATTCTATTTCTTTTCCAAGAAAGCAAGATAGTATGAAGCAATAGCAAAGTAATTTTAATTGTAACTCCATAGCCTTTGCCAGTGGTAAGATTTCTTCTGTTCTGTTTTAGGAATTGGGGTACATAGGGCATCAGAAATGGACAACATGACCTCTTGTTCTCAGGATTTTTGTCAGCCCTACAAGAAAGAGACCTTGTGTTGGGATGGTCCACTCTGAAGCCTTTCTCTGTTTTGTGTGTATTTACAAAGATGTATGAATATTTGATTAATGAGTCATGGTCTCTGGAGAAATTTAATAACTGTACTGCTTTACAAAGCAAGCTCCTTCACTGTTAACACAGCTGTTAAGGGTGTCTGTGACACTGAAGCCCTTTCTGAATCTAAATGTATGCTAGGAAGTGAATTCCTTTCAACACAAGAGAAGATTGTGATACACTCCCCAATTTTGAACTTTTGCAAGCTCACTTTGCTGGCTCTAATTTGTAAAGATTTTTCCTGTGGAAACCATCTTGGACATGCAAGCTGTAAAAAGCCTTTTGTGTTTGCATGCATTTGATAGGAAGGCCAGGAAGTCAACATCTTTTCCTTCAACAACTTAGAGGGAAAAAGAAGCTCCTTCCATTCCACTCCTTTTAATAATTATATCATAAATGACTAATCTTTTAGATGAATACATAACATAAAAAGAGATGACACTTGTCAGCTGCAGTATATGAAACAGTCTAAGACCAGGTCTTTAAATGTGTATAGGAGTTCAGAAGAATAATATATTTATAATGTAGCTTGATACCCTTTTCTCCAATTTGGGCAACTTCTGGATGGCAGACTTCTATTCCCCAAATTCTCCAGCTATTAGAACTTTACTGAGAATTCTGAGAATTGACATCCACACATTGAGGATGGCCAAGTTGGAGAAGTCTGTGGACTTGTTGGTCTTCTCTGAGGTTGGTTGCTTGCTTGCAGCCCTTTCTTTGCTTCACTGAGTAACATTTTCAACATTCAAGTTGCAGCAGTCTATCTGTAGCCTTCATCATGTTTCTTAAAATGCAGGGGGGGAAAATAGGCACTACGATCCTGCCTTTACAAAACTGATTTCCCTATGTTCACAAGTCAGTCTAAGATAAAACTATTATCACGGATTCCTGACTGTATGGAGCACTGTAGTAAGAGGCAAGACCCTCTTGAGGCAAGATGAAGCTGGCTTTTAGACTACATCCCATTCTTCTTTCCATCCTTCAGATTTGGTAACATCTGAGGAAAAAAATCCATATGTTTCCTAAACATTGAATCCCATTAAGCTGAATTTGGCTTCATTCTAGGTTAAACAAGTTTAGGACTGTAGCCCTAGATATAATTTCTGAGTTAAGAGTCTAGATCTGGGGTGTCAAACAGGCAGCCTGCTGGCAGATGAGTCACACGCAGCCCATGCCCACCCCAGCTCCGCGAATGGGAAAAAAGTAATGAAATGTCACATGATGATAATGTGATGCGGTGAGTTTGACACCCGTGGTCTAGATACATAGGAAAGGAGGATACCCAAGTATGATTTCTCTGGTCACCATATAAGTGTATACCATTACTATTTCTGAGATGATCCATTGTCATGGATTTGTATGCATCTTCTAGTTTCTAATTCTCTTCAATACCTTAGATTTCTATCAGCTGATTTATATTTATCAATTTATATGTAATTAATGGATGACAAAAAATGCCCTATGCTAAGCACTGTAAGTAATGCTGGTCTGTAAGAAAAAATGATTCCAAAATCGGCTGCTGCATAATTTTTTCAGAGGGCTAATCAAATATACCTTTAAGGGGCAAAGTCTTTTGCTCTTAGAAAAAAATGTTAGAAAAATAAATGTTAGCCATATTATAACAGTAGTAAAGGCTGAAAGTTCTCAGCATTATCAGCTGAGTGGATGCTCCCTGATCCTATCAAAATGAAGGAAGATCAATTTGATCCTCTTCAATAATAGGTTTATGAGCATTGGCTCTAATTCACGGTCTTATTCTTTCTCCATAGTTTTAATATGCGTTGCAATATGTTTATTTGCCTACTTGCTTGAAGTAGGCTTTGTATAATTGTTGCTAATTTTTATAAAATTTAGAAAAAAACATTGATGCATTGAAAGTGTTTTCTAAAATTCTAATTCTCCCTCATTCTAAAGATCAGAGATCTTCCACTATGGTTCCTCTTTTCTCTTATGTTCACTTTACATTGTGTAGTTAAAAATGATTTCTTTTACCACTACTCTTGACTCATTTTCTTGCCCAAACCTTCTCTAAACCTTAACATGCTCATTAATGAAATTGCCATTCTGAAATCCCTGAACTGGAGTTTATTTATGCCTGCCATGTTCTCTGACGGTTATCTTCTTTTCCATATTATCCTGAATGTTTAATTGCTAGGAAAAATTGTACAATATATGCTTATCTGTCTTAGAGCCAGTGTGGTATGGGTGGCTAAGGCACTGGACTAAGAAGGGGGAGACCCAGGTTCAAGTTTTCCCTTAAACACCAAAGCCTAGTCATTCATTTCCCTCTTTTACTCCCAATGTATTTTTACATACACTTGCTAAAAAGTGTTAGAACTTCTCTTTGTTTGGATAGACCAATTCCCCTTTTGAGAGTCTCAAACCTGCTGGCTTTTCTGCTTGCATTCTAATAAATTTATAATTTCTGAGATGATTCTTTCTGCTACTTTATTCTTATGAAGATGAGGGTATTTTCCTGTATCCTTTGCTCTTATTTTAAATATTTCACTCAGATAAAATGTTGGAGTGCAAACTCATGTATTAACCAGCAGAGATGATCACATTTGCCCTTTGGCTTTGTGTAAACAGGTATCTGCTGGTTAATACATGATTATCTGCTAGGGGTTGCACAAACTGTAATAATTTTAAATATGGTTTTTAACTTGTTTTATTTTTTTGTGATTTGTATTATTGATTGTTATTGTAAGCCGCCCTGAGTCCTTCGGGAGAATGGCGGCATATAAATCGCAAAAATAAATAAATAAATAAATATATGTGTATATATGAGAGAGAGAGAAAGTTTGCTTCTTGGTAATATGCAGTGACAATACTCTATGTTTGAAATACAGCTAGTCCTTGACTTACGACCACAATTGAGCCCAAAATTTATGTTGCTAAGTGAGTGAAATGACCTTTGCCCCATTTTATGACCTTTCTTGCCACAGCTGTTAACTGAATCACTGCAGGGTTTTGTTTTTTTTAATTTGATTTATATGCCACCCTTCTCCGGAGACTCAGGGCGGCTTACAATGCGTTAAGCAATAGCCTTCATACTTTTGTATATTTATACAAAGTCAGCTTATTGCCCCCACAAACTGGGTCTCAATTTACCTACCTTAGAAAGGATGGAAGGATTCGATCCTGGGGAGCCTGGGGAGATTCGAACTTACAGTAATTGCAGGCAGCTAAATGTTAATAACAGGCTATTAGTCTGCTGCGCCACCAGTTGTTCAATTAGTAACACGGTTTTACGTGAATCTGGCTTCCCCATCGACTTTATTTGCCAGAAGGTCACAAAAGGTGATCACATGATCCCAGGATACTGCAACCATCATAAACATGAATTCTAATAAGTCTTCAGCTATGAAGAAACCAATATTTATATTTAGGTTCCAGTATGTTTCATTTGCAAACTGGAAGCCATTCACAATCATTGACAGAATAGTAAAGAATTTTTAGGACAAACAAACAAAAATGTCCTGTGGCTGAGATCAAAACTATGGTCCACCAACTTTGTATTTTCAAATTACTGTTTGTTGTTGTTGTTAGTTGCAAAGTCATGTCCGACCCATCGTGACCCCATGGACAACGTTCCTCCAGGCCTTCCTGTCCTCTACCATCCAAATTACCGCTAATATTTTGCTATTAAGCTTCCCACAGGAAATAATTTCCTACCAGTTTGTTCCTTTTCCATTTGTATTTCTCACATCTATGAAAAGATCAATTCTTCCTTAGAATGTTCATTAGAGAGTTTAGGGGTATTGCTTCAGTGAAACTACTCGAAGCAATGGGAAGGCCTGCTTTTTGAAAAGAGAGAAAGAATAAAATCCAGTGCAGCAGCTTTAAGTGCAATTTAGAATTACGGCTGCTCTGCAGAATTTCTTGCAACCTTTTCCTTAGGGCCACACTGCATTACAGCAGCCGTGTAATGAAGCTGCTATAAAATCTCTGGTAATTAAGGGGGATTTGACAGTAATTGTAACAGTGAATCAACTTAATTATTACCAGCTTCAAAGAGAGCTAAACCAATGTTATAATCTAACCTTTTCTATTTTATAAATTGGGAGTTTAAGCAAGTATATGTAACATTTAAGAATTAAATCGGTTGAGATGGAATGCAATTCATGTGCTTTTACACACACAAACACACAGACACACTTGCAAGCATGTATTGCATATATACACAGATGATTTCAATAGCAGTTATGATTCAACCAAGCACTGAAACATAGACAATTTGTTCCTATTTTAAGTGGATTTTTTTTCAACTTTATATCCGTGATGCAAATCCTTTCCTTGGCTACTAACAGAAGAATGCATGTAAAGCTCGAAGCCATAAAATTATGCATCTGGCCTCATTTTAATTTTCTTGTAGTACTATTTTAGATATTCTCAGAAGTAAATTCTCCTGAAATGAGCAGGATTCAGTCCTAGGAAGAGAAATGTAACTTAGAAGCTTGATAAAGAACACTAATTTCTTGATCTGTTCAAAGAAACCATGTTAAATCTCTCTCTCTCTTTCTCCAATATATCATATCATATATCATTATAGGTAGTCCTTCAGAGGTGGGTTTCAGTAGGTTCTGACCAGTTCTGGAGAACCGATAGTGGAAATTTTGAGTAGTTCAGAGAACCAGTAGTAAAGATTCTGACTAGCCCCGCCCCCATCTATTCTCTGCCTCCTGAGTTCCAGCTGATCAGGAGGGAATGGAGATTTTACAGTATCCTTCCCCTGTCATGCCCACCAAGCCACACCCACCAAGCCATGCCATGCCCACCAAGCCACACCCACAGAACCAGTAATAAAATTTTTTGAAACCCACCACTGTAGTCCTTGACTTACAACCAGAGGTGGTATTCATCCAGTTCGGACCGGTTCAGGAGAACCGGTAGTGGTGACCTGTGGGTGGGCCTGCCCACCCGCCCAAGCGCAATCCCGTCCTATATCACTGTGTTTTTGATGCCGCATGCATGCGTGGATGTCGCACGTGAGCGAATTGCTGTGATTTGTGATGCCGCACGCATGTGCGGATAGCGTGCGCACTTACATTTCCAGTGCTGGGCGAACTGGTTGCTATAGTATGTGAAGCCCACCTCTGCTTATGACCACAATCAAGCCCGAAAATTCTTGTTTTATTACCTTTTTTGCCATAGTTGTTAAGTGAATCACTGCAGTTGTTACATTAGTAACACAGTTGTTAAGTGAATCTGACTTGCCCATTGACTTTTCTTGTCAGAAAATCACAAAAGTTGATCACATGACTCCAGGACCCTGCAACGGTCATAAATATGAGTCAAATGCCAAGCATCTGAATTTTGATCACGTGACCATGAGATGCCACAACAGTTGTAAGAGTGAAAAACAGTAATAAGTCACATTTTCCAGTTCCGTTGTAATTTTGAACGGTCACGAAACAAACTATTGTAAGTCGAGGGGTACCTGTATACCCAGCATCCCCAGCCACCAGGTCTTGGCCCACTATCAGGCTGTGGCCTATTCAAAATTGGACCGTGTGAGGGGCTGGCTGGAGCACGCATGTGCACATGTACAGCTCAACTTGCACAAGTGGCGGGCTGGTGGGCACTCACACATGTGTGCCCCGGCCTGCGAGTTACAAAAGTCAAGCTGTGATATGTATGCCAGCTCACAACTCACATGGCCCAGTTCCCTTCTCCTCCCCACCAGCCGGGCCGCCAAGCTGAAAAGGTTGGGGACCTCTGCTGTATATCACTAACTTCATATGGACCCTTGATAGTTTATACAAAAGTCCACATTTTATATATGAAATCTAACACACATATAACTAATAATAAAACAAAGCTCTGTGTAGATTCAGCAACATCAGTTATTCTCTAGAACAATTAGACAACAACTAGAGAGTCCTGTTAATAGCCATCATGGAGGGGTGATTCAAATTTTGGGAGGTAAAGTATTCCACAGGATGAGTCTTAAACTGAAAAAAACAAACCATAAGAGTTGCTTCTTTGTTCTCTTCCTTGAACCTCACCTGGAAAACAGATACTGGATGGGTCCATTCTACATGGAGAAAGTGGTCCTGCAGGTATTAAGCAGCAAAGCCATCTAGGGTTTTACAGGAATGATCAATACTTTGAATTATGAATGAGGTTGAATCAGGGATGAAATCTACTTACCTTCCCTACTGGTTCGGAAGTGAATGCGCCCTGAAGGGTTTTTTTGAGGAGGGGAGGGCAACTTTTTGCATTTACAATAACTTGGTACTCATTTGCTTTGAAACTCAAGTTTGGCACTCAACACATTTTGACAAAGAAAATTGTGTCCCGATACTCACAGTACACAATGAACAACTAGAACCTGTTCGTGTCAGCTGCCTTATGACTCACTAGATTGTTTCTTACAAGAAAAAATTGTTTGGTACTCATCATTTTTGGTACTCATCATGCCTCCCAGACCTAATTAACGATGAGTACCAAACTACCAATGTATCTTAACTGTGGTGACCAGAAAAGCATCCAGAATAGCTTCTATTGCTATTTATTTTGGTTCAGTTTCATTTTATCATCCTCCAATTATTCCCATTCCATTCAATTTTGTGTCACCTGCAGATTTCTAATCTGGTTTCTCTCCAGTTTTTGCGCCTCCTACTTGACACCTCTAATTAGTTGACTAAACATTGACAAGCGCTTCTGAATGCAGTTCAGTGGCCAGTTGTGAGGTCATCAAATAATAACGCCATCACAGTGATCTACCTTACTAATCAGCAAATTATGCAGCACTTGTTAAAGTCAAACTTTATCATATGCAAAGCATTTCCATGAACTAATAAAATGTATTTTGCAGTGAGATACCGGTAAATCTAGCTTGGTGAATTTATTCTTGACAAACCCTTTGTGATCCCTATGCATTGGTTCAAACTGTTTACAAATACTTCATGATCCTTTCTAAAATTTCAAATTAATCATGTAAGAGCCATGGTGGCACAGTGGTTAGAGTGCAGTATTGCAGGCTAATTCTGCTGACTGCTAGAAGTTCGATTCTCACTGGCTCAAGGTTGACTCAGCCTTCCATCCTTCCAAGGTCGGTAAAATGAGGACCCAGATTGTTGGGGCAATATGCTGACTCTGTAAACAGTTTAGAGAGGGCTGTAAAGCACTGTGAAGGAGTATATAGGTCTAAGTGCTATTGCTATTGCTATTCATCCTGATCACTGTTTTTGTTTTTCCTTTTCTTTTTTCTATTATGAAATTGTTCTAAACATTCTTCTGTGTTTATTAAAGACACCTATACAATAACCCAACGTCCATGTCTGACTAAATTCATTTTTTGCATTTTCCTTGATAACAAAAAATATTGCATCATATGGAAAGACTGAAAAGCACTCTGTAGTAACAAAACTATCAATATCCTGTTACAGAATCTAGCTCTGTTCCCCTCTTTAAATAAATCTTTATAGTATATCTCCAGTGCTCTTTCAAAAGAATGCTAAGCCTGTGTTTATAAGGAATCTCCCTGAGGCCTGATAAGCAGTAATCTTTTTTAAGATTAAATTTTAATGATACGCAGATGCTTGTGGTTTTGAAGATAAATCTATCTATAATGGTTAACCTTTTGAATATATCTTTTAAGTATTTTCAGCCTAGTAACCTTTGTTTAAGCAACTATATGTTTAATTCTCCAATCCAGTGGTGGAATTCAAATTTTTTAACTACCGGTTCTGTGGGCGTGGTTTGGTGGGCATGGTGTGGCTTGGTGGGCGTGGCTTGGTGGGCATGGCAGAGAAAGGATATTGCAAAATCTTCATTCCCATCTCACTCCAGGGGAAGGATACTGCAAAATCTCCATTCCCTCCCCAGTCCTGGTGGAAAGATATTGCAAAATCTCCATTCCCACCCCACTCTGGGGCCAACCAGAGGTGGTATTTGCTGGTTCTCCAAACTACTCAAAATTTCCACTACTGGTTCTCCAGAACCTGTCAGAACCTGCTGAATTTCACCCCTACTCCAATCCTGTTAATTGTTAAGGGACCAGATTTTAGAAGTACCTCAAGCTCATTAAAAAAAAAAAAATCTTTTCAGGTATAAGATTTCCATGTATGTAAATGCCCATTAGGGCTCTGTATGTTAGTGGACCTTTTTGATAACACATTTGAACCTTACCAAATGGGTATTTTTATTGCCCTTCAGAAGAAATAGGTTTCCAATGGTTATTGACCAAAATATTTTATATGGATTCTTTTTTAAAGATGCTGTTCAATAGAAATGGGTATAAAGGCACTTTATATATCCAGTAGTCAAAGTCATATACCTCACTTTTGACAGCCAATGGACAGTAATTTAGAATCTCCAAACGCAATCTGTCTGGTCTATGATTAGACCAATTTCTTAATAAATATTTTTGCAACCTTCTCGTTCTTGGAATTCAGAGACACCAAGTCCCTTTCAGATAACTTTTGAGATGAGAACTAAAATGAGAAATGTTGCAGGTTTACAGTATAACTATAGTTAGTTCAGATGAATGCATGTATTTTATTAATTTGATGTACCTTTTTCTTCCTCTAAAGGTATACTATTTATTTATGACTTAACAATGGCATTCATGTCTCATTACAAATAGTCGTCAATATACAGCCACAATTGGGACCAGAATTTGCATTGTTAGGCAACGCAGTTCTTAATTAAGTCATTCCTGATGTTTTGACCTTTTCTGCCAAGGTTGTTAAGTGAATCACTGAAGTTCTTAAGTGAAATATATGGTCGTGAAGGAAATCTGGATTTCCTCATGGACTTTACTTGTTGGAAGTCGGCTGGGAAGGTCGTGACCCCTTGGTGACCCTCTTTGTGCTGCAACCTTCATAAATGCATGCCAGATGCCAAAGTGCCCAAACTTTGATCACATAACCATGGAGATGCTGCCACAGTCGTAAATGCAAGGATCAGTTGTAAGCCAGTTTTCAAATGGTTGTAAGTTGAGAATTACCAATATAATGAAACACAGGTAAGTCCTTGACTTACAACCATTTGTTGAGTGTCTGTTCAATGTTACAAAAATGATTTATGAGCCGCTTTCACACTTACAACCATTGCAGCATCTCCATGTCACACAATCATAATTCAGGCACTTGGCAATTAGCATGCATTTATGATGGTTGCGGTCTCCCAGGGTTATAAGATCACCATTTGTAACCTTCCCAGTTGGCTTCTGACAAGCAAAATCAATGGGGGAAGCCAGATTCGTTTAACAACTGCATGGTTCATTTAATAACTGAAGGGATTCACTTAACAACTTTGGCAAAATGGTTGTAAAATGGGGCAAAACTCACTTAAGAAGTGTCTTGCTTAGCAATGGAAATTTTATAGAATACTGTTGTTGCCCGTCAGCAGCCTGTGCAGTTAGTAGCTGATTCCAACAGTGAGGAGGCTGGTGTGGTGCTGCACCAGCAGCCTGCGCAGTTGGCACTTGAGTCGGACAATGAGAAGGCTGGAGTAGATGTGGTGCCAGAGGCGGGGATTCAGCCAGGGCCTTCAGAAGCTCCCATAAGTGAAGAGGAAGAAGAGGAGGAGCCTCTTCTCAATGCACGAGCGCACACAGCTGCGAAAAGACAGGAGTGGCTCCTCAGGAGAAGGTCTCCTCAAGAGTAAGGCTTGGGGCTAATTGGCCACTCCCCTAGCCTATTTAAGAAAGGACGACAACTGATGCAATTTGCAGGAAACAACTTCGTTCAAATTCTGTCACGTCTTGATTACAGAAAACGTTTGATTTGGCTCTTATTTCTCTCTTATCAGTTTTCTTACAAATTGCTTCTGGGCATTCTGCGAACCACAGTAAGATTATGGTTATCTGAAATCCTGTGCCTTAGAACTGAGTTATTATTCTTTGAATTCTTGTCGGCTGTTAATAAAGTTAAATTAACAGCCCTTGTTCAGAAAAGACTGATTTATTGTACTTGTGTTCGAACAAGTATTAAGAAAGCTCATTAGTAGTCTTTAATTAGTAAATTAAGGTTTGTATGGACTTTGTGTGTGCTGCGTTCTTTGGGGTCCGTAGCTGGGACAGAACAAATACAGATTAACAGAGTTGGAAGGGACCTTGTAGGTCATTTGTCCAACTGCCCGCCCAAGCAGACCCTACACCAGTGATGGCTAACCTTTTTGCCATCACGTGCCAGGAGAAGGGGGGGTGGGGGAGGGTCGCACGTGCATGTGCCCACGCGCATGCGTGCGCAACCCCCTCCCCTCTCCCGCTCCCGCTCCTGGCACATGATGGCCTGGTAGGCCCGTTTTTCTTTCTTACCTGGTTCCAGATCCTCTCTGTGTATCTGGGAAGGGCAAAAACAGCCTTTCCCACTCCCTTGGAGGCCCTACGGAGGCTGAAAGGGCCCATTTATAGGGGTATGGGTAAGGCATTTTAAATTGGGGAGCCATTTTAGATTTAATTCTGTTTTAAACGTATTTTAATTGTTTATATTGTATGTTTTTAACTATGGCTGTGCACCGCCCCGAGTCCTTCGGGAGAGGGGGCGGTATAAAAATCTAATAAATAAAAATAAATAAATAAATTTCCCAACTCTCGGAATGTCACAGGAAGTGACATTTTTTGCTGTTCCCCAGCCTCCAGAACCTCTCTAGGAGTCCCTAGGAGCCTCTCTAGGAGTCTCTAGGAGCCTCTCTAGGAGTCTCTGGAGGCTGGGGATAGGAAAAAAGTCACTTCCTGTCCCACCGGGAGTCGGGAAATGGGCCCTTTCAGCCTCCGTAGGGCCTCCAAGGGAGTGGGAAAGACTGTTTTCGCCCTTCCCAGATACACAGAGAGGATCTGGAGCCAGGTAAGAAAGAAAAATGGGCCTTCCCCACCCCCCTCCAGACCCTTCAGAGGCAGGAAATAGCCTGTTTCCCTACTTCTGGTGGGCCCAGAAGGCCCGAAAATCAGCTGGCTGGCACGCGCATGCACCCCAGAGCTGAGCTGGCGTGCCTACTAATATGGCTCTGCGTGCTACCTGTGGCACGTGTGCCATAGGTTCGCCATCACGGCCCTACATCATTTTTGACACATGGCAGTCCAGTCTCTTCTTGAAAGCTTCCAGTGATGAAGCTCCCACAACTTCTGAAGGCAAGCTGTTCCATTGGTTGATTGTTCTCATTTTGGCTCAGTTGTAGTCATAAGTTGAGGACTACCTGTATACTTTTTAAAAAGTTCTCTCTCTCTCTTTCTCTCTCTTAATTTAATTCTGAATATATTCAAAAATAAATATTTATAATTGGTTGTACAACTGTCTTTTTACATCGCAAATTGAAAATTAGGAAGTCATTTTTGGGAAGCCTTAAAAAATGACACTTAGTTGAGAGCATAGCTTGGGTACAGCTATATGGCCTTTATTGATAAGATATAAAAAGTTTATTCCACTAGGAAGTTGTAATCCAGTGCTGCTTCTGATCATGAAGATATTGAAAGAAGTAGGTGTTTCCTGCTTCGCAATGATTTTGTGTCTTATAAATCTAATAATAGGCAAAGGAAATACATTCTTAAAAGTGATTTTATAAAAGGAGCTTTTAGGGTTAGGAATAGAGGAAGTCCTTCAAATGATTTGCTGTTCATATGGCTGTTCACGTACATGAAAATCTGGCATGCTTTAGCAAATGTTCATATTTGTTATTTTTATAGCACATTTTAAGATGAATGAGAAAGTAACACAGGACGAACTACTTAAGATGCACGCTCAGTTACTATTTTTTTGTAATGTTTAATGGACTCAGGGTTGAGCTCCACTAAAATCTGAATTTATGAGAAACATTTCATGCATTTCAATAGAGTTTCTCAATATGAATGTGGATATTTTATATTATTTACATAGAGCTGACCCTCTGGTTCATTAGGAATGTTCCAATATAACCAACAGACCATTTCTAATGTTTGTGGTTTTACAGCAAAGCCAGGAATCAGTTGTACTCAAAACAATGGCTTCTTGGCTTATTAGCAAAATGCTTCCTTGTCCCTTTGTATCTCTAATAAATTTTACAGACATATATGCTCCTTATATTTAAAAAAATAAGCAAAGCAAAAAATAGTTAAGGAATAAAAGAACCCCACACCATTGATTGGTATCATTCAAACCAGGCTTTATGGAATTTTAAAAGTTTTGAATTAACAATTGCCACATTTTAAAAAGAATTTATATTTTCTTACTCAGATTCATAATAAATGTCAAGAATATCTGAAGTCCACAAAGATAGTTAAACCATTATTGTTTAACCATAATTTATTGATTAAACCAGGGGTCCCCAACCTTTCAGACCTCAGGGACCACTAAATTCATAATTTTAAATCCCACGGACCACTAATATGATCTGCCTAATGACTGGCTGGCTGGGCGTGGCTAGGTGGTCATGTGACTGGGTGGACATGGCCAACTCACTGTTAATCACATCGAGGGGGCCTCGCCAGCCTCTACTCACCCCTCCCCTGCCATCCACTCCTCACCTTCCCGCCCGGGCTCCTTAGGGCCCCAACAGGAAGCACTTGTTGGAGCTAAGAAGCCATCACGAGAATGAGTTGGTAAAACAGCTCAGTTCAAATTGGATCTGACCGAGAAGGAGGCTCAGCAGAAGCACCTCACTGAGGACTACGAGCATAGGCTTTTCAAGCAGAGGGAAGACCTATGGGAGTGCAAGGCCAGGTACCAGTGCCTGGAGGCTCAGTGGGCTGAGATGGTCAGCCAGTTCCAGGCCATGATGCAGTCCCACTGGATCAAGTTGGTGATCGCTGGATTAAACTATAACAGGTCAGCTTCAGACAACATGCTAAATCACAGATTGTGATTTACAAGCCACAATGAGTGAATTCACATCACATTCTACATCAAATCATAACAAACTACATTGTGTACATTGTACTATATGATTCCATCTATCTCTCCTTTCTTCTTTCTATTGAAACTACGATGAATTAGGATGAATTTTTTAAAGCTATTTAAATAGCTGCCAATCAGGAGTTACACATCTTTTGCAATCTGTTTGCAGTGAAATGGATTGTGAGGGCAAATCCCATAGTTATTTTATAGGAAGTTTGCAAAATGCCTCAAGTTGAGCAACTGTACAAATCCAATGCTAGTGGATTTGAAAATTGCTTAAACTCTTTTGTACTGCACACATTTTGCTGTGATTCTTCTTTTCTTACTCTGTACTGCAGTTTCTTTTCACCCAAATGGTGATGTCATGCATCTAAAATATTCTGCTAATTCAAATGGCCAGGAAAAAAATACAGCATCGTTTACATGATGTTATATTTGCTAGGAGATAGCAAACCACAATTTCTTGGCGATCATTTGTTGGTATAGAGCAGGGGTGTCAAACTCGATTTCATTGAGGGCCACATCAGGGTTGTGATTGACCTTGGGGGGGCTGGGGGCATGGTCAGGGTAGATGTGGCCAGCTTGACATCACTCCTGTGGTGGCCCGAGCATTCTGCCAGCAAAAATGGACTCCCAATCTCCGTTTTTGGCTGGGACGGCTCCTGCAACCCTCTGCCAGTGAAAACTGAGCTTGGGAGGGCCATGTATGGCCCTCCTGAGCTCTGTTTTCGTTGGCAGAGACACTGTGGGGCAGTTCTTCACTGTTTCAGGGTGGCCCCGCAGGCCAGATCTAAGCACCCCACAGGCCAGATCTGGCTTGCGTGCCTTGAGTTTGACACCCCTGGTATAGCGTGACTAGTTTCTGGACTGAACAAAAAATTCAGCTAAGCATATCAGGATTTTTTTTTTTTAACCATACCTGGTGATCATGATTTAACAGATTAAAAATTGAATTGCAGCTTCCCAAAATACCTTTCTAAAAATAATTTATAGTTATTGCATTATTCTACCTCCAAATATCATAATATTGTCGCTTCCTCCTATCAGTTTTCCCCATAATTGTGCAATCTCATAATCTCATAATTGTGCCATCCATTTTTTCCACTATTTTTCTCGGTAGGAATGGTCAGAGCAGAACTGTGTGAATCTATTTAACAGCCATCATTCAACGGATGCTAAATTGGTTGCTTCTTCTTGTCACTTGTCACTGAGGCTGTGAAATAACAAGTATTAGAAACAGCCCCACTGGAGACCTTAGAGAGCAGCTGCTAAGCACAAGTCTTGTGCTGAATGGCATGGACCTCTGATCCAACTGACATAAGGCAGCATTATATGTTTCAATTTTATCAAGGGCTATCATGCTAATTTAATGGCAAGAATACAGGGATTTATTACATTTGTCTAGTGCCTTTGAAGAATTGAATTGGTTTGAGAAGAAGTGACTCTAGCTTTGCTCAATATGCTTTAGCCAAGGAGGACCTGTATTCTCCAAAAAACATTACATATTATTTGGCAAGAGAATTTCTAGTCACTTTGGGTGTAGTCACAGCACACCTAAGAATATCAGATTACAGCAGCCTAAGATATTGAGAGATCCTGGATGAATGTATGAATGAAGATCAGCAGGATTTCTTTGACTGAGAATGTTTCTGCTCTTCCCTTAGACACTAATTCTTTCCATTTTCTTACCCCTCTACCTGGCAAAAGCTATTTGGGAAGAATACAGATCCGGTGTAGAATCTGCTTGTTCTGGGTAATTATGATTAAAACAACAGTGTGATTTCAAACTCTTTCCTAATCTCAAGGCAGCAGCAATAGCACCACAAGGCAGTCAACCTCCTACTCACTCCAATGAGTTGCAGCAGTTAATCATGTCAAGCCTGGCTGCTGAATGCTGTGTTTGGGGCCTCTGGCTGTCAAAGGCAGGATTTCATTTTGTAGTCCCTAAGGCCATCTTGGAAACTGAACATGTTCAGTTATGCTGCCTATTGTCAGACCACATCTGTGCACACTTTAAGTTTCCAAAGTTGACCTTCAATACGTGGACAATTGCAAGCATATATATCCACCACCGCCACCAACCCCCCATGAAGTTTAAGCAGCATTTAGTCACCAAGGAGTTGTTTTGATTGCTGCTTTTAGTTAATCCCTTATTTATTTCTTTTACAGTAATTGCAGACTTCTCCAAATGATACAGATTTGGGGCAATGGAGTCTTTAGTTTTAGGCATAGCCTCTGGTTCTCAAAGCTGTTATAAATATTAGAATGTTCTGAGATAATTTTAAAGATCAACTATCAGAATATCTCATTGTGAAACAGGTATTTCTACCGTAACAGTATAGCGTACTGATGTGTGCAGTTGGGTGTATTTTTATGTACCGATGTGCTCAAATCTGATCCATGATTTATTTGCACTATTCAATAGACGGCAAATCTTCATCATAATTGGGAAGGCAACTAGATTCTATACATATTGTTCTAAGCTGCCTAGAATAGCC
Source organism: Pantherophis guttatus (assembly GCF_059756535.1). Taxonomy (NCBI): domain Eukaryota; kingdom Metazoa; phylum Chordata; class Lepidosauria; order Squamata; family Colubridae; genus Pantherophis; species Pantherophis guttatus. The sequence continues at coordinate 68,636,950 of NC_142065.1, forward strand.
CCATGATGAAATAGATGGCAAATAAATTTAATAATATAAATAATGTTTCACTTTGATATATGTGAAATCACAGAATGTCTCTGGTCTTGCATGCTCAGTGCAGGCAGTCCTCAATTTACAAGAGTTCATTTAGTGAGGGCTCAAAGTTACAACAGCACTGAAAAAAGTGACCTATGACCATTTTTCATAGTTACAACTGTTGCAGCATTCCCACGATCATGTGATCAAAATCCAGATGCTTGGCAACTAGTTCATATTTATGACCTTTGCTGTGTTCTGGTGATCACATGATTCCCTTTTACCACCTTCTGACAAGCAAAGTCAGTACAGAAGCCAGATTCACTTAACAACCAGGTTACTAACTTATCAACTGCAGTGATTCACTTAACAACTGTGGCAAGAAAAGTCATAACATGGGGCAAAACCCACTTAACAAATGTCTCACTTAACAACAGAAATTTTGGGCTCAATTGTGGTCGTAAGTCGAGGATTACCTGTAACTTGGTGTTCACCAGCAGACTATTTTTTTTTCCTTCTTTCATCAGCTTACCCAGAACTGTCCCCAAACAAGTCTTAGAAAACTGATTGACTTCAGCAAAAATAAAAAGAAATATTTGGGAAAAAAAAGAAAATAAAACTGATTGATTTCTAAAGACAATAGCCCAGTGGTGGGTTCCAACCGGCATTACTACCGGTTCTCATCGTGCACGCGCTCGCTTTGCTTGCATGTGCGCCAAACTTGCACTCCCCGCAAGTTAGGTATCTACCCAGCTGAGGTGCGGCAATCCACTCTGCCGCACCTATTAGCTGGGCTGAAAAAGAAGAAATAAAGGTAAGAATAATGCAGGGGCAGGCAGGAGGGCCAGGTCCCAGACAAAGAGAACCAGTTCGGTGATGTCACATCGTCACTGCTACCTACTCGGCCGAACCGGACTGAACCAGGAGGAACCCACCACTGCAATAGCCATATCTGTTGAGAACGGTGAATGACAAGTATATGCCAAAATCCCTCTGGCGATATTAAAGTTGCTACCCTTTAGATCCCAAGTTTTCTTTGTTGGCATGTTTTTCATAAGAAACGTCAAATTTTATTTAAATAAGAAAAGAAAAAATAAGTTTCATAATCAGAAAGTGTTTTCTTTATCAAGGAAGAGAAATCATAAAACCCTGTAGAAAGGAAAGGAATACTGACTGTAGTCTTGAACTCCATATCGATTGAATATTTTGGCTTAGATTCAAAGAGCAGAACAATTATTTCCACCCAAAGGAAATGTTAGAATTTTCTCTGCCGCCTCCCCTCTCCATCCCTGTCGGATCACCCCCGTTGCTACAGTGGAATCTTCTTTAGAGGCAGATAAATAATAAATTATATAAAAAAAATAGACTGAAATAAGGCATGGAGATTGCTTGACTGAACCATTAAGAAAAGATCCAAAATGTCATCAGTTCCCCCAGACAAGCTTTTTCGATGCCCCCAATTAACATATTTTTTAAATTTTTAAATTCATATTTATCAAAACGGGACAATTATTGCTTTTTATGCGCCATAGAGAGACAAGAACTTCAAGCCGTCACTTCAAGGTCTTTCCATCCATTTTATTTCCTGAAAACTTGAGGCAGTAAGAAATTAAAGACTTTACCTTTATATGTAATGTGCCTTTACGTATACATTTCACTCGTTGTGAACAGATCTCCCAATCATATATTCCTTAGAAAAATAATTTCACTTCATTATCACGCATGGGTTCTCGCTATGCTCATATTAATTGTCTCGAAAAAAAACATCTCCAATAACTCTTTCCTTATTGTCATGTTGTCTATAAATATTTAGCAATGGCGCACATTTGTCTGAGCCGCGGCTGCCTTCGAGAGCAAGAGGCAGCATCTGCCGAAATTGAAAGTGGCCACATTTTTGCGATTGCTTAATTAAATGCCAAAATTTATCTACATTAACAACAAAGCGGTAAAATTTATTGATCAATTCACATGATATAAGTTGACAAAGAGCCCGAGCAATTTCCATAATTTTCGACACGTGTTAAAATTTGTAATGGGGGGGAAAGGGGGGGGACGGGGAGTACTATATTAAGATTCAACGGGGAAGGGGAAGGGAGGTTTGGTAATGGAAGTGAATGCCCTGCAGCGGCGTACTTTATTTGCAGTGGCCTGTCCAGGCTGAGTCTGTTTGAGCAATGTACAGATGGGACTCTGACAGTCCTACAGCTGTTCCCCTAATTGTCCATTAAGTGTTCTATTGATTCCTTGATTCAAAGTCCTTGTCTTTCAGTTCAACCTATCGTGTGAAGTGGCAGGTACATTCCTTGCAGAATGACAGAGCTGCCTGAAACCTAACATTGTGGGCTGCCAGTTTCAATTGAGCCCCCTGCTTTCAAAGGAAAAGGCTTGGTTAAAGCAGCTCTTGTAATGGCTAGATGGGTTTTTAAGTTTCCAAACTTTGAGCATCAATCAATTAAAGCAGCCTTAAAGGGAAACGACCTTTTAATTCTTTCTAAAGGATATCTTCCTGCAACTCGGTGAATAAAAACAATGGGTACAGTGTTTTACTAGACTTATTCAGATTTTCTTCAACTCATTATGATAGGAGCCTTTACGATCCTATTTAAATTACAAGTTGGATCTTGTTTTTTCTTTCTTTCTCTCTCTCTCTCTCTCTTTCTCTTTTACATACAAAAGCTAGATCATGGCTGATTATGTCATTCAGAAACTTGTTTAAAACCATCTTTCTCTAACCTAAAGAAGTGAGACATAAGATGCATATTTGCAGAGAGGACCATAAATCTTCAGAGAAGCAGATAGCCCCAGATAAGACTGTAAAAGTTATTTAGTTCTCCACAGGAAGAGGTTTATTAATCTAAAATTTCCAGTCCATCGTGCCATGATTTGGTTTTCATACAATATTTCATTTCTTACAATTGCAGTAAAGGTTGTACCTTAAGCACAAAGGGAATAGCCTCAGAGCTGAGACTGAAGCACCACAGAAGCAAGGGCGGAAAATGTATTATATCTCCTCCAAATCCTTTCAAATTAGACTATTTAAAAAGTTGTGGCACATAACGCTAGTTTTGAATCATTGTTGTTACAATTGTCAAACACAGTTTTAAATGTAATGTTTTGACCAAAAAACATTACCATGCCAGTGTTACAAGAACTGGTTTAGGTTTTTCAGTCTCACCTTATCCGAGCTGTGTATGGTATTTTAAAAGGTTACAATTTCACAGTTCTATTATTTTAAATTAGCTATTGAATGTTGAATCAAATTCACTGTATAAAGAACATTATGGTACCTTTGCAAATATCCTTTCACCAGCAACATATGTTTCTATACAAATGTTTAGGTGACCCTCGTCATATTGTTTGTTTCAAATTGACCAGTTTACCTAAACATTTGTATACAATTGTACTTCGCTAAGAGTGTTTTTGCTCCAGGAATTTTTTCCCACTCTTGGAGAACTCTTCATGCTCAGAAATTTTCTTACGTCTCCTGGCATCCAGGATTGCATCTTTCAGATCTCTTTGCAGACTTTGATTAATACAGGTAGTCCTCGATTTACGATTGCAACTGAACCCAAAATTTCTGTTGCTAAGCGAGACAATTGTTAAATGAGTTTTGCCCTATTTTACGACCTTTCTTGTCACAGTTATTAAATGAATCACTGCAGTTGTTAAATTAGTACCATGGTTGTTAAGTGAATCTGGCTTTTGTACTGAACTTTGTCAGAAGGTTGTAAAAGGGGATTACGTGACCCTGGGACACTGCAACCGTCATAAATACATGCCAGTTACCAAGCATCTGAATTTAGATCATGTGATCATGGGGATGCTGCAAAGGTCGTAAGTGTGAAAAACGGTCATAAGTCACTTTTTTCAGTGTCATTGTAACTTTGAACAGTCACTTAAACAAACTGCTGTAAATTGAGGACTACCTGTACTGATATCTAGAAACTATAGAGATTATTTCAATACTTTTATCTCCAAAGTTACCGAGTTCTTCACAGTAACTTCACTTTGGGAGTATGTTTGAGATCATTGCCTCATGCAATACCTAACCTTTTTTGGGGATTCAGTTTTCTTGACTGACAGTGGGATATTAACTTGAAAGCTGACTAAAATCTCTCCTAGAACTGTCAGAAAACAGAACCCATAGATTACTGCAAATGACCAGCTAAAAGGTTTAGACCAGTTGCTCGCAATACAGTGTTGCTTATACATGAATAATCTGTGTATGATAGTTGGCAAAAGTTTTTAAAAAAACTTTTCACAAACGTCATGATCTAAAGTAAGCAAAAAGAGAATCCAGATAAATCAGAAATATGTTGGATAATGTGTTAGGGACAGTAGTGGGTCCTACTTACCTTTGCTACCGGTTCGGAACTGTGAGTGTGTGCGTGTGTGTGCTCGCTTCGCTTGCACATAGTGCTTCTGCACATGTGCAGAACCTTTTGCGCATGTGCAGAACCTTCTGCGCATGTGCAAAGCATCCATGATGCCATCCGGGTATCTCCCACCGCCACCACTCCCACCACCACCACTCCTGGTTCTCCCGAACTGGGGCGAACCGGTAGAAACCCACCACTGGTTAGGGACAGATAAAGCAAACATTGGGAAGCTACAATAACAAAAGTTGCCTTTGGGAGGAAAAAGCATTTGAAGATGCCAACTTGCCAAACATTAAGCAACAGATGGCACTATTAGGCTTTAGGATTACATGAGTGCCAATGGCACAGGAAATATTGTGCAGGTGAAAGAAAGAATGGATTCAGCTAAGTATCAACATATCTAAAAGCTAATGTCTGAATGTCTGAAATGATACAGGGTTTCTTACCTGAGCAGTGGGTTGGACTAGAAGATCTCCAAGATCCCTTCCAACTCTGTTATTCTATTATTTTGAACAACAGAGCCTATTCTGAATTCACAGCCTATTTTGTTACCTATACATTTTCTTGTTATAAATACCTTTGGAGACAATGTTCTGTCATTTACTTCCTCCGCCATCTTGCTTTCTAGGCCACATCTGCTAAAATTATATTATCTGCTATTGTTTAATTCTGCTATTGTTTAATTTAAACAAAGCCAGATAATTTTTTTTTGTTTATTATAGAAGCTATTTTCCTAATTCTTATTACTTGGCAGTCTTGTAAAACTCAATGGCTACTTCCATGTCTGGAATATATGATATTTATGAAAATAGAAGAAGAGCTGCAGAAGACGGATATTTCCCTTATGAGAAAAGGCTTGAACATTTGGGATTCTTTAGTCTGGGAAATAAGATGAGCAAGTAATGGGATCAAATCATATGTGGAATGAAGAAAGTCGACAGGGAGAAACATTAGATTCAAGGGCCATTAATGAAGGGAGGGGAAACCTCAGTCTGGTTTAAGGCTTTTAAGACTGATGTCAGCTCTGAAAATAATAACATGCCACAAATTGGACTGGAACTGTACCACATTGATAGAAGTTATAGCCATATTGGTATAATTTTGAAAGCCTGAGGTTTGTTCTCTGTCCCACCAGTCACTCAGAGCTTCTTTGTCAAGCTTTCCCTGTTTGTCCAACCATTGTCTAGTCTCCCGAAGGACATCTTTGCAGCTCTTTCCATAAATCAGAGAATCTTGCTGGGTGGCGATATTTTGTGGAAGGAGGGAATTCGATCAAATGTATTTAATTCTTCACACAGACAGTATATAAATGAGGAACCTTTATCAATCTATTGTTATTCATTTATTTAGCCTAATATTCTCTTTGTTATAGGATTTGGTTCCGCCCACTGGATTATGACTGACTGCTGGCTGCCTGCAATTTGGCAGGTCGAATCTCACCAAGCTCAAGGTTGACTCAGCCTTCTATCCTTCAGAGGTGGGTAAAATGAGGATCCAGATTGTTGGGGGCAATATGCTGACTATGTAAACCACTTAGAGAGGGCTGTAAAGCACCGTGAAGCAGTATATAAGTCTAAGTGCTATTGCTATATATCTAGTCAGATAAATATTAGTTTTATCTTTATCTGTAGCATGTATGTTACTCTGGGATTGAATTTGGGGCACCATGCAATATAAATTACAATCTTGAGATGTGAAGAATACACACAATCAGCATTTCAGTCCATAAATATCTTATACAAATGTTTGTTGTGCACTTTCATGGGCTATATTAAAGCTTATTTATGTCAAATGCTGATTGGTTGGAGAGGATTAGCAGTAAAACTAATCTGGTCAAAGACACTTGGCACTTTTCAGTATATACTTAGTAGGAATTCTTATAGACATTTTCAGGTACCGACTTTTGTCTTGTTGAATGAACTTCAGCTACACTAAATTTTAAGTAAATTTGTGATGACTGAGCAATCTACATTGGCTGAGCTGAAATCCAATAACCCACAGGACGAATTAATTTTCAACAAAAAGGGCAGAAACCTCAAGTGCCACAAGCCTATGGAATCTCCGACTCTCTCTCTGGAGCCATTTTTGCAAATCACGACTGCTATTCATAATCTAAATCAGTCTCTTTTAGCAGCAGAAAGATCTTTTTTCATGACAAAACAGAAGATGACTTTCATTAGGGCCTAACATGTACACGCTATTTTAAATTTATTGGTGCTTTTCTATTAGATGGGTTAAGGTTCCTTTGTCTATGGAAATAGGCAAGTTTCAGATGTAAAACTTAAAAATATAAATTGTTACATTTTCCAGAAAGTTCTGCTACTTTTTATTCCAATAGTAGAGTCAAGTGATTAAATCTTCCAGATTTTCAACATTAACATTTAACAAATGGATAGCAAGAGGGAGGGAATGAAGTGGATCAGTTTTTGCAATGCTTTAAGTTCAATGGCATGTTTTTAATTTTATTTTTCTCCAGAATTTATTACCCATGTTTTTTCCTAACCAACTGTTACAACAGATCAATCTCCACTACTCATAACAGTAGGAAGAACAGTTGTTATACTGTTTATTTGGATATGAAATATATACAAGGAACAGTCATATTGATGTTATTTGATGTGAATTAAATCCAATTTAATATTTTTCTCTCTTTTATACTTTTCAAAATATATATCTTTGAGTCTTTTCTTTCAGGCCTAAAATATTCTGTACCCATCTATAATACTTTAGGTTGGCTCAGTTATTTACTATGTCTATCCTCAGCAGATACCCTGAAATGAAAAAACAAACAAAACCAGAGAACCTAATTTACCTTGTTTTGGGAAAAGATTTTATCACTCTTCATTAATAATTTTCTCATTTTGTAAAGTCAATTCAGCATTTTCTTAGAGCATGTCCTCTTATTTAAATACATTACATTTCCTGCTATTAGAAATTGTTTTAATGGACTAGAGTTCCATAATTTCCTTCCTTCCTTCCTTCCTTCCTTCCTTCCTTCCTTCCTTCCTTCCTTCCTTCCTTCCTTCCTTCCTTCCTCCCTTCCTTCCTCCCTCCCTCCCTCCCTCCCTCCCTCCCTCCCTCCCTTCCCCTCCCCTCCCCTCCCCTCCCCTCTCCTTCTCCCCCCTCCCCTTCCCTCTCTTTCTTTTTTCCCAACTTCAAAGCTTTGGGGCAATTTAGGATAATAAGCAGTAGTAAGATATTAAGACTTTGAACCACATTCTAGGATTGTGACTGGAACAATTATCACAATTTCAGTTGAGTTTGTGTTTCTTTGAAAACAGAGAATACTTAATTGACATAGATACCTCAACAACCAAGGAACTTAGTCTTTGTTCCTTACTTGTAGCCCACTCATAGTTCTTAGGGTAGTGAATATGACATCATCCAATATATTCTTTTTAAAGATAGATGCTAGTTTTTGGATTTTACATCTTAGTAGCTATATGAACTCCCTCTTTGGCCACACTACACAATTTTTGGTATAACTACCATGACATAATGTCCTTTTACTTGAATATGCATGATATATGTCAACAAAATGATGATCTTGAAAATTAATTTCATTTTAGGATAAAATGTAATTGTATAGAAGGAGATCTTCTATTTTGCATAGTGATGTTCAAAACTGTCTACATGAACTGAATTACATCTTTAAAAATAGAATAATAGAGTTGGAAGGGACCTTGGAGGTCTTCTAGTCCAACCCACTGTTTAGGGAGAAACTCTACACCACTTCAGACAAATGGTTATCCAATATCTTCTTAAAAACTTCCAGTGTAGAAGCATTCGCAACTTCTGAAGGCAAGTTGTTCTTTCTTTTCCTTCTTAAGTAAACATTGCACTTCCCACACAATCAATAGCAAGGACACCATTTTATAGACTTATATGAAGTTGATAAACTATGATGGGCAAGGGTTTTCTCTAGCTCTTTATTTCTTGAATGTTAAATGCTCAAACTTTCATGAAATATATTTATGAAATATAAATTGGGTGTCCTCGTACTTGATAATAAGTAAGCCATGTCTTCGTTCACCCTCTAAATGTGGTATATTCTCTTGGGCAGCCAAGAGAAGCTGTTGCACAGACATCTGATGCCAGAGTTATAACATTTAAGATATAGCAAGCTTCATGTTATGGCCCAAAAGTAATAGAGGGAATTTTGAAAGACAGTTCAAGATCACTATTCAGTTTGGAATCATATACAATCACACCAACAGTCATTTTTCAGTGTATAATCTACTGCATCATGGGCTGTTTTATGCCTTTCATCTGGATCCAAATCTGGATTCCTGATGAAGCGACCCTAGCTGAACAATGAGCATACCAAATGTCAGCTAAGAATAGCTGAAGAATAATTCAGAAGTGTAATTAAATAATTATTTGAGCCAATCCTCAAGAAACTATGCACTTGATGCATTGGGAATGGGGGCTTTCTCCAACCATTTCAAACAGGAACGTTGTTCACAGACCTATTTTGGAAGAGATCACAAAAGCAGGGAGCAAGGTGTACAATGTCAGTGTAGTGCAGCGCTTAGATTATACACTTATGGTGATTATTTCGCCTTTTAGGCCTCCTGCCCAAATCTGTACTGAATTTATTTATTTTCAAACACAAAACTTATATTCATCTCAGTTTTCCTCTTATTCTTTTCCTTTCCCTCACTTGCCATCTTTTTATAATATTATAATGCTGAATAAGCGATTGTCTCAGTATCAGCCATCTCAAATTTACAGTAAAGATATGCTGTGGAAATCCAGTGAAGAGGAGAAGATTCATTGGGGCCTTGCTGTATGAGAAATGTAGGAGAAATTAGGAATCTAATTTAATTTAATTAGGAAATTAGGAAACTGGGTTATCCAATAAAGCTGTGGACAATCATATATTTTTTCTTTGGACAAGGAGTTTCAGAAGAGATATATTTGTTTATGCATGTACGTATACATAAATGCAGATATTTTAATTAGTTATAACTTGATGCTATTCATAGATAGGGTGGATGGATGGATGGATGGATAGATAGATGATAGATAGATAGATAGATAGATAGATAGATAGATAGATAGATAGATAGATAGAGTCACTTTTAAAAAACATACAACGGCTGCCTCATCTGCTGGGTATTAGTTATTCCATGCATTTATTTTTATTTATATATCCTCACAGGGTTGTTCCATATATACCAGTGGGCTGAGAGAGATTGACTGGCCTAAAGTCACTCAGCTGACTTTCAGGGCTACAATTGAAGTATCTTGGTATCTAGCCTGGTCTCTTACCCACTAGACCACAGGTGTCAAACTTATGACATCATGTTGCCGTCACAGGATGTTTCGCGATATTTTTTCTCTTTGCGGAGCTGAGGTGGGTGTGGCCTGTGCATGACGCATCTGGCCTGCGGGCCGCCAGCTTGACACCCTTGCACTAGACCAACCTAGCACTCAATCTCGATGCTTTTCTGATAGCATTATGTTCAAATTTCTTTTCCCGATATATTTCATTGCTGACTCCTCTCTAGTGCATGTGTATACACTTGGTGTGTATTTAGTTATATCCACAAAAAAAGAAACCCAGTTTGGTGTAGTGGAAGACAGTAAGTTCTTCCCCTGCCCTTGTCAATGCTGGGTAACCCTGGGCCAATTACTCTCTCTCAGCCCCAGAAGAAGGCAAGGACAAAACAGGTCTCAAAACCTTGGCAAGAAAACTGCAGGGATTAGTCCAAATTGTCTCCCGAGTTAACACTGACTTGACTTAGAAGACATCAAAAGAAAAAAAAACCCAAATCAAAGCAGAAACAGGGACAAGGTTCCCAAATATGAATAATTTGTTTTGTTCAGGAAGAAAAAAATCCCCCCAGAAATTGATTTGTGGTAGAAGAAATTACTCCAATCCTTGACAACACAGGTGACAATTTCCAACCTATCCCTTTCCTTATACTTTGGAAGCAGCGGAATGATAAGTCTGATTAAACATGATCCAAAAAAGACTTGCAGGTAGCACTGTTTACTAACATTTCAATTTCTATGCCTCATTTATTAGACTTAGAATAAAAAGGTTAGCGGGGGCTCAGGATTGTCTTTAACCTTGATGATATTCCACTGAAGCAGCATAATGACTCTTAATTGCTTAAGTGAAGAGCACATGTTGACATGTCCTTCTTGGTGCTTAAAGCCCTGTGCCTAAACCATTATGCTAATTCAAGCATTATATACACTGAAGTATTTATGGGACTGACACAAATGATGTTGCGAATAAAGGGCTGTGAAATGGTCTGTAAACAGAGAGAATTGATTCCAGGCCCAAAGCCGCGCTGTTAAAGTCACAGGCATTGAACAGACAGCCCCACCATTTCTATCCAGATTGTCAAACTGGGTCAGTCGGTGTCAGCAGGCCTGCCATTATAGATCAGATGGGTGGTTTCATAATATGCAAACCAATCACACAAATGGAAATTAAACCCAGAAGCTATTGATACCTATTGTTTGCTGCTTGCTCTGGAAAAGAGTAGTTGGAAGTGGGCTGTGCTAGCAATGAAACATTTCCCAGTTCAATATTTACTACTTGGCAAACGATATCTAAAGTGTAGGCAGTGTAATGAGAAAGATTAAAACACACATGATCGGTTAGGATTTGTGAGGGGGAAGTATGTTTTTACTTTCTAAACAGGACTGTATTCTCCCCCCCATTCCCAATCAGATTGTTTGCTTAACTTGGCCTGATAAATACAGGTAATCATAATTGAGCCCCAAATTTCTATTGCTAATTGTTGCCCCACTTCATGACCTTTGTTGCCACGGTTGTTAAATGGATCACTGCACAGAAGAGCACAAGTGATGACCAATGCAGGCTTCATAACAATTTTTTTCCTTCCATACATTATTCTCAAAGATGGGTTTCAGCAGATTCTGACCAGTTCTGGAGTACCGGTAGTGGAAATTTTAAGTAGTTCGGAGAACCGGTAGTAAAAATTCTGACTGGCCCTGCCCCCATCTATTCTCTGCCCCCCCCAAGTCCCAGCTGATCAGGAGGAAATGAGGATTTTGCAGTAACCTTCCCCTGGAGTGGGGTGGGAATGGAGATTTTACAGTATCCTTCCCCTGGAGTGGGGTGGGAATGGAGATTTTACAGTATCCTTCCTCTGCCATGCCCACCAAGCCACGTCCACCAAGCCACACCCACAGAACTGGTAGTAAAAAATTTTGAAACCTACCACTGATTATTCTGTAATAACTGGAGGTTAGAGCGTGCTTGTGTCCATGCAATCAATCCCCTGATTTGGATATCTAACCTGAGCAAAGTTCAGAGAATTCTAACTATCACAGGACGGAGTTTTCATTACAAAAAATACAGCTACTTCCATCCAAAAGCGGAAGTAGCTGTAAGAGAAGTGACCCCAGATTAGCAATTCTGGACAAAGAATAGGCCCAGTGACACACCGAGACACAAAATGAAGCCCGAACACTCTGTTTACTGGTAGGCCTCGACTTATGACTAAAATTGAGCCCGCAATTTCAGCGTAAGTCATGTTATTCATAAGGCAGATCTCCATGTGACTGGACCCAATTTCATGACTTTGTTTTGCAAGGGTCGTTAACTGAATGCAGCGACTGTAAAGTGAACACCATGGTCATTAAGCAAATGCTGCATCTGTTAAGTGTAATCATTGTTCATTCTGCGGTAGTTTTTTTGCCGGAGACCATAATTAAACAGCAAAAACATAAATCATGGTCACATGACCACAAGGCACTGTGAACAGCTGAAAATGTAGGCTGGTGACCAAGCACTAAAAATACAGTCACATGACTATGGGGCAGTAGTAAAATTCAGATTTTTTTACTACCGGTTCTGTGGGCGTGGCTTGGTGGTCTTGGTGTGGCTTGGTGGGTGTGGCAGGGGAAGGATATTACAAAATCTCCATTCCCACCCCACTCCAGGGGAAGGATGTTGCAAAATCTCCATTTCCACCCCACTCTGGGACCAGCCAGAGGTGGTATTTGCCGGTTCTCTGAACTACTCAAAATTTCCGCTACCGGTTTTCCAGAACCTGTCAAAACCTGCTGGATTTCACCCCTGCTATGGGGGGAGGGGGAAGATGTTGGAACTCCGGATCTGAGCCCCTTTTTCAGGGTCTGTCATAACTTTGAACAGTTGCTACGCCACGAGTCATAAATTGAGGACTACCTGTATATCCTGCTGCCTCCTTGTAGTAATAGGTCATGAGATGCTAAAAAATCAGGGCCCTTGGATTTAATCGCCAAAAATGATGATGCCTATCAGCCTATCCAAGTAGGCCAGATTAGTAGGCCAAAGCCATTAAAGCTAATTCTCCTTTTACTATGAGGTTACAATCAGTGGTGGGTTGCCCTCGGTTCAGACTGGTTCACGAAAACCGGTAGTAAAATCGGCTGGAGGCTCCGCCCACTGCCCCGGATGTCATCATAGGCGATCTTCGCATGTGCAGAAGCTTCCGCGCATGCGCAGAAGCTCAACGTGCGTGCGAGCGATCCTTAACCACTGTAGTAGTTAAGGCACCAGATTAGAAATTGGGAGACTGTGAGTTCTAGTCTTGCCTTAGGCACAAAGTCAGTTGGGTAACTTTAGGTCAGTTACTCTCTTTCAGTCCCCGCTTCTGAAATCTTTCTAAAACAACTGCAGGGACCATCCTCTAAGGACCTTTTAAAAAATTCCACAAAGAAAATTAAAAGAAGCAACTTATGGATTTGCCATAAAAATTATGATTGAGAGGCTGCCCATTAATTTGTCAAATGTGTACAGAGGAGAATATACAGTATATATGAAAGTTAAGTGTTTAATTGATTATAATGATTATGCTGTTTTGTCTACAGGTAGTCCTCATCATGCAACCACAATTAAGCCCAAAATCTCTGTTGCTAAGTGAGGTAGTTGTTAAGTGAGTTGTGCCTCATTTTATGACCTTTTTTGGTCACAGTTGTTAAGCAGATCACTGCAGCTGTTAAGTGAAACATGCAGTCATTAAGCAAATTTGGCTTTCCCCATTGACTTTGCTTGTCGGAAGCCATCTAGGAAACTTACAAAGGGTGATTACTTTATGACAGACAATAATTACTTTATTATTTTACTTTATGACAAAGGGTGATTACTTTATGACAGTCATAAATACATGCCAGTTGTTAAACAACCAAATGTTGACCACGTGCTGCAACGGTTGTAAGTGTGAAAAAGGTCATAAGACACTTTTTTTTCAGTTCTGTTGTAACTTTAAACAGTCACTAAATGAAAAGTTGCAAGTTGAGGACTACCTGTATTCACTTAGATCAGTGTTTCTCAAACTTGGTAGCTTGAAGTCCACCCATCTTCAAGCTTCCAAGGTTGAGAAACACTGACTTAGATCAAAGTGGCGACGACATCAAATCTGTATGGACCTTAAGGACAAGCATTTTTTCCTAGAGCAAAGTGTTCCAAAAATTATTCCATGTTCTTAAGTCCAAGCGCCCATTTTAGTGATCAGAAAACTCTGAGGAGCCCTGAATACAGTTGTACTATCTTGTTTCCCCCAAAATAAGACCGGGTCTTATATTAATTTTTGCTCCAAAAGACACATTAGGGCTTATTTTCTGGTTAGGTCTTATTTTGGGGGAAAATACAGCACTAAATACATCTGATTGACGATCTTAACTGGGGCTTATTTTGGGGGTAGGGCTTATATTACAAACATCCTGAAAAATCATGCTAGGGCTAATTTTCCAGTTAGGTCTTATTTTCAGGGAAACATTTTGGCATGACTGGTTGGGGGATTCTGGGAGTTGAAATCCACACATCTTAAAGTGGCTGAGATTAGAAAATCCTGCTATATAGATGGTCCATCTTTCCTTAAGTTTTATGATCAGAGTCATACAAGTGTTACATTATCTCAGGTCTGATGGTCCATCA